>NC_134183.1:1220788-1524735 GCF_964188355.1 Buteo buteo
CAAATCTCATTTGTTTATAATGATTTGTGCAATTAAAAAAAAGTAAAAAATTAGATTTCTTTCTATTTTCTTTCTAATTCTTGTAGTTCTGTGAGCCGAAGTGATGGTGTTACAGTATATTTCCATGCAGTATTATCCAAAGACTTCAAACTAAACCCTGAGACCCATAAAGTGTTCATCAGGGCTGAAGGCATTTCTCCCTATGTAGACTGGAAGGACAACATTTGTGAGCTGAACTGCACCAAGTAAGTACCCTCTTGAGTCACACAGAGGCTCAGGAGTGTTTTGGCTCTGGAGAACAAAATGCAATGTGGCACTTCATTTAATACAGAAGACTGTAGCTGTATGTCCATAGGCGGGTATTGCTACAAAGAGTTTTCATAGTGGAGATAACGATTCTAAAACTGTCATCATGAGAGAATAATCACCATTCCTATTAAAAATTGAGTGATGCATGGAAAAGGAAGTATATAGATCAGCTGACATGCCCTTTGCTTCTCTTTGCTCTGTTTTGTGTTTCCCAGGTATCTAGGAGAACATGGATACCTCATTGAAGGCACTGTAACTCTTGCAAAAGAACATATAAATAAATGCATTCCTTACAAATATTGGGTTACCTGTGGTGAAGGGGATTATGAATTTATTTACAAGCATTCAGTATCAAGTGTTTATGTGAATCGCTGCTTACTTATAAGAGGCAACATTCTCAACAATGGAGGTGAGCTTTTCTGACTGGATCTGCATATTGGGACAATCCATGGTTTTTTTGGTGGGATGATCTCTAACTTCATATGGACTAGCATTATTAGCAGCCAGCACTGTCTGAAGTTGGAAGCTTAATGGGTCAGTGGGGGTATTTCTGTGGACAGCTGGAAGTGAAGTTATGCTTAAATGTGTGTATGTTTCTCAAATTACTGTTTTCCTGTGTTCTTGTCTGTGTGGTTATTCTAGAATGGCATCAGTATGATGATATTGTGTGCGCAAAGCCTTCTGTAATGAGAAACTTCTGGAAGATGATTTCTCGCAATAAAAACAAAGAAGTGGTGGAAGGGAAGATAATAGCTGCAAATATTATGTTAGAAAATATCTTCAGCATTCTTGGAACCTGGAGTCCCAACAACCTGAGAAACTTCTTCTACCAGCTGAACCAGTTTTATGTTGTTACAGTAGAACCACGTGTATTTGATGGTGGGGCAGTGCTATGGACAGAGTTAAACTTTGGTGTACAGCAGGTAATCTGTTTTCTTTTAACAGATACTAGTAAACAGGCATTCAGTTATTAAACACAGAACTTTTAATTTTGCTGTTGACCTTGTTGGGTTAATTTTGCTTTTCCATTCAAAAGGTTCAGGTGTGACAGACTCCGCAGGGATCCTTTCGGAGTGACTGCCACTGTCTGCCTTGGGAACTTCAGTCACACCTTTGCAATTAGGTGCTGTTCTGAATATCCCATATTGGTCAACAGCAGAGCTGTGATGTGGTGACTTCTTACTTGAGTGGGTTTTGTGTCTGGATATTCATTTCCTAAGCCTGGCCCTTTAGTTTTGCTGCCACTCACTCTGTCACCAACTTACCTGCACTTGTCTTTGATTCTAAACCTGCCTTTTCTTTTCTTTTTTTTTTTTCCTGAGACAAGCTTGTCCTGGTCCAGTTCTAAGCAGTGATGCAGACAGGGCTTCTGGAGTCCTAAATTTCTTACCTGGCATAATTATGAATTATGGCAGAAATGTCATGTCTTTTTGGGGGCTTCAGACCAGTGTTAGGGCTTTCTGCAGCCTCCTTCCTCCTGGTGATGCGGGAAAGGCCACAAGATGGCATACCCACCCAGCTCAGCAGAGCCCACGGGTGTTTCATGTCACTGCCAGTTTTCAGAAGGGTGATTTTGGTATCACCAAGCACTACAGTGCTATGGACCCCCTAGGCGTCGTTTTAGAGTAGCTGTTGGGGGCTGTGGGTGAGAACAGAAATCTCTCTCCCTTTGCTGAGTCCCAGCCAAGCCTGAGTCCACTGGGAAGCTGGAGTGTGCTGGCGGTGTGTAATGGTGACATAAGGCAGTGTTGGGTGTACAACTGCTCAGCAAACTGGTTCCCTTTTGAGATCTACCTCGGTCCCTTGACGCTCCTCAGCTCTGCTGGGTGTGGGAAGGTGCAGCAGTAACTGAGTGGTGGGAGCTGATAGCACAGAGAGGGGCACCAAACCATCACAGGTACTGGGGTACTACACCAGATGTTCTGGTGGTGGTCAGTACCACGTGTGCTTATATCTTGGTACCACCATGGTGCTGTGGGGTGTATAGGGCTATCAAGTGTCCTCACTGTAACCGGTAGAAGAAAATGGCTTCAGAATAAAAAGACTTGTTGGGGAACTAATGCTGTGGTTGGTTTGTTTCTTCCTTTCTTTATCCTAGGTGAATGATTTGCTGCTAAACTACATAATGAAAATAGCTCTTCCTTTCCTTGCACCAGAAGATGCAAAAGCATTGCAAGAGCACCTAGTAATAAAAAGTAAAGTAGCTCTGGGGCTCACCATTATGATAGTAGTTGATATGCTCAAGCTTCCAGCACTTAAAAGCCATCTGGCTGACCTGTGTAGCCTCTTGTGCTTGGATAAAGTGTCAAAACAAGCCATACTGGATGACATGCATCCTATCACAACGGCTTTTGAAGCAGTTGTTAGGTATGTATGTTACTAGAGCACTTATAAGGTAACTAACTGGGCTGGTTTTCCTGCGGGCATCACACCCTGTGATAAAACAATAATGAATTCAACTCTCTAGTGTCAGAGAATCAGAAAAAAATCAGATTTGAAGGGATCTTTGGAGGTCTCTGTTCCAACCTCCTGCTTAAAGCAGGGCTAACGTCCAGGCAACGTTGCAGCTGAGTTCTGAAAAACTTCAGGGACAAAGATTGTGCAACCTCTTTGGGGTGCTCTTACAGTCACATACTTTTCTTGATGTGAAAAATATTTTCCTTTTGTCCGAACAGGACTCCCCTTATTGCAACTTGTCACTGTTGTGAGAGTAGTAGATTTGAGTTAAAACTATTTTTTTTTCTTTATATATAAAAATCTTATTTGTTACCCTTTTCTGTCAAGCAGTTCCTAGCTTCTTACCTGTTCGCTATTCATACTTACAGACTCCAGCAATCAGGATCATCATGTGTTTACTCATTTAAATTTAAATGCCATATTTTGATTCTTCTTGCCCCCTCTGAAGTGCATCATTACATGTCTTTTGTTGATTTTTCTTCAGAGTGCCTGCTTATTAGACTTATCTAACTGCTTATCTGGCACTTGAATTTCTAGTTCTTCACTTGCACAGGTGCAGCTATTAAATTTCCTTTTGGAGGCCTTTGTAGTACTTCAGCTCAACCAAGGAGGCCAATAATTGTCCCTAGAATGCCTGGCTCTGTGCATCTGTGTCACCTGATCCCTGACTGGGGGATGCTCACATGGAAACTAAAGATAAAATATTGGCACTTCTTAGTGCTGTATTAGTAGGGTTTGTGCAGGGAGATTCAAGTAAGATTACAGCTTTGAGTCTTAAACTTTTACTGTATATATACTCTTCAATGAAGATTGAGCTAAAATAATTGCCAGAAGTTATTTGAAGGTACATAATGAAATTATGAGATGAAGCCTTAACCTGCCTGACATTCTTGAGTCCTGTAAAAAGCTATTTTTTTTACTCTGTGTTTGTTTTGGTTGTTTTTTAGTTTGAAGGTTTACCTGACAAACTTGTGCCAGAGATGCATTGATGAGCAAGTAGACCAGTGGGTGTGGATTCTTCCTCTTCTGCATTTCATTGCTGCTCCTATGCAGCATGACCACTTGCCAATGGAAGAAGATACCTGGGCAGGGCTGGAAGGGCTTCCATTTGCTGAAACAAGGAAGAAGCAAGATACGTGAGTTTTCCAGAATTACTAGTTATATCCAGTGCCTTGACGCTGTGTAGTTGGTGGTGATCACCTTACTTTATCTGTTTTTTTTCTCTCCCTTGTTTTTAAAAAATAAGAAACATAGCATGTTAATGGTGGATATTTGGGATATATGAATACAGACATATTGGTTGCTCAGAAATTATGGTGTATAGCAAAGCTGTGCAGTCTATTACCTTTCAGACACAAACAACCCTTAATTTTGCAAGCTGTGGAGCAGCTTGCGTGGTTGGTGATGCCTGATGTGAGTTAAAGCAGCTCATGATATGCGTTGTGCAGAATCTAAGCAAGACCTGGAGTTTATTTTCGTTGAGTGCTTCTGCTCAGTAGTTTGACACTGCTGCTGCGATCATTGGGTCTTGGGGTCTTCTACTGATCTTCAGCTGTAAATGAAAAAAGCACTGAAGAGAGAATGAGTCCTCTGTGGGCTGAACAAGCTCTTAGCCTTTTGTACCTTGAAAACCTGAAGATTTTGGTTTGTCTTTTCTCCAGGGGGACCCTACTGCAACTAATGAAAGAGAAGAAATACTTGATGGAACTGGATAAGACTCTGGTCAAGTCCTGGATCAGTGTGCTGCCCCTGGAGGGCCTGGCTGAATTTATAAAAGAGTTCTCCAGTGACTTGTTAGTTACTCTTCAAGGTGTTTCTTACAGATTAGAGAATGTTGACCTTCTGTGGAACAGTCCTAAGGTTTGTCTCTTGGCAGTTTTACCCAGCTGTTGTGGTTTAACCCCAGCCAGCAACTAAGCACCATGCAGCTTCTTGCTCACTCCTCCCTGTTCCCAGCAGGATGGGGAGGAGAACCAGGAAAAAAAGTGAAACTCATGGGTTGAGACAAGAATGGTTTAATAACTAAAATAAAATATAATAATAATTTTAGTGAAAAGGAATATAACAGAAAGAGAAATAAAACCCAAGAAGAAGAAAGTGATGCACAATGCAGTTGCTCACCACCCGCTGACTGATGCCTGAGCAGTGATTCACCCCTCTTGGCCAACTCCCCTCAATTTATATACTGAGCATGATGTCCTATGGTATGGAATATCCCTTTGGCTAGTTCAGGTCAGCTGTCCTGGCCATGCTTCCTCACCTTTTTGTGCACCTGCTTGCTGGCAGAGCATGGGAAACTGGAAAATCCTTAACTTATCCTAAGTGCTACTTAACAACAACAAAACCATCAGTGTGTTATCAGCATTATTCTCACACTAAATCCAAACCACACTGTACCAGCTACTAGGAAGAAAATTAACTCTATCCCAGCCAAAATGAGGACACCAACTAAGGCATAAACACTGAAACTGGGCTGTAGTATGCCTTTTAGCAGAACTGAATGTCACTGAAGGGAATGTCGCTGATAGCAGGTCAGAGCACAAATAGCTTAATTTAGCTAAAAGCAAAAATAGTTGCTCTGAAGTAGGAGACTCCTAAGAAGAGATGAGAGGGTGTATCTGTAGCAAAAAATGTTGCCATTGATGAGAGAAGGGTCTGCTTATCTGAATTTGCTCTTAGTTACTGATGGTAAATATTTTAATCCGGAGATCCTCAGATGGCTGCCTGAAATTGTTTTTTGCACAGCTTTGGGGGGTTTGGGCAAGGCGCTGCTGGTTTGAGAGATTTTCCTGCCTGTTGTGAAAACACTTGTATTTGTGTGAGGACAGCAGGAACTGGATGTTGCAACTAATGGTAATAAATTTGAAACCCCTAGATTTTAAGAAGTGCAGGTTTTGTTTGTAAAAATAGTAGCTACCTATATGTGAACTCTGACATCCAGTAAATAATTTTTGCAATTTTATAGAGTATTTATAAAAGAGTTGGAGAAGGCATGGAAGAATACTGAATACCCTCTTTCACAGCATCCCCTCAACTAATGAGAAACCAGTGTGTTTAAACCACAGTTTAATATTTCTATCTTTTCGTTCTTAGCTAGTAGAGAGTCTTCTAAAGACACTGCTTTGTACCTTGGATGAGAAACAGTACAGGTAACTGAAGTGCACTTTTATGAGAGCATAGTCCTTTTTATTTACACGATGCCTGCAGGGTGGGGTTATGCTTGTAGCTTGAATGTGTGCATTGAAATCTGTGTGAATAAAAGAATACTGTATTTCTATCCCTCTGTCAGATAGCAACACTTATTAAAAATACATCTAAGGGGGGGGGGTGGTTAGTTGCCACACTGTATTGAAATTGGTGGGGTGGTGTGTGTTTTGGTCCCCCCCACCCCGCCCCCAGCAGAAAATAAATTCTTCTTTATTCTTGACTTTCAGAGCTCTGGAAACTTGTTCTTGGCAGTCCTGCTTGACTTGTTGCCTCAAGCTGCACAAGAGGGTCTGCAAGTACGTGAAGCGGGGGGAGTGGTTCATGATTCCTGCCACTTCTGCCATGATGATTTCGAAGGTTGCCAAACTTCAGCCCACAGCGGTGAGTAGCAAGGAACCATTCGTGGGCTGATATGAGCGAGGTATCTAGAAGTACTACAAAAATGGTACAACAGACTGGTTTTAGATTGTATCCATTCTCAATTTGGAAAACCTCTAATACTCTAACCAAGATTGTGGTGCTTTCAAAAAGTTGTGAAATCATTTAACGATTTTGATTCTTCTTATTGAAAACAAGGTTAAATGCCTAGGTTGGCTGTTGTGGGTTTTGTGTTTTGTCTGGTTTTTTTTTTTTCTTTTCCTCACTTAAACATATGTTGTCTTGACTTCCTGGAATATGTGTTCTTAAGCACAAACTATTTGTGAGCATTACATTTTCCCAGCCTCCCTCTATCCTTTATTCAAGTAGTGGTGGGTCTCTGTTGCTGGACATGTTTGTGCTTTGGATGCATTTAGGCCTTCTTTTTTAGAAATATTTATTTAAATCACTTGTACGTTCCCCTCCTGCTTGAACTGTTCTTATTTATTTTTTTTTTCTTCTCCTGTGTGTGCAGCAGGTTCCAAGAGACGCTGTGCAGGAAGTTCCAGTGGTAGAAGTATTCACTGAAGCTATGAGACACGTTCAAACCTGGTTCAGAAATGCTTTAAACGACAAGTTATTGAAAGAACACCCGGAGCATGTGACGTTCTCTTTTTGTTGGGAGCTCTGGGTTTGTATCTTCTAATAATACGAATAAAAAGTGTTTTACCATAGCTTAACCATATAGTCTTGAGTCTAACAGGAACTGTAGCTGCTGTGGCTGGGTAAGGAATGAGATGGGGACAGGCAGTACAGACTACAAGCTGAGAAGCTGCATTGTTTTAAACACTATTGGGCTGAAAAGCAAAGGGCTATAATTGGTGCTGCTCAGCTCACCTTATTTCTCCTTTTTCTCGCTGTTCCAAGAGGCATTGCTGTGATGAGGAGCTGCCCCTTGGCGTTCAGCTGGAGCTGTTGTCTTGCTCACCCTATATGTTCTACTGGCTGTCTCTCAGGCCTTCCAGCAGGCAAAGCACAGAGCAGCTCCCTACAGTCTGACTCACTCTGCTCCCAGTCCTCCCTGAGAGTGTCCAGCATCAAAGTGGAAGTGGTTCTTCCAAATGTGTCCTTTAGCAACTGGGACATTTTGACACTGTTTGGGCTTAGAAGCTGCCATTTGCAGCTCTGGGACTGCTCTTTTTTTCTTCTGGATGGAAACATCCGAAAGGACTGCAGACTGTCTGAGGAGTGTGGGGCCTCTCCTCAGCATAGTTCTAATTTTCTTATTTGAATGTTAAATCTCAGTACTTAGTGTTTTGGGTTTGTTTGCTTCTCAACTGCAGGCCTGGGATGCATTTGTGAAGATCAGCTTTCCAGATGAACAGTTCACTGAGAGGTGGAAGAAAACTTTGCTTGCAGATCTGGAGAGAAGAGTTCAGGAGGTAGGGTGGACTACAGTCAGTCACTGCATGCTGGTGGGCCAAGTTCAGAGCAGATAGACAGTCTTCTGCTGTGCTTACAGAATAGCTTCTAGAGCCTGAATGGACAAGCGAAAATGCTGTGGCTTTGGTCATAAAAATTGCCATTGCTGTTATAAACCATGTTATGGATGCTCAAAAATTGGACATGAAAATGTACCATGCTGTATTCTTGATGTCAGAGACTCCAGTAGCCTGCTAGCCTGGCTGCAGTGCTGGTCTGCTTCTAGCCATGGCTGATACCCTAATGCTTTAAAGGAAATTGTACATTTCAAGCAATTACCATCCATGTAGTTTTAAGAAACAGTGGGTGTAAAGTAAGCACCCAAGGATTTAGAGGGAAAAAAAAAAGTTGGCACTTGTCTCTTTTCATTCATAGTGCAGAAACTGTGTTGTCCAGGCTCCCAAATGCACACACTGTGTAGGTCCCTTCTAAACTGAACTTGTATATCTCATCTTCTTTCTACATGAGTTGCAAAATTTGTTAAGCCGTTGATTTTCATGGTATAATCAGGAAACAAATATTTCCTGGTGGAAGCTTGGCTTGCAGAGATGCATATTAAGTAATCAAACATTTTGGATGGGAACAATCTAAAAGATTTTCCAAGCATTTATTTGTGTTCCATCTCTCTTCCAGGCCCTGATAAATGGGCTGATGCTAGGCTCCACTAGGAAACTTAAATTTTTCGACTTAATTCCTTTTATTGTCTTAATAGCAACACTCCTTCATGCTTTCAGAAGAGACACTTTGGAAACTTTTAAGTTGATAAGAAATCTCCCTTTTGCCCTCTAGGAGCCTCCAGTTAACCAAATCTTAGTCTACTGCTGTCAGCACTCCCAATTTGCACAACTTGACTCTTCCCTTGTCTGCTGTTTCAGTAATTGTGCCACAGAGGCTGTAACTGCAGCTTGCCAGGTATTGTATTTTCCTTCAAGGTAGGAAAAGAAGTCAAATTTCCTGTTGCATAGAAATCCTTTTGCATAGTACAGGGATGTGCATTGTGGTGGAAGGAGAATTGTACATTCAGTCTCTTATTGCTTGAGTTGCTGTGGATTGTTAAAGTTTGTTAAACCAACAAAAAAAATATTGACAAGAAATCGGGAAATGAGGATCCACTTATAAAGCATCCATGAAAAATACTTGTAATGCTTTTGCCATCATGGTTTCTGGTGTCATTCGTGTCATATGGCTTTTTTGGAATATGCCTCAGCACTGGAGGTGTGACTTCTTGACATCAGTGCCTGATCCCAAGACAAAGATAGATGCAGTGTAATCCAAAACACTGATGCATTCTTCCCTTCTTCTGTGTCTTATATGCCTTGTGCAGACTCAGAGCAATCTTCTTGAGAAGTTGTCTTCCTACAACATGGGCCGATTCAGCCAGCTTGTATCAACTATCATTGTGAAGTCGTGGCCCATTAAGAATGGGCAGCCTGAGGATGATTTTGATGAGGTTTTGCACCATGTGCTTACGTGGCCTGACATCAAACATATCTTCAGCTTTAATGGTATGTCTGTTAGTTGTATTTATAGGAGTCTATGAAAAGCTGTTCGCTGCCTTGCTGTTCCCACTTTGCAGAGCAGTAAACAAATATATAAAAATTGTCCTGCTCTTGTTTTATTCCCCACCTCAAAGCTCAAGGTATTCAGCCTGGTTTTGGAGAGGAAAGGCTAAAGAAGAGGGAGCTAGTATTCCTCTTGTGATAATCCACTGCAGCCACTTCAGGATTTGTACTGGACTGCTGAACCTGTAGATCAAGTGGATTTGTAGAGCATAACTTCCTTCTCAGAGAAGTTCTAACAAGTTGTTGCTACACAAAAATGCAAAAGTGTTTGTCATGTGAATGGATCAAAATGACTTGTGTTTCCTCCACAGGTTTTGGGTATGGGCTCTCCATGGGAAGGTGTCTGAATTGCTCTCCTGAGATTCTGGCTGTTTCTGTTCAGCAAAACATGAGGGGTTGGAGGGTAGTGTGATGAGTTCACAGGCTTTTGGGTAGGGATTTGAATGGGAAATGGAAGGACTCTGTATCATGACACTGAATAGTTATTGATTCTGCCTAGTTTTTGTGAAGCAGGGCTGATCTAGGTTTTACATGCTTTATTTCTGGAACAGGAACAAACACAAAGCTCCTAGAAAAACTTACGGATGAAGCAAAGAATGTCATGGCCATAGCAGACTCTGTGTTCATTAGTGTCACCGATGACATCCAGAAAGGGTGTATCCTTGTGAAACATCTGGAAGAGATTTTCCAGCATGAGAAACAGTTCATCTGTATCTGGGAGATAAGTAAGAGCACCATTCAAATGCGGCATTGTTGGTTTACAGCATCATTGTAGTGATCGATGGCCTACTCTGTTAACCTACTTCAGTGATTAGTAATGCTAATTAGGTACTTCAGCAGTTAGCAGTGTTGCCCTTGTCTTTGTCCTTTATATAGAGCTCCCAGCTCCAGTTTGTGTTGTCTGCATTTCACTGTGTTGTTTGTGACTCTGCAATTCCAAACCTCAGTTATGGGTGAAGGGGTTGGGAAGTATCTAAGTATCTGCTTTGTGACTACCAATGAGTTTTCTTTCAGAGCACCAGCAGCTGTTATGTGAAAACAAAGAACTACTCCAGAGTGAACTGAAAGAATTGCTGCAGAGGAGGCAAAAAGAATTAACACTTCTCAGAAAAGATCAAAAAGCAATAGGAACCTTTCTGAACATGTGTAGGAAGGTGCAGGCATCTGTGAAAGGTAGTGTTCTGGGGGAGCAATTTGAAAGTGGCAACTCCAGAAAACATAATTTTCTTTGAAAACGACTGGGCTTTGTAAACAAGCTTTATTCTAAACCACAGCAAGGATGAGGAGGGGTGGGGGAAGTAAACCTAGAGCATTTGAGGGATCAAGTGAGTGCTTATACACCAAATGATATTTGTAGGGGTCCACATGCATTTTGCAACTTGGCAGATTAGATGAAGTAAGCTGGACACAAGCCAGACATCTGATCTATCTCTGACTTGTCTCTCTGTTTTAAAGTGGATGTAGGTGAACTGGAACTACAACACTTGGAAGATCTTTGCTCAAAAAGACTAAATACAGTTGTGAATGTGGGAAAGAGACCCCTACAGACCTACTACAACTTGAGCCCAGAGCTGAAAGAATTTGTCCGGAAAATGCACTCTTTTAAGGATAGCCTGATCTTCCAGCAGTTCTGGGAGGAAGCAGCGCAGGAGGCAGGAAAGGACTATAGAAGTTCAGAAGAAGAAGAGGAAGAGGAGGAAGAGGATGACAACATTGTTCCGGCGTTGGACCTTAGTGATGTTTTCTGCAGTCTAATTTCCCCTTGTTTTGTGAGCTATGAAAGGTTGTATAATGATCTCAGATCTGGAAGTCTCACACTTTCTGCAGTTGATACAATTTTTCAGGAATTCACAAATCATCCTGAAGATATCAAAACTGAACTAAATACCATATGTAAGCTTAGACCTGAAGAAGACAGACACTGGGTTGATCAGCGATTTCAGCAGATCCAGCAATACCATGAAATGCATTTAACTTTTGATGCTGCGAAGATCATTGCCAATGTCAGAGAGATTTTAAACCTCTCTGGTGACTTCAGTATCCTGGAAAATTTGTTGGACATAGTAAGTATCCCCTTCTTCAGCTCTGTACTGTCAGGATGTTGGCTAGAAAGCTTGGGTAAATCTAAACCTTCCCTTAAGTCTATCCCAGTCTGTTGAGAGCCATTCCCTGTCCCAAAATGCTTATTTGAGATAAAAATTAAGTGTTCAAACAAAGTGCTTTTGTGTAATCTTGCCTAATAGAGAGAAGGTGGTATTCCTCTGTTTGGGGTGTAGCTTTGCAGAGGGCTTTCCCTTCCCTGCTGGAGAACAGGTTGTATTTCTCGTTTCCAGACTGAATGTTTGTTTGCACCGCTTGCTTTGTAGACAGAAAAGCTTGAAACATACAAGACACAAAAGCTGGATTCCATCAGCCCTGAGCTTATGCATGCCAAGAGACTGCTGCAGGGGATCACTGTGAAGCGTCGTGGGTGTCTGAGGGAGCTGGCCCAGCAGAAGGAGTTTGTCTGCTGGGTCAGAGAAGCACTGAAAGGTGCGTGCTGCTCATCCAGAAATTAGACAGATAGTACTAGAAGGGATGCCAGTTTGTGTGGGGGCAGAAGGAATGCCATATCCCTGACTCATCTGCTATCTGCTTGATGCCTTCACAGCTTCTGGTGTTGATAGTTACAAGCATCTCTTACAGGTTTCAGTCTGGAACGTGCTATGAAGTAGTCCCTTTAAACATGCCCGTGCCACTGTAGTCTCATGCAGTGCACAGTAGCTACCCTGCCTGATAGCTGAGCTTGGTCTGAAGGGTTGTAATAGCTGCTACTATTCAGTTCAGACTGGTTATTTAAGAGAACAGAGGCCATCCATTTAACAGGATGGCAGTGGTCTGATTAGTTGTGTGTCTGCCAGCTTGGTTGTCTTACATGCACAGAGACACACACCCTTTGCACTGCTTCCATCCTGGCTGTGAATCTGCTCTTCATGGCAATGCGGAGAAAAGCCAGGGCCAAGGATGTCCTTAATGTGGATGAATCACCTGGTAAAGTTGCTAGCAGGATGGGTGGAGAGAAGTTGCACAGGAGGTGCTGTTCAAAGGCATTCTTTCTGCATTTTCTGTAAAAGGTGGTCATGTGGAATTGCATTAAAGCTGCCTCATTTGTTGTTCATTCATGTGTTTATCTCATTTAAGGTACAAATGAGCTGAAGGTATTTGTAGACTTGGCATCCATCTCTGCTGGGGAGAACGACATGGATGTGGACCGTGTGGCATGTTTCCATGACACTGTGCATGGCTACTCTTCCCTGCTCTATGAACTTAGGCCAGAGTCAGGGTTTAAGGACTTCATGCACTGCTTGGGGAAGCTGTGGCGAGCCCTGGACAGTGATGAGAATCTTCCCAAGAAACTGGTGAGTTCTGCTGGAGCAGGTCCTCTCTGCATCCTCTTGCTTTTCTGTCTTCCAAGAGTGGCTGGAAGATTGACTGCACAGGGCAAATTACACTTGTGTGGGGGCATCACAGTAGCTCTTGTTATTGGAAGAAAAATATCTTATGTTTCTGTGGCACAAAAAATGTACTAGAGCAACTGTAACTGGTATAGCATGGATTTCTCCAAAGCACTGCTGAGGCTTTCAAGTGTGGCATGGTGTAGCTTTGCTCTTACAGGAGGTTGAATGATGATGCAAAACAGTGAAGGCAGATGTCTGGGAACTCTGTCTTATTTTTTTGCAGCAGGGCATGTTTCTATAGCAAGAGGCATTGAAGCACTGTGGGCTCTGTTTGTTCAGCCTCGTGTGGTGTTATTAAAGAACAGCTGTGCAGAAAGATTGGGCTGTGGCCAGCAGTCATTCCTTTTCTTGCCTTCCCCATCCTGAAACTCTTAACGCTAGCCCAAGCTGTTTGTCCTGAACACACATGTAATCCTGGAAAGAAGTGCTAAGTCAGAGCGATTAGGGCAGTGCCATGTCTTCTCTTCCCACAGCATGCTTCAGCTCAACACTTAGAGTGGTTGAAAATAGTGAAAGAAAGCCATGGGTCTGTGGAGCTGTCATCACTGTCGCTGGCAGCTGCCATCAACAGCAGAGGAATATATGTTCTCAGAGCACCAGCTGATGGCCAAAAGGTGAGGCTGCTTGGCTTTCCCACCCCTCCTGCAGACAGCACTGCTGGCATGTTGATGACTGTCAGAAATGTGCCGTAGCTTTTCTCTCACTCTGCACAGTTCCTTTTTGGGGACTGCTGCCTCCGAAGTGCTGCCCTTGCTGGGCATAGCACTGCCTCAGGGTGGAACCTCAGTCCACATCGGCGTTATTGACTTATTCTCTGGCAGGTTTCTTTGGACAATGTTGTGCATTTCACCCTCCCGAGGAGCTCTGGGGATAATGAGGCATCACGGAAATACTCCCTGGCAGAGCTCCGTGAACTGCAGAACAAACTGATGCTCATGTCAGCAAAGGGAGAGCAAGGCTTGGAGGTGGAGAAGTTCTCCGAGGTCAGATTTCAAACCCAATGGGTTACTGGTGTTGAGGCTGGGGTTGGATTTTACCTTGAATATCAGCTTTTAAGATTATGGTTTACAGCTGAGCTGCTGGGGGTGAATGGTAGCAGGCAGATAGATGTTCCTACCTCTTTGGTTCCCCGTTAAGGTGGAACTAAGCTGGAGACTGGGCTGTGGACTGGTACCATCATCCTCTGGCTGCACTGGGGATGCTTTTGGCTGGGAGGGTTGCTGTGCTTTTGTAGCAAGCTGGGGATTCCTTACTGGGTTCCTGGGGATACTGCTGTTAAAAAGCCACAGGGAGTCTTTTGTTACTGTACAAGGCCTGACACACCTGGCTTGGAACCAAAGCCTTTATTTTGATTGAAAGTCTTTCCTGTGGTTTCATAACTGGACTTGTCTTGGTAAATCAGCTTAGTTTTTTTTACCTCTCTATCCTCACACAGATTTTTTCCAATGTCCAAAGACTTGCCCAGGCCTTTATAGACCTTTATTCAGCTGGGAACATGCTCTTCCGCTCCTGGCTTGCCCATGTGTATTGTTCACCCGAAAAAGAATCATGTGTTCTTATAGACTTCTCTTTGGGACTGATCCCAGTGCTAGAAGGGCGAGGAGATATGGCAGCTGTGCTCCCAGGCCTCTGCAAGACAATGGAGAGTTTCCTGGAGAGTTGGAAAAGCTTCATATATGAAAAACGATTCCAGCATTTCTACCTGAACTACTACACTGCTGAGCAGCTGGTCTATTTGTGCACAGAACTGGGGCAGGGGATGCCCAGCCAGAATGCACTGATGATGCTTTCGTTCCTAAAACACAACTGTACTGAGCAGGATGTCCTTAGAGCTTCCAGGAGTGAGGTGCCTCCCAGCTCCAGGAAGGCTATTTCTGACTTCCAAGTGATGCTGGATGGAGGGAAGGATCTGGCTGCACGGCTGAAGTGCATCTGGGAGTGCTACATGTGCAATATGGGCTCCTTTCTTCCAAACTGCCTGGATATTGATACACTTGGTGGGTGGCTGAAGAATCTGGCCAGCTGGGAGAGAGAGCATGTTGCACGAGAATTTCCACGGGATCTTCTGTCTGTTGGTCAGCCCAACCTCATCGTATGCCCTCGCTCTGAGGTGCTCACATCTGCTCTGGCTGTTTACATGAACAGCCCCAACCAGCCCCTTCCCACTTTTGACGAAGTTCTCCTGTGCACTCCTCAGACCACTGCTGAGCAAGTGGGGCTCTTCCTCAGGAGGTGCCTCATTCCCTGCAGCAGAGGAGAGAAAATTTACACCATGTTGTATGCAGATGAGCTGAGTTACGATGTCAGCTGCAGAGCAGAGGAGCTATTCCAGCACCTGCAGCGCTACAACAGCACCTATCGCCTCATCATTCTGTGCAACTGTGAGAGGGAGCACAGCTACATCCCTTCTGTCTTCAGCCAGTACAAAGTGCACATGATACCCCAGAGGCCACTAGCTGAAATCCAGCGATACCTTCAGCACCACTACAGAGTCGCTCAGCCTTCAAGCTCAGCTGCTTCTGTGTTCAAGGGCAATATGTGTGTTGGGATTGTGTCCTCCAAAAGAGCTGGTGTGGGTAAGATGTCACATGCAAAGTGGGGTCTGTTGAGTGTTGAAAACCAGAGTGGGGTTCACCTTGCCAGGGTTTGTGTCCAAGTCATAAGCATCTAGTAAAAAAGAATGATTCGGACTACAGTCAGTGGAGTGAGGTGAAAGCTGTAAGGGCAGCTTGTCTTGTCCTGAGATAGGCATCACTAGAGATGGTTCATTTTGCTAATCTGACACCTGTCTCTTTCTACTGACTTAAGTCATTAACATAAATTAGATAGCTAATGCTGGATAAGATGAATCTTACCTCCTGAGGTTAAAATATGCCTGCATGAAAACGTGTGTGAGGTGGGACAAGCGTTGTAAAGCCTGCCTGTTTTTTCTTGCATAGGAAATGATTGTTGGCTGTCTCTTAATGCAAAAAGCTAGAGGACATTAAATAAAACTACTTGGCAGGCTGAAAAGCAAACAGAATAAGGTGGTTCTTCAAACAGTGCTTAGTTAAATTGTGGAACCTAAAGCTTTACACAGGCTTTAAAAATTATTATAGTCATGAGAGAAACATCCATCAAGTGCTATTAAACACAAAGGTGCTATCTCTGACAATGGGGCTCCTGAGCCGCAAATCACTGAAAAAAATACTGGGAAAGAGTCACTGTGTGTCAGCTGCGTTTCTACCTTGTTCTTTAGCTGTTGTCCCCTGTTAGAGATTAGTAGTCCAGTAAGTGCTTTTGCTGTCCAGCTGTGTGTGTTTCTTGTATAAACTTAGAGTCTGAAGTACCTTTAGTGCATGCATACAGGAGCAACATCAGACCTCGCATTTTCCTTACAGCAGCCATTCTTGGGCTTTGATACGGTACCACCCCAATGGAAAAGGTTAGGCTCAAAAGGGAAAGCATGCTACATTATTTTCCAGGGATTAGTGAAAAAAAATCCAAAACAGTTTTGGTAACAAATGGCATCCTTTGTCAAACTTCAGAAATCCAGGGCAGCTCTCAGGTGTTATCTGTGAATGGCTGCTGCCTTAGCTTCAGACTGGAAAGCTATATAAACCCACCTTTTTTGTTACATTACAAACCTTTCATACTGCTGAGGGTGAGTTTAGAGCTTCCAAAAGGTTGGAAGAGACACCTTTACCCAGATACCCATAACAGGGAAGTATTTGAGGAATGAACCTACCACAGCCAGCTCCTGCACTACATACAGCATAAAGGGTATGATGGGATGTAGCCAGTGGACATGGGACAGTCTTTCCATTCACCGTGTTAATCTGGGAAACAGCAGATGCAGAGTATAGCCAGCCTCAGGCAACAAACCCAAGTCATTGACGTTGCCCGAATGCTGGCAAAACTAGTTTCTACAGGATAAGTTAGGAAACTTGAGGGTACTTTTATCTTTGATAACAACCATTCCCCCCCCCCCCCCATGTTTTGACTTAGAAACAACCACATAATAGCATAGATTCAAGTCCTAATAAAAAGTAAAGCCTTTCTCAGGTAGTCTAAGCAAAACAAGCCATGTAGATAATGACACCCTTCAATAGCCAACAACAGCAATGGCTTTGATTCCAGGCTGCAGCTACTCTAGCCAGATTTAAGCATTCTTCTGGAATGCCTGTTGGGAAGGTTCAGAGATTTCATGTAACAGAAAGAAGGAAGTCAAATGTTTATGACCTTAATATGATGTATTTGATCTTGATAGCTTTAATTCTTTTTGTGTTTTTTATGACAACAGGGAAATCTCTCTATGTGAAGAGGCTACATGAGAGACTGCAAGAAGAGCAGCCTGACAATACAAAACTTCTGAAAACAATCAGGCTAATTGAACCAGAAGTGGATGAAGATAAAGTGCTAACATCTCTCCTGCCTTTTCTGAAGAGAGAACACCAGACAAAGCCCATGATATTCCATTTTGATATCACCTCTTCAGTAAGTACATCCCTCCCACAGCTGCCTTGTCCTAGAAGTTCAGTGTGGATCCTTGCAGAAGCTGTTTCTTTAAAGCTTTTATTTCTTAGTAAGCCATTTTGCTAGGTAGTGTTTTCTAATTATTGTATAAGTAACATAAAGAACTCCGTACCATCAAGATGGTTGAACTCTGGAACAGGTTGCCCAGAGAAGCTGCAGCATCTCCAACCTTGGAGATATTAAACCTGACTGGACATGGTCTTAGGCAGCCTGCTCTAACTGAGCCTGCTTTGAGTAGGGGGGTTGGACAAGATGATCTCCAGACATCCTTTCCACCCTCAACTGTTCTATGATTCTGTGAAGTTACGATGAGTAAATAAATATGAAATGCCTTTGTCTTTTTCTTGTGATAGGTACAAAGTGGAGTTCCAGAGTTTCTATTCAAGCTGTTGGTTTTGCAGTATCTGACAGATAATAATGGAAATATGTGGCTACGACAGAAGTGCCATTTGTATATCATTGAAATCCTTGAGGTATCGCCAGTGCCAAAGAAAGCAGCAAGACATGTATGTACACAGAAATACTTGATTTCTTTGAATTTCTCGGTCATTTTGCACATATGTCTGTATATAGCTGCATATGAGTTGTAGAGACTATAACTGTAAACATAGCATAGGAATTCCCTGTTTGTATCAGGGTGTACTGTGCATTTCCGTTACCAAGTGGTGTTTGTGGTGGTGTACAAAGTGATATTAAAACCAGACAGTAAATTATACCTGTTGTGGTTTTCTAGGGTTGGTAATTTCTGAAGGCCTGTTAGTCCAAGCCTCATTGGCCCTACCCTAACATTTATAGGGAACACAGAAATGCAAAATCTATTCTTCCTCATGTTACTTTGCATGTTTGAAAGTTCTAGAATATTTGTAGGCAGCTATAAGAACAGAGTGTAGAAGGGACAGTATAAATTATAACAGTGTTTTGGGTTTAGTTTTCTTTTTCTTTGAGGTAACACTGAGAAGGGACTGGAGGTAACAAAGGACTAATGTTACAGGAAGGAGACTGTAGGAGGAAATAGGATTAATTGTTGTGATGCACTTTAAGCAGAAGTGATGCATAGGGGGAAAAGTGTCATGGTTGTATAGGCTAGCTGTTGTTATTCAGTTAGGCCTGTGATTTTAGGCAAGAATACTGTTAAGAACAGATTAAACAGACTGAAGAAGATTAGGGCTACAGCCTTGTGATGACACATTTTCTTTTCCTCTACTCCAGATGTCAGCAAGCCAGAAGTATAATTTCTTTGATGTGTTCCCTAAAGTAACATGCAAATCTCCTAAGGAAGTACTAGAAATGGAGACACTTGGGAACCAGTCTGGCGATGTTTCAGACCCAGGAATGGACAAAGAAGAATTTTGCAGTGAGGCTTTCCAGAGACCTTTCCAGTATCTGAAAAGACTTGATCAGGGGTACAATCTGGACACATTCTTTTACGAAGTGCACTCTGTGGAAGGGAGCCCTGCAGAATGCTTGCAGCACTTCCTCCTGCACTGTGGGATCACAGATCCCTCCTGGTCAGAACTCCGAAACTTTGCATGGTTTCTCAATGTTCAGTTGAGAGACTGTGAAGCTTCTGTCTTTTGCAACCCTGACTTTGTCCAGGACACTTTGCAAGGTTTCAAAAACTTTGTTGTTACCTTCATGATTTTAATGGCAAGGGATTTTGCAACACCCTCCCTAAACATTTCTGATCAAAGTTCAGGAAGGCAGTCCTCCAACCTGGAGAACATTGCAGAAGAAGATCTTCTTCCTTTCCGCATTCGGAAAAAGTGGGAGTCTGAACCTCATCCGTATTTGTTTTTCAATGAAGATCGTGTGTCCATGACATTCATTGGTTTCCACTTTCAGCGTAATGGCAGTGGCGGTGTTGATGCCATTAATCCTTTGAATGGCAACATTATCAAGAAAAATATCATGACTTCACGGTTGTACAAAGGCTTGTTACTCCAAAGAGTTCCCTTCAATATTCCGTTTGATCAGTTGCCTCGTCATGAGAAGCTAGAGAAGCTTTGCATGGTTTTGGGAATCCCCTGGGTAATAGACCCCGATGAGACATACGAACTCACAACAGACAATGTGCTAAAAATTTTGGCTATTGAGATGCGATTCAGATGCAACATCCCAGTTGTCATCATGGGAGAAACAGGCTGTGGGAAAACCAGACTTATAAAGTTTCTGTGCAAGTTACGCAGAAGCTGTGTAGAGGTAGAGAACATGAAGCTTGTTAAAGTTCATGGAGGTACTACTGCAGAGATGATTTACGCCAGGATCAAAGAAGCAGAAGCCCTTGCTAAAACCAATAAGGAACAGCATGGGTTGGACACAGTCCTCTTTTTCGATGAAGCCAACACAACAGAGGCTGTAAGCAGCATCAAGGAAGTTCTGTGTGACCACACAGTACAGGGGAAACCTTTGGTCTCTTGTTCTGGCTTGCAGATCATAGCAGCCTGCAACCCTTATCGTAAGCACACACCAAAGATGATTCAACGCCTGGAATTAGCTGGATTGGGCTACCGTGTCAAAGCAGATGAGACTAAGGATAAGCTTGGATCTATTCCGCTGAGGCAGCTTGTGTACCGGGTCCATGCACTCCCACCCAGCATGATCCCATTAGTATGGGATTTTGGGCAGCTGAACAACTTAACTGAAAAAATGTATATACAACAGATTGTACAGAGAGTTACTGAACATGTCCCAATGAGGCAGTTTGAAGCAGAGGTAATTACAGAAGTGCTTTTTGCTTCCCAGCAATACATGAGGCAGAGGGATGATGAATGCAGCTTTGTCAGCCTGCGGGATGTGGAACGCTGCATGGAAGTTTTCAAGTGGTTTCACAAGCGCAGTAAGCTACTGCTGAGAGAACTGGAGAAGTACCTTGCTGAGAAGAGAGCTCCAAAGAGCCCTGTTGAGAGAAACAACATTATCTGGTCCTTAGTGCTGGCAGTTGGGGTCTGCTATCATGCATCCTTGGAAAAGAAGGAGGGATATAGGAGTGCTATCAGCCAGGTCCTTCCAAAACCTTATGATACCCAGAAAAAGATTTTGGAAGAAATCTCCCTGATGCAGGACTTATTCCTCAGTGGCGTGTACCTCCAAGATACCATAGCAAGAAACTTGGCCTTGAAGGAAAATGTCTTTATGATGGTCATCTGCATTGAGTTGAAAATCCCTCTTTTTCTTGTTGGGAAGCCTGGGAGCTCCAAATCCCTTGCGAAAACCATTGTGGCTGATGCTATGCAGGGCCAAGCAGCTCATTCAGATTTGTTCAAGGACCTGAAGCAGATCCATCTAGTGTCTTTTCAGTGCAGCCCTCTCTCTACTCCAGAAGGAATCATAGGCACTTTCAAGCACTGTGCTCGATTCCAGGAAGGGAAGAACTTGGAGGAGTATGTCTCAGTGGTGGTTTTGGATGAGATTGGGCTGGCAGAAGACTCTCCCAAAATGCCCTTGAAGACTTTACATCCACTTTTGGAAGATGGCTGCATAGATGATGTCCCTCTTCCCCACAAAAAGGTTGGCTTCATTGGGATTTCTAACTGGGCTTTGGACCCTGCTAAAATGAATCGAGGCATCTTTGTCTCACGTGGTGACCCCAGCAAAGAAGAGCTCATAGAAAGTGCAAAAGGGATTTGTTGCTCAGCACGAGGGGCTTTGCAGAAGGTCGAACAGTATTTTTGTCACTTTGCAGATGCATATGAAAATATTTGCAAGGCCCAAGGAAGGGAGTTCTTTGGTCTGCGTGACTATTACAGCCTCATAAAGATGTTTTTTGCCTTAGCTAAGAGCTCCAAGAGTGAGCCAACACCTCAAGACATAGCTACAGTTGTTCTTCGTAACTTCGGTGGCAAATATGATGTCAATGCCTTGGAAATATTCACCTCACGGTTACCGGAAAAAGGAGAAATACATGCTTGTGATATCAGTAGAATTGAGCTGATACGACAAAACATTTACAGCAGTGGTCAGGATGGTGATTGCAGGTATCTGCTTGTTTTGACTGAGAATTATGCAGCACTGCAGATCCTCCAGCAAGCTTTTTTCACTGCCCGACGACAGCCAGAAATTATCTTTGGCTCCAGTTTCCCTAAGGACCAAGAGTATACCCAGATATGCAGGAACATCAACCGTGTGAAGGTCTGCATGGAAACTGGCCAAATGGTTGTGCTCCTCAACTTGCAAAACCTTTATGAAAGCCTCTACGATGCTCTCAATCAATACTATGTGTACCTTGCTGGCCAGAAGTATGTTGATTTGGGACTGGGCACCCACCGGGTCAAGTGCCGAGTGCACCCAAACTTCCGTTTGATAGTCATCGAGGAGAAAGATGTGGTATACAAGCACTTTCCCATCCCACTCATCAACAGGCTGGAAAAGCACTACCTGGATATCAGTACTGTCCTGGACAAAGGGCAAAGAGAAACTGTGAAAGCGCTGAAGAAGTGGGTGCATGAGTTCACTGCAGCCAATACAGAAGAGCACTTCATAAGCAAGCAGAAATACAGCCCTTCTGATGTGTTTGTGGGCTACCACTCCAATACCTGTGCCTCGGTGGTCCTGCAGACAACAGAAAGGCTGAAACCAGTATGTCCTCCTAGTGAACTAATGTCCTGTGTGAAGAGAGAAGCCCAGCTGGCACTGCTGAACTGTGCCACCCCAGACTCTGTGATCCGCCTCTGCAACTCGATGGGTTTGTTTATGGCAGATTCTCTGGCCAATATATACTTCAAGCAGCAGCAACACACGTCTTTTGCAGACTTCCTCCGAGCTCATGTCCACGCTGGGTCTGGGTACCAAACAGTCTTTACAGAGGTGAGTGTCTTGCAGAGTGTTCGCAGAACACTCCCAACCTGCGCTGAGGTTTATACTGCTAGGGCTGCATTATGGCTACACCCAAATAAACTTGATAACAGCCTTGCTGCTTAGTTTCCAGATGTGCTGAGGTGGGTGTTTCAGCAGGTGTATTGTTGCATCCTGAAGAGTCTAATACCTCTGCTGCGTGTGAAGCAGTGTTTGATGCTCCCTGGCAAGTGGGGGTTTTAAGTGAGTTTGGACAGCTGATGCATCTCTTTACTTCGAAAGTAGTTCTGTCTCCACATACACAGCCAGCAAAACTGGCTACTGGCTGTGGAAAAATTCATCAGGAGCCTTTGAACCCTCATTTCTTTGTGTCTGTCTCTGGTCTTAAAGATACAAAAGATTTTAACCCAGCTAAGCCACAAACAGCCAGAGATCTCATGGGCCTTTAATGGGAAAACCTCTGGTTTACTTTTGCCTAGTACCAAAGCTAAAGAACTTCAGCTGAGATAGGCTGGAGACTTTCTCCCTCTCCTGCTTCACATGGAGACAACGTGCTTTCTCTTGGGGCTGGACTTGCCGCTCCCTGAGCGTGCTGCAGGGAAGGCATGCTACAGGGGTTCACGAGAAGTTTCTCAAAGCCTTAGCTGCTCCTTCTCAGCTGCCCCACTGCTCTGGTAGCACCAAGAGTCATTGTGTCCAGCTACCCAGCAGTGGCCCTGGGTTAGTGTAACAGCCTGTGTTGACCCTTTGCCTACTGGCAGGGCAAATAAACTTTTTTTTTTTGGGGGGGGGGGGGGGGGTGAGTCCAGCTCTGCAGCAATTTAGCAGCATCTGGGGGCATAGATGAGTAAGCCTCTACTGCCTTCCTACTGCATTCCTGAGCAAAGAACTAACCTACATGTTGCGCTCCCAGGTCACCACCTTCTCGAGACTTCTCACCAGTGCCGACGCTGTTTGCCTGGAGAGAGAAGTACAGGGTAAAGCGCAAAGGCCTCAAATCCTGTTCCTGCAGCAGTTTGACACAGAGTACTCATTCCTGAAAAGCATCCGGTGAGTCTGGTTTTGCATTATCCTGCTCTGAATAGGCTGTCATCTGGGTGGAAGATGCATGGGCAGAACATTTGGAGTAACCCACATGGAAAAGGGAAGCAAGAGGCTATGCTGTGCTGAACAGTGAACTGGCTTGGTGCAAGCTGTATTAGCTCCATTGTAGTGAGATGGGGCTTTGAAGTTACACCATCCCCATAGGTTGGGTGTTTTAATCTCTCCTGCCTGCAGCAGCCAAAGCTAATGTGAAGTGACTACTTCTACAGTCTTTAATGTTTTGTTTTTACACTTAGTGACTTCTTTTAAATCCCCTTTCACTATTCAGAGATTTCCTTGATGCCACATCAGGAAATAAAGTCCTTATTATTCAGACAGACTTTGAAGATGGCTCTCAAAATGCCCAGCTCATCGCCTCAGCCAAGTAAGTCAAGTGTGAAGTGGTTCCCAGCTAGCTGTTCTGCTTGGTGACTCCTCGCTGCCATTTGATTATTAGTGCTGTTTTGGGGATTTCAGAATCAGGAATGTGTAATCCTTTGTTTATTCTGTAGTGGAATGAATCTAGAAGCACTAATTGTATTTCAAATAATAATTCGTAACCCAAGTCAAAATAAACTACACTGAATCAAATTACCAGATAATCCCCTTTGAAGTGTGAATTCTTGCCATTGGCTGCAAAAGTCCTGAAGAGCTGAGGATCAGGGGTATCATTCGAGGCATAGCTAGAGGTGGCAGGCTTGGCACAGCTGGTTGGGAGGAAGGGGTGAGCAAATCTCTTATGTCTGTACAGGGGAAGAAATGTGCCCTATTACAGAGCAAAGACTTGTGGCTGTGAACTTTTGTCTGCCTTTGATCTGTCAACAGCATTTCCTCTTTGTTGTAGATACACTGTTGTTAATGAAATCAACAAGGTGGACCTGGGAGAAGTCTCTGTCTTTGTTTACTTTATTATGAAGCTTTCCCGGGTGGAAGGAGGAATGTCCTATGTGGGATTCCATGGAGGTGGGTCTAGCGATCTGTCACTCCTCACTCTTCAACTGGCTTCAGGCAAACATACCAGAGCAACATTTCTCTTGTTCACCTTCCCTTTTAATGCTTAAAATCTGGAATCAATGTGTCCTGTGTGTTTTCAGAGCTGCTTCCCTTACCTACAGGGACTGCCCCTGGGGAGTCAGTACCTTGGGGGTCCTAGTCTCCTTTGTGAGAGTGCCTTGCCTTGCCCCCTGACAGATGAGTCCTCTTTCGAGTTGGCTGGAGAGCAGCAAACAAACATGATGCTAAACGCATTGGTATGTTCTCCTCCAGGAGGTTCCTGAGTATGTGCTTACATATTCTGCTTTCAGCAGCAAGGTTCCTGCTGTGTGTGGTGGGTTCTAAGAGCCTCAAAGCCCCGGTAGTGTGCACGCCCTGTCAGTCAGGATAGTATGAATTAGCGTGTCCGAAGTGAATTGCTGCTTTCCCTTTCTACATCAAGAAGTGAGAGTAAGCAAACTCTGACTGTGAAGTGCTAGCCCACAGGTACTGGGAGATAATTCTTAGGAAACTCTTCTAGAAGAGCATGCTGCAGACATGAAATGATTATTTTTTTTGTCCTCTGTCTTTAGGACTCTGGCAGTCAGTGCACATAGATGATCTCCGCAGATCCAAGGACATGATCTCTGATATGACTGCCCTGCAGAACGTCACCATCAGCCAGATATTCTGTGAGGATTCAGGTAAAACCAAAGGTGAGCTGCATGCTGGCTGTGGCAGTTGGTCATGTTGACATGCCAGTGGGGAAAAGGGGAGATGTGGTCCCAGACTGGTGCTAGTGGAACTTATGCCTGGTACAGTGTATCTAATGATTTTCCCTGCTCAGTATCTGTTTTTTGTGGGTGTCACCACATGGCTACCAACTTGTATTTTTAGTTTGTTACTGCAACTTTGGGTCATCAAGTAAGTTAATTTGTTAGTTTTCCGTTTCGACAAAAATGTGGTATTTGCACTGCTTAACACCCTGAATGCTGTCCCAGCACGGGAGGCAGCAGATGCTGCATGGCAGAGGCCCCTGCCAAGGAGTTGCTCCAGAGAATCCCTCATTTGCGTGAATATAGATCTGTTCACCTAAACCTGTAGGAAGGTTAGAAAAGACTTTTTCTTTCCCTTCAGGTTTTTCTTATGTTTTTCCCTTTCACCATGCTGCCTTGCAGGATTCTGGTAGAGCTTAGTGCATTAGCTTCGAGTGTCATATTTCTTCCAGTTCTTGCTGTGTGAAGGTTGAGAGCCCTAGCAGCTGTAGCTGTGTTTAGAGAGGTGGATCTCAGCTACTCATGCAGGTGATAATGGATCTCTGACATGTTCTGCTGCTCTGGGATCCAGTTGCTAAATAAACTCTTATCTAACTGATGCAGAAGTGTACTGCTTTCTAATAAAAGTTCTACACCTTAGTTGCAGCTCTGCCTGTGAATGGAGAACAGGAAGAAAACAAGGTCGGGGTTGAAACACCAGTGCCAGAAGCAGAGCACTATGAGGTCAGTTCAGAATACATTTATTTGCTTCTCACCTGTCAATATCGCTCTGCTCTTTGTCATCCATAGGTGCAACACACCTTTTGCATCCCCATTCACTTGAAATCCATCAGGAATATTATTTGCATCGTGAATGCTAATGATCAGACACAAACTTATCCCCCCACTGCCCAGTCAAAATTGGCATCACTAAAGAAATAAACCATTCTAAAGACCCTCTAATTCCTTAGTCATTTCATGCTCCTAATTTTTAAAAATCACTTTTAAAAGCTTCTGTTGTCTTTCTACACCCAATGGTCAACTCTAGCTGTTTGTGCTTTCTGAGGCATGCATTTGAAGCCATGCTGGAGTTGGCTGTGGACTTTGCTGTGCTGCAGCCATGTTAAGACTGGCTCATGTTCCCCTGACAGCATCAGCTGGAGGATGCCCAGTACAAGGGTGACTGCATGTAGCTTTTGCCTCTCTAATGCCTAAGCATCTCCCAGGGAAGGCATATTTTCCCTAGTCACGTTTATAATTTCCACTTTTTTCCCTGAACTGCTGATTTCCACACCCCCCCCCCATAGGAGTCTTATCTTAATCCAAATGCTGCGTTGTGCGGCAGTTTGAAAGGACCACAGCAGTTGCATCATGTACTTGATAGCAAAAGATTTGCTGCCTGAGATGAGAGGGAAAACTGGGAGATGAGATGCCAGGGGGACAGGTCCTTTCTAGAGAGCACTATAATAATTTTGGGGGAGGGGGGGTGTGTGTGCAAGGGTGTAAAACTGAAGAGTAATGAACTTGTTTTCACGCTGTTCCTGGGAAGGGTGAAATCCTGGACACCACTGTACTCCTGAGGACCTGTGTACAAAGTGCTGTGGGGATGCTACGGGACCAAAATGAAGATCTTAGTCGAAGCAGAAAGCGAATTAAGATTCTCCTTGGCCTTCTGTCCAAAGAGGATGGCTTGAAAGGTATGTGCTCTCCGGCTGCAGCCGGTAGTGTCCCTGAGCATCTAGGGACCACCAAAACATGTAAGTTAATTCACTGGGGACCACAAGGTCAGTGGTCCTTGCTGTAGTGTAGACAAGGTGAACCTCCCAGGCAATCTCCCAAGAGTGTGTGTGTCTCTGCTCCAGTCTGTTGCTCCTTTGATGGCTGTAGGGTTTTTCCTGGAGTTCAGGTCGTGGCTTTTCCTCTGGCTGTGCTAGCTCTGGTGGCTGTTTTTTTTCCTGGTTGACTAATTATTGAAACAACTGTAAAATGCTGTGCTTGGTGTGATATTTGGGGTTGGATCCAACGCGAATAGAAGAGAAAATGCAAGTTCCCTGTTGTTTTCTAGCCTCTTTCCTGAGGATAACAAAGGCTCGTCTCTCCAACCTTCTGAAAAAGCAAGAAGAAAATTCCCTTTACCCAAAAAATTGGGTGCTTCGGGAGGCTTCCAACCTCAGTGCTCTCCAGGAGGCAGGCACCTTCAGGTGAGGACAGCAGCAGTATCTCGTAACCTGCAGGCTTCCAAGAAAAGTCTGCAAATGGCAACTGTGCAGCAGAGACAGCAGTTTTGTGTAATCTGAATATTTGCAGTGTCAGTCTCCAGTCTGCTGGAAACTGTCTGAAGGCAGTTTTGTCCTCTCCTGGCTCCTGAGGGAAGCTGACTTATAGCTGAATGGGCTGTACTGGGACAGGAATGCACAAATGCACAAGTGCTTTGAGTGGAACAGTAGGATTACAGGCGAGCCACGAGTGAGAGAAGTATAGGGGTTTTTGGTGGTGGTATTTTTTCCCCTTAAAGGCAGGATTAGGACTTTCTGACAGGCAAATGTCAGCAGTTTTTCAGGACAACCACCTCCTGATTTGCTGATATCGTTGCTCACCTTCCCTTTGGGTTTCTTGGTCTCTTTCTGCCCCCAAAGGCACACCTTGTGGAAGCGAGTCCAGAACGTGATCACTCCATTCCTGGCTCTCCTGATTGCTGTCATAGACAGAAATGGCAATCTGGAGCTGTTGGTCAGGCCGGCAGCTGAGTGGGTGACAAACCTGTGGATGTTCATCTTCAGTGATACAAAACTTCTGACTGTCCCTTACGGTGTGGGTAAGAACAGGTGAGCCACTAGAGAGAGCAGCAGGAGGGCTTGGATGGCAGCACTGAGACCATTCCAGCACTGGCTTTAAACCCACATGGGAGATGAACACTGTTGGTTGCTCCCCTGTGCTGTGCTGAAGGCAGCAGGGCAGTTCTCGGTGACTTCAGAAGTCTCTTCTTTCTACCTTATCCCTAGTACTCCTGGGCTTTGCTCTCTAGCTCTTGGCATCCTCACACTTCTTACCCAGTCCCTGAAGCCTACCTGTCCTGCCATTACAGCCCTTTTGCCAGGGAACGCTTACTGAGTAAGTCCAAATGCTGCACAGTTGGCAGGATGAGCTGTATTAATGAGTCCTTCAGTTCTCTCCCCTTCCCTCATCCCTTTCTAAGGCTAATTTCTTGCTTTCTGCAGCTTCCTGCCTCTGTTGTCTGAATGTGTTTCCCAGGCAAAAGCCCAGTGCATTAATGACCTTTTAATCTCCTAGCTCTCAGCCAGAGATAATTCTGGTGCAGAACAACATGATGGTGTCTGCTGATACTGGGAATGAGATGCCCTTCAGCTGGAGGATAAAGGAGTACTTGGATGAGATGTGGTTGGAAGCTCAATACATCCAAAACACTGAAGGTGAGAGCCTGGCTCGAGCTTGTGACGCAGAGCATCTCCATCCACCTGCCCTGTAAACTCTGGTTTGTTACTACCTTTCCTCTACTTTTGTGTGACCCTGGAGTCACCTTCAATCTCTCTGTGCTTATATGAGCCAGCAGAGCTTTGTGCAACTAGCTTTTCTTTGTGCTTCTCGCTATTAGTCTTTCTCACGTATTCTGTGCCCTTGTATTCAAAATGCTGTGGAAATGCCAAGAGTTAATGACATGGTGAGATTCCATAAATATGATGCTAGTGCCTGGACTGAGAAGGCCTGGCCTTAAATCCCTTGTTAGTGCTCTGAATGAGGGGAGTGCTGTATGCTTCAGTGATTAATTAGGTGTCAGTCTCTTTAGGATAGAAGCTGTGTCAAATCTAGCCTCCTCCTATTATTCAGCTTTTCTCTACATTCTCATTTTCCAGACCAAGCTGAGAAGTTCGTGGACATCTTCCAGAAAACTGCACTGGGAAAATTTATCTCTGCTCTGACTGGGGAAGAAAGGCAGATGCTCTTCCAGTGCTATATCACAGACTTTATTGTCTTGACCATTGGTGTGTCCTCCCTAGAGGAGCTGCAGGTCAGTGTCTGGAACAAAAGCTGGAAACCCTTTGGTTGGAGACAAGAGCATGATGCGTGTGAATGTACCCTTCTGTATCAACCTTGCCTTCTCAGACAAAATCCCCCTCTGAGACAGACTAATAGCAAGGTAGCCACAAAGCAGCTGCATTTGACACTGAATGGCTGCTGAAATTGCTGAGACCTTACTCAGAAAAGCACTTCCATAGGAGCTCCTATAAAAATTGACACACCATTTAAGGCTATCTTTGTAAAGTACTGATTCTCTTCTTTCAGAGAATTTTGCCAGGATTTTCAGTACAAAATGAACTATAAAAGTTCTTTTTTTTTTTTAATTTTGATTTTAACATTTTTTCTAAACTTTCAGTGTCTGCGAATTGCGTTCTTATCCTGCATAGAGGAATGGAAGGCAACATCTCCCAGAAGAGAGGAGACGGTGCCATCCTTGCCTTGGGTCCACCTTGGATACAATCAGTTCAAGAGCCGCCTGCAGAACTTTTCTAGGATCCTCGCTGTACACCCCCGTGTGGTTGACTACCTTATTAACCAGGAAGGATATGGAATACCACAGTCAGAGATGGTAGAGTCACTATCAGGCATTTTGTGATCCTCAGCCCCAGCAGAGAGCTCTATCTTTACTGAATTAGCTAGTGTTCAGTCTCCTTTTGATTTCAGCAACAGTAAAGTGGGAAGCTGAAGCTCAGTCAGGATCCTCAGCATTAGGAATAATCTGCTATGCTATCATTGTTACTAGCAGGTTTTAAAATAGTTTGCCCTGCTTTTGCATCCATTAATAGGATGTGCTAATGATGTGAGCCATGAGCATGAGAATTCCAGAGCTTAAGATAATCAAGTAGAACATTATTCAGTAGAACACATGCTATAGCAAACCAGATTGAGAGCCCAAGGTTCATAAATAATTCTGAAATACAGCTGTTGTGTTATACTTACACCCTGTGTGTGTATCTAGGTTTTAGATGTTTTAGCTGCAATGATATGTGCTGAAGAGCTGGAGAGTCAAGTACAGACAGCCCATCCAAAGATCTGGCTGCAGAAAGTGAAGAATCTTCGTATGCCCATTGAATTTCTTTGTAAAGAGAAGGATTTACAGAGGAGTGGGAGTTGGTGCCATCAGCTGCTAAAAGAGCTCAAGTATGTACCACAGATCTGCTCACAATCTTGATCTTTTGCCTTACTGTTAATATGAGTATTATACAGGCTGAAAGCTGCTCTGGTGCTGTTTTTCTCAGATGAAGACTTTGCAAACTTTTCCAGGTTCCTACTAGGTTTAATTACATACCAAGCATTAAGAACCAGATTTACTTTTTTTCCCTCATCTCATGTAGATTCTCCTTCTAAATCTGGCAGTATCGTCCAGTGCATACCAGCTGGGTTCAGGGTTTGTTTAAAACTCTCCTTAGGTTCCCGTTAACCAGCAGTGTCTCCCCACTTCAACCCCTGTGCATAAAGACTGTGAACAGAGATGGGGAACTTCACTGCGTCTAAGATGGAGTCTTGTCTCTTGGAAGACGAGCCCAGAGAGCTACCCCAGTTTCTCACAGACCTTGTCTAGCTTAACTGAAGTGAAGAAAGTGTAGGTAATTGTGATGATTATATTTTTTTTAATTACTTCCTTGATATAGAAGTTAGAGGTGTAAGAAGGTCTTTGCAGTGGTCCTAGTTCTGCTGCAGTGCTGTCTACAGGACAGGCTCCTATGCCGTAAGTTCACCATGTGAGGTACTGTTACATGTTTTGTCCTTGATAAAAGCCAGAGCTGATAACCAAAGGGCAAAGCAAAAAGTTGCATGAGAAGTGCACAAATGCTGTAGTGGTGAGCATGAAAAGCAGTGAGATCATTAGACTGACCTGATACTGCATTTCCATTCATGCTCTCAGCTCATAATTGTACTTTCTGAAATCACGCTTTCCTTCCCACAGAGTCTGCTGGAACCGGGTTTTCTCCATGTCTCTGTTTGTCGAACACGTGTTGTTTGGCATCAACACTCTGATGCCAGAATTTGAGAACTTAGTGAAAAAATATACTTTGCATCTTGCCGAGGTAAGCAAAGGTGTGATTTCACCTCCTCCCTGTTTTGTTTCGGCTGATCATGTTAATTTTTGTCTCGGGTGTTAGAGCTGAGTCATATAGCTTTGTCCTTTTCCTCTGCAGTGTTTTCAGCATGATTCAGACATGAAGACTCATCCAACTTTTGTTGCAGTGATGAAAGTACTGCGCCAATGTAAGGATGAAGTCAGCAACAGGCTCTACAGGTAGTGACACTGAGACAGGTTGCAGGGTCCGGGAGGGATATTGCCTATGTTGCCAGTATATTTCTGAGCATAAGTCAGTGCTGTGTACAATGTAATGAAAGCTAAATGAAGAGCAGTAACTTCCATTTTATTCTGCACCCTGAAGCTAAGCAGTTAGCCAGCAGGTCTTGCATTATCTCCTGTTGGTCTAGTTGCAGATTAACATCTTATTAAAGGCTTTTGGTAAGACAGCATTGAAGCGTTTGTGTTCATTGCTGTTTCTGAATTACAGATATGGTGTGAAGTCATGTCCGATCTGCCTAGGAGAGCCGAAGGATCCAGTCTGCCTGCCTTGCTATCATGTGTTCTGTCAGAAGTGCATCAGAATGTGGCTAGTACCAGCACAGATGCATTGTCCATACTGCAGAGTTGCTGTGGAGGATGTTCATTTAAATGTTTCTGTGGAGCTCAGGTACTCCACCTTCTCCAGGGTGGAAGCATTGCAGTGGGGCCAGTTGTGTGAGGAAATTCTAATTTGCAACTCTGTGGTTGTCAATACGAGCAGAATGGGTGGAGGGAACTCTGCTCTGGTCTTTCTGGAACCGGAACAGGTCCTGTCCTTTTTCTGTTTATTGTTTCAAAAGAAGGGAGGAAGTTGCCTTGGCCCCTGTAAGAAAACTGTAGTTACAAAACCCTGTAAAACTAAAGCACTGTCAGTGGCTGAATTGGACAAGGGAACTGCTTGTCACCTTGGATTGCTTTGTGATAGCTTAGCAAAAAACTCTCAGTAAATGTATCTGGCATCAAATTGCCATTTGTGATCTTAGTTGTCAATGTGATACAGCCTTTGCAGACGATACTACTGAAGTGTTGCATAAATCCAGCCTTTTGGAAAGCTGGAAAAGTATCTCACCTTGGTGACTTTTGCCTGTGTCTGCTTTGCTTCATCCATTATTTAAGTGGTTCTGTATTTGAACATTGTTCTAATGCTTTTTACTCTTCCCCTAGAGATGCCATAGCAAGAAATGCCCTGTTCCGGCAGAGATGCAATAATTTCTTCATAGATGTGGTCACTACCATGTGCTTCAAGGACAATGAACCCCCTGAGGCAGAGGTGATCCAAGAGCTCCTTAATCTGCTGTTTGTTCACAGAAGCCTCCTGACAGGTTCAGGTGAGCTCCCTTCATCCTGATGCTCAGCCTTATGGAGCTGATTCTCTTGCCACTTTCTCTCACCTGCCAAACTTGTCTTTTTCTTATCTCCACAGATCACCCTACTATCTACACAAAATTTCTGTCCCCATTTAATGATGAAGTGGATGAAATTCCCATCATCCGCTCAGTAATGCTGAAGCTTCTCTTGAAGTACAGGTGAGCAGAGTCAGACAACTGATGGATGTTACAATGGGGGGTGGTTCAGCTTTGTTTTTCATGACCTCATCAAACCAATCTGATTGTTCTCTTCACTTCCATGCTATTAATTGAATTTGAATCATTACAGGTGAAATTCATCCTGTGCTGTTGTATTAATTATACAGCTTGGCTGGCTTGCACGTAGCTTGTGTTGAAGTATCTGACCAGTCTGTGCCAAGGTTTACCTAGCTATTCTTAACCTAAACCTGTGCTGAACGTGGATGGCTTGGGTAACGATGATAGCTGATTAATTGATATGCTGTAGATCAGCAAAGCAATACTCCTTATCCACAGACATTTAATCAAGAATGATCTTTTGTATGTTTACACAGACCTCTCAGTTCACCCTAGCTCTTCCAGCCTCTGTTTGCAGTCAGTGCACAGAAAGCCATTTCTCAAGTGTGAGCATCCCCTAAATCAGATGCTTAAAATAGATCAGGTGACTTATGTCCTAGAAATGCTAATTTAGCATTGCTGATGATAAAAGCCTAGATCAGGCTGTGAAGCTAGATGATATATGGCAAAACATGGCACAACTGCTTTTCCATCTTCCAGATGGATCCAGAGTGACACTCCTGTCACATGGACATAACTAGCAGTTTGGTCATGATTTAAAACATAAATAGTAGCCATCAGTATTGCAGTTTTGGTAAGAGGGTGTTTCTCTCTCCTGTAGCTTCAATGAAGTGAAAAATGATGTGCAACGCTACCTGTCCCAGGTAGAGCACAGCCAGATCCTAGAGAAAAATGATAAAAAAGAACTCTACTTGCTTTTTGTCAACTGCTTAGAGGTAAGAGTGCTGGGTAGGTAAGAGCTGGGCAATAAAACTGTTGCAGGACTTAAAGTCAAGAATAGAAATTCTTCTGCAATTTTAGGCAAGTTTCTTGTGCATGTAACTAGCTGTGCCCTAGTTACAAACTAGAAAGACTGAAAGGAAGTTTATATCAAATCAGCTGGTCAGAACCTGCTTTCCAGTAACTAGCCTTGCTTTTTGAGGTAAGGCTTGTGTGTGTTTGCAGCATTACATTAAATTCTTCTTTCTCTTGGACACCTTGGGTAGGTGTTAGGCCCAATAAGACTCAAACTCCAACACAGGAGTGCAGCAAGCAGGGGGATTTCTAGTTGTGGTAGTCCACTACTAGACAACTTTCTTGGTTTTGCAGACACTTTTTTGTTTGCAGAGCTTTAGATTGTTACACTGTTTGGATTGCTCCCTTCCCTTGCATAACTTTTAGTGCTTTGGACAACTTTAAACAAACCTGACAGCAGGGTAGAGGTTTCATTTCTTATAGTTTTCATTAAAATGGTGACTTTGTAGGTAAGATAAAAATTTGTGTTCTTGCTAAGGGAAAGACAGGTAGAGCTTGGCATCTTGGACATGTGTGTTTCAGCATGTGTGTGGCCAGTCAGCATGCTCATAACTCTCTTGCTTGGCTACATGCTTAGGAAATCTGGGAGAAAGCTTGGGTGCATTGCTGAAAATGGTGTTTGGTGATGTGGCAGAGCTTTAGAATAAGCACTGGAGAGATCGCAGGGAGGAGCTAATGGCATTGGGGTGGAGGGTGCTATGAGAGACATGAAAGTTTAATGTGCTTACTGCAGTGTGGATGCATTGGAGATACAAAGTACCAATGCAGGGGACATCTGATTCAAGTTGTTCTGCCACTCATGCAATATTCTGGCCCATTTTTAGGATTCCATGTGTGAAAAGTCTGAGGGCAGCATAGGATATGAGTATATTAACTATCTGCCTGGAGACAGAAGCTTTCCAGAGAACTATCTCCCAAAGAACAATCAAGAAACTCCTCAGGAATCATCTGTTGAATATCTGCAGGCAGTAGCCAAGGTTCGCTTGTACCTGAGTAAAGCTGCAGAGCTGGTCTTTGACTTGCATGAGCCCACAGGTAAGTCTAATTATTCTGCTATCAAGTGGAAATGCTGTATACAGAGCAAAGTCACCATGGGAGATGGGCTTGACACAGTCAATGTACCTGTGCTATGCTAGAACTTGTTTTGATGCATGGCCAAGAACAAGTGCATCAGCTTTCTTCTTTTCCCTTTCATTAGGAGTGTCAGTCATTATTTGTCCTCTCTACCATGTATTAGAAGTGCTCTATAACTAGTAGCAAGGCTGTGCCAGTGACCCCTAGAGTGTAGTTACATAGCAGTTGTGTCTTTGGAAGGAGATTTATTTTATCCTCCAGATGCTAACAATGAAATTTTATTTAGAGCCAACTAAATTGAACTTTAATGAATAAACGAATAAAGCATAAATGATGCCTCAGATACATGACTGCTGTAAGGCTTTCTGTTTTATATGAGTGAGAGCTCTGCGCAGCTAAAAAGGATGAAGAGATACTTTAAAAAAAAAAAGTAAAATAAGTTTTGAGCTGATTTCCTGACCCAATAAAGGAGAACAGTGTGTGGAGAGTCTCAGATACTTACACAGTTTATGAAGCACCAAAGTGTAGTAATGTAGCTAATTCCAAGGGACTTCACTGTCCAGCCCTTTCTTCAAGGATGTCAGGCTAGCAAAATGCATCCCAGGAGGTTGTTCTTAGGGAACACCATCACCTTGGCAGTTGAGGCAATGGAAAGCCATTATTGAGCAAGGTGGAAGAGCTCTGAGAATGAAATACCAATAAATGGGAAAACTTGTCCTTGAGAGGAGGAAATGGAAGTAGAGTATGTCATCCTCTGTTGAAGAAATGAATCACTGTCTAAAATCCTGCTGAGGAAACACTCTAGATAAGCATCTGAGGAAGAGAGGGCTCTGAAGGTCTCCTATGTAATTAGTCAGTACTAGTAAAAGGCACTTGGTGCTGCACCCATTGCCGACAGAAAAGTTTTACAAGGTAGAATGTGGGTTGTTTTTTTTTTTTTTTTCATTCTCCCCAGAGCAAGACCAGGTAGAGGAGAAGCAGCGTTACCTGGCAAATGTGAGGGTGTTCTGTAGCCTCGCCAAGAACAACTGGCATTGTGTTTACCTAGTCCGGAAAATTGCTAGTCAGTATGGGATGGAATTTGCTCAGAAGCTTGTCACAGAGGCGCAGTTTAACTGGGTGTTCCCGGTGGAAATTCTGCAACAGGTAAAGAGGAGGTGTATCCTTGGAGATGGCTCTGGTCTCTTAGTCTTCAGTTTGTGCTGCTTTGGGGTGTTTCTGCTGTTGTGTGGCTCTTGGGGGACTCACCACATTGAGAGTGGTTGTGAAGATGACTTATCCTTGCGCTCTATTGAATGGAGTCTCTTATGGCAGTGAGAAGCCATTTGGTTTGCCATGCCTGCCTGCTGTCTCTTTGTGAAGGCTGAAATGGCACAGTTCATGGGAGGAAGAGGAGATTCTGCCTTATCCAATGGCTGTTTAATGTCCACAGTGCTCACCATGGGCTTTTCCCTTTGTGTAGATACAGAACAGCCGGTCTAATCATATCGATCGTTACCTGGCATGCGGCAAGAATTACAGAGTCCTGCGTGATGCTGTGGGGAAAGCCATGATTGAGTGTAAGACTGAGGGTCTTCTAGAAGCAGAGAAGGTAGGGTGCTTTCTCCTCGCCATAATTCTGTTGTGGGTTCTGGATGGCCAGCATTTAAGCTTTATGTGTTCCTGTTGGCAGTGTCTCTTCCAGTGGAGATGCCTGGGTTCCTTTGCTTGAAAGTTACTGTGGCTTACACTGGCAGACACATGTATGTTTGCTTTACTCTCTCACCTGTGTTCTAGCATATGTAACTGAGGTTCTGTTGGTTGCCTCATCTCGCTTTTCTCCCCTTGTAATCTATTGCAGCAGTTTATTTTAACAATAAGCAATACAGGCACCTTGTAGCCAACTGATGGGAGAGCAGACAGATAATCAAAGAAGATTTATGCCCCCTGCCTGCCCATATCTGCCTAGCGTTGTGTCTTGCCATGCAAAAATCAAATGGGTGATCTCTGTGTAATTGTAACCTTTTTCCAATATGTATTTTGTGTATGAAAATCTTCAAGAAGTTTGCAAACAATGTGCCTTTGAATGTCTCTGTACCATCTATTATACACTGGTTGTGATTTATTTTTTTTCACTTGCATGTTGATTTGATTTAAATGAAGGCATGTACAGGTTGCTGCCTAGTGAGATTGCAATTCCATCTGGATGTTAGAAGAATAAAATACTTGACAAGTTTCTGCTGTAAAACTCTCAATCAGCTTGAGTGCTGTCAGATCACTCATTTATGGCTTGAGCAGCCATTTCTGCACTATCTCCCTTCATTTGTGGGGAGAGCTTTACCACAGACCTGCTGAACCTTGCGTATCCAGTAACTTTAGCTGTGACAGCTGTAGCCTGCTCTCTGCCATATAATCAGTTCTTCTTTTCTAGGCATCTAGCAGTTCCCCAGTTGTACAATCTGTCCATCTGCTCCTGGCTATTTTCAGAGAGCTCACTGCCCTGTATGGAGTTAGTGACTCAAGTCTTCATCCCAAACAGCAGGTAAGATACTTCACTTTGGAAGTGAAGTGACAAACATGCTTCGTTGATAAGGATGAATGAGATTCAAGTCACTGGTGGAAGAGCCCTTTGTTCTTCTACCCCAAATACGGTTATATCTTGATAGTCCTCTTCAGTTTGGTGGGCAATATCATGCTGGTTTTATTTCTTTTAATATGTGCTTTCAGCAAACAGATGTTATGACTAAGTTCATCCAGAACTCTGAAGTCCTGAATTCTCCAGACCTGCAGCACTTTGCAGCTTCTCTTGTGATGAATGCACTGCCATCTCTGACAGTGGATCCTCAAAGCTTCAGCCACAGTGGAGCACTAATTGAAATGGCTGTTCATACCACAGCTGTCTTGCTGTGTGGGCAGAACCCTGTCCTGCAGCCCCTGAGGAATCTGGCATTCCATCCGCACACCATGGAGGTAAAGAGATTTAACTCAGATGGCAATTCAGCATATTGCTAGTTCTTTCATGTATCTGCTGGATCCTCTATAACCTAACCTTTCTTAACATCAAAAGCACCAACTTACTGTTTTAGCTGTGCATTACCGATGTAGGATTATTTCAGTGTTGTTGGGATTAATTAGCACAACAAGCAGCTCTGGACTGATACCTTTTCAAGGTACCTCTGCATCCCAAGCAATATCAGGCAAATACTTCTGCTGATATTTGAGTGAGCAAGTCTGAAAGCAGTTGGCAGGTCATACTGTGGAGACCTGCATGGAAAATGGCTTGTGGGGCCCGAGGCTGAGTCAGGGTGGGAGGGATCTGCTGCTCTACTTCTTCTGGCTTTCCAAGGTGTAAGGAAATGTTCTGGTACGTGCCAGGGCACATCAGGCCCCACCAAGAGGAGTCCAGTTCAGGGTGTCTAGAGAGTGCACGTGCGAGTCTTAACAATATTGATAGTGCTTGTTCTTCATCATGAATAAAGAACCAGTGAGCAACTGTTTCAGGAAAGGAACTGATTTATATTTTCGTCACCTTTTTTCCTTTTTCCTCCTTAGCACTCTTTTCTGCCTACAATGCCAGAAGATATAATGGCTCAGGCGAGGGCCTGGGAAGGAGTGGCCACTCTGCGCTGGTACAGTAAGTGCTCCTGACTGGCTGTGAAAGAAATTGAAGAATAATCCTTGGTTTTTGAATGAAACTGTTCCAAATCTGAGGACAGACACACTCCTCTTCTCAGCATGAGTTATCCTTTGTAACTTAAGACTTGTAGCTACGGTGTATGTGGGTAATGCACCAAAATGCATTGAACTTCTGTTTAGTCTCAAGCTTATAGCCGTTTACAAAGCTTGAGGGTGCAGAAGACCTGTCCTGTTACTTCTGGCAATGTTAAAGTGGTGTGAACAGAAGAGGAGCACTTTGCCACCTTTCTAGCCAGCTTTCAGTCCTCTGTTTTCTGCAGTAGGATCTTAGTGCAGGCTAGGAATCCAGGGGTGGGAGCATTCATGCTTGCTGGCCCATTTGTTACTCAGTAGCAGAATCTTTCAGGCTTCTGTTCCTTGTTTCTCAAGGAGAGAAGCACTGAAAAATTCCTTGGGTTCCTATATGAGCCTATCATTCCTTTGAGCTTTGGGACAGTCAGTGCTTTTGATTAGATCTTGAAGCATATTTCTTGCTCCAATATGATGGTCCCTAAGAAAGGAAATAACAGAGGCTTTATAAATGTCTGTCTTATAATACTGTCCTGTTTGTTTCTCTTTCTTGATAGCATGTCCAAATGGCCACCCCTGCACTGTAGGAGAGGTAAGAATTTGAGACTGGTGGGTTTTTAAGCAGGTGGTGTTTTCAACAATACACTTCTATTTTGTTTACTAGTTTTAATGTTCTGTTGCACAGTGGTTCATTTTCTAAACTCTATATTAGTAATAATTTTGCCATTGTAATATAAAATTTAGAATAGATCTAACAGCTTATACCATAAATCAAGGAAACAAGACAGGCAGAAGTCTTTTGCCTAGTATATAGCAGTTTTTGAATTAACCAGTTACAGCCTGGATTTTTGTTTCATTCTCTTTCTCTGCTGGAGAGGCTCTTACTTGGGAATTCAGTGTTCTCCTTTTGCTTTTTGCTAGTGTGGCCTCCCCATGGAAACTAGCCACTGTCCTGACTGTGGTGCCCAAGTTGGAGGGCAACTGCATAAACCACTGCGTGGCTTTCAAGAATTCCGGTATGCTTTGATTAAACTTTTCAGTGCTAACTGATGCAGTACTTGCCTGTCATGCTTTCAAGACAGAAGGTACCAACCACTTCACGCTGCTACCTGAAAAGTGGCACTTAGGATTCCCCGTTAGCTCAGACATTGGCCTCTGAGGGGGAAGAGGCTCAGCTGTTAGGTGTGTTGGTATAACTCTGACTTTGCAGAAACTGTCTTAACATAAGATCTTGTCAAGCTGCTGGTTTAGGGTTTTTCATCTCCCTGCTCATCCAGGCTGATATAGGTTATGTGGTTCTATACCAACATATATAATAGGCAACATTTTCTTAAATGGATCAGTGTGACTGAAGAACTTCTACTAGAGCTCCACTATGACTTGTGCTCCCCCCTCCTCGATTCTCTGGATTAGCACTTACAGCCCTTGTGTAAGAATGTTAAAGTCGCTAATTCTAATAGTGGCTTCTTGTCTATCCAGCATGGAGCTAGCTAATCTTGCTCTACAGGGCTGGACATTGCCTCTTTTGTAGAAAACGTATTAGGAAGAGATGTCCAAGGAAGAGTAATCAGCCAGCAAAACCAAACTGGCTTTTTTGTGTACAAAACTTACTGGAAGTCCTCATTCCCCTGTAGCACTTCTAATTGGCAGCTTTTATAGCATTCAAAGAACTTATGGGTCAAAAAGACATTACTGGATATCAAAGACATCTCTTGTGTGTTTTTTGTCAAAGAAAAAAAATACTATATATACTTTCCAACAGGAGTAATGAAGACAGAACTCAAACTGGCCACATACTTGGAGATGTACAACACAGAAAAACAATGGGAGTGTCTGATCGGGCCATGTCCCCAGTTGTCTTTGTCCTGATACGCCTGCTCACACATTTGACAATGTTGCTGGGAGCCACAAAAGATCCTCAGGTATCTTCCAATAATAGTTCCAAGTGGCCGCATGAAACGTAGTGAAACCTTTGTATGATGCTGGTCCTTTTCATTATATTGCCAGGTAACTAGGGTAGTCTTTCAAGATGCAAGACCCAGATTCACTTTCTTCCTTGCCCAGAAGTGATTTTGGTTCCTTCATGCACTTGCATGCATACATATACACACATACCTGCCTTTATTTGTTCAAGTGGTAGGAATCCTATAGGATGGGGTTGACTTTCTGTTAAGACTGTAGTTCTGCATGCCTTCTGCTTCAACTGGACATTATTGGCTATGCTCATTCTTGCCTGTTGTTCCTCTTCAGTCATTGCAAAGGATTATCAAGCCACCGGTGCACAACTCTGTGAGTTTCCTGCAGCAGCACATTCGGGAGGACTTGGCACAGCTGACAAAAATTTTGGGGAAGAGTGTGGATGAGACTATCACCATCCTTCATCTTGTCCTCAGCAGCCTCCTCAAGAACACCCATCAGCACCCAGGCCAGTGTAAGGACAACTACCTGCTATATCACATCTGCAAGCTCTATCAATATTTTAAGGGCAGCAGTTATTTAGCTTCTTTGCTAATAGACCATTTCCAACTGGCAGTAGCTGAGCTGATGAGGAAGATCCAGAAACTTGAGGCTTGTTTCTGACTGTAGGAAGTGAAGAATTTTTGGCTGTTTACTTCTCTTTTGTTTGAGTATATGTGGGGTTTGCAAGGTTTGGTGCATAATTCTGAAAAGGAATTACTGAATAAATAACCTCATGATATGTTTACAGAGCTTTCAGCTCACAAGCAGAGATGCTACTCAAAGCACAGTAGCTCATGCTGTGTATAATCTATATACCATATTGCCCTCTAAATGACTACCAAGAAGCTACTTGGTAGAAGAGGGATGGCAGAATATGGTTCATGGTAGAATCTGGAGTTCAAGTTGACATGAGTCATTGTGTCATAGGGGGATTTATATGTAATAGCCATATTTTTAGTGTGTGACAGCACAAATCAGTATTCCAAGCTCTGTTCTTTGGTCTGTCATTGATCATGGTCTGACCCTGAACAACTTGTTTAACCTTTCTGGGACTTGTATAAATGTCCACAACATTCAAATGAATGACTGGACAGAAGCTTCTGATAACCTGTGATCACTGTGTGCTGTTTTGGATGACGCTCTCCAGCTAGACCAAGATACTCGGTTAGCTTCTAGGACCTCTGTAATTGTTCTTGGCTTATTGTGCTAATTCGCAAGGGTGTCACATCTGGAAGCTTAGAAAATCTGTGGTTTCTCTTAACTGAAATAGTGCAGACGTAAGAGATAAATATTCCTGTTGCAGGGCCAGTTCGGTTTGATAATGTGCTCTCCACCAAGGAGAAGAGAAACAAATGGGAAGAAGTTGTTGCAAACACAATTATTGTTCCTGAATTGGAGGTAAGAAATTTGCTGTATAAAATTTCAGTAGCTGAGCAGTTAAAAATCTACTTATTTGGAAATCTGACCTGCTGTAATGTGCTATGCTTTTCACCTAGCTATTCCCAAAGCCAAGCCATCTACGACACAACTTCAGGTTAGCTTTAATTTGTAAGGATCAGCCAACTTTATTCTACCTGTGGAAATGAGTATCTGAGACTAGAGTTGTGCTATGAAGTTTTTACATAGCTGGAAAAGCAGAAATGTCTTAGCTCAGTTGAAAGCATTTGTCCAAGTGAGCATATGGTTGCCCCAAATGAATCCTGTCTGCCTTTTTTTTCCCCCGTATACATCATCTCAAGAATGGAAGACCTGCAAGTTGGATGAGCTGGAGAACAAAGAATAACTTTATGGTATAAACAGCTGTCTTACAGTATGTGTTTTACATGCCTTCCCTAAGAGTTCATCTTCTGCTTTGACATATTTCTGTGTCAACTGGTCATCTGGAGGTTCAAGATGGCAGGACACTAACAATTCTGATATAATTTGGGTTTTTTTGTTGTTGTTTTTTTAATGCAGGATTTGGATAAAAAAATTCTGAAGTTAAATAGACAAATACAAGAGGATGAGAGAATTTCTTCCAATCCAATAGTGAAAATAGTGTATGGTGACCCAGTCACTTTCCTGTCCCAGCTGCCAAAGGACAGTCACATACATCATTCCAAGATGTGGAGCTGCCGAAAGAGGATTTCAGTGGAGAACTTGGGCCATGTAGTTCAGCAAAAGAATGCTAAGGACACTGTCCCTCTCCTCTGGAAGTTTTTGCAGAAGGTGGGTGTGACACAGGGATGAGACCCCACAATGTTCAGAGATCAGTTCATAGAATCATAGACTGGTTGAGGTTGGAAGGGACCTCTGGAGGTCACCTTGTCCAACCCCCTGCTTGGGCAGGGTCACCTAGCGCCAGTTGCCCAGGACTAAACCACTGTTGGATTATACAGTGTCTTCATTCTGATAACTTCCTATAATCTTGAGAACTGCACGTGTAAAGTATTTTTTCTTTTAAACATTTAAAAAGTAATTCCATAAAACTATTTGGAACTGGTTTGTCCAAGAACAACCTCACTCATAGGCCCCCTTTCCTCTTCCAGGAAACAGAACTGAGGCTGGTTAAATTCTTACCAGAGATTCTGGCTCTGCAGAGAGACTTGGTGAGGCGATTTCAGAACACTGCTGCTGTCAAACAGGGTTCGATCAGAGACTTCCTTAAGGAACCCCTATCAGGTGAGAAGATTCTGCCAAAACCGTAATTAGTGAAACAAAAAGCACTGGGTAGTCCAGTTGAAAATGAAGATGAAAACTTCTCTTGAGCTTGCAGTCTTGAGCCCCGATATTTTCCTTTTAACTCCCATCCAAATGAATTGGAGACCTTAACCCTGGAGTTATGCTTGGAATAGTCATCAGGTGACTTTGAAAAGAATTAAGCACAGGAAGATTGTTCACAAGGGGCGGGGACTCTGCTCAGAGATAGGCAAGATAAATCCCTGAATGCAGCAGTGGGTATGTTGAGTTTTTAAGCACTGCCCTAGAGCAGGGCCTGCCTAAAAGGTGGAATAGATGTCCTTCCCTTCCATTCATGAGCAGCATACAGACATTTTGTGGCAACTCCTTCAATTGTACTTAAGTACAATTACTTAACATTTTTAAGCACTTGTGGAAAACTACTTAAAGGTCATGCAGAATCAGACCAAGGATCCATCCAGCCTTGTAGCCTGGGCCAATAGCAGACCATAATGGAAGAATATAAACAAACAGAGAAAATTACTCAATTCGATACCATTAGAAAACTGTTTAATGTCTGTTTAGTCTCTCTCAATCTGTTTGAGCAGTTGCATAGAGTTCAGTGGTGTCCTTTGAAAATTCTTGTATTGTGGAGTTTCACGGTGTTGCCAGTAAAAGGTGTTTCAAGGATTCGTCTTTCTGTTATTCCTCAGATGTGATGAGGGACCTGTTACAGAGGAGAGTGAATGTGTTTCTGTCTGTCTGGAACAAGCTGAGAAGCTCGCTGGACACCAATGGTGAGTACCCTTCTTTCTCAGCATTGTTTTGAGAGTGATGGAAGCAAGGACTTGCCAGCTGTCAGACAATGCTCTTCTACTACTACTCTTTGACAGTTCAAGTTCCTCCCATCAGTGATGCTGAGACATATCTTCAGAACTGACCTTGGCCATTAAAGGTTTAAGAAGATCTAGGTGCAAATGGACGAATTTATTTCCCTCTTGTAGTCTTCTCACCTGAACTTGCCTTTAGTGCTTATACGTAATGGAAAGAGTGCAGCTTTTTTCAGGTTCTATACTTTCTCCTGACCTGGGTCAGCTCAGGAGAGGCTTGCTCATTGTGGGCTGGCTCTGGGCCACCTCAAGCAGTCTTCTCTGCCTTTTATTTCAGGGGAAATTAAGCTTCCTAAAGGCTACTGTGATGCTGACCTGACCCTGGACAGCAAGCTTGAGGTCCTTCTGCCACGTCGACAGGGGCTGGGCCTCTGCTCCACAGCCTTAGCCAGTTATCTCATTAGTCTGCACAATGACTTTATCCACTCGGTGAACAAACACATCAAGGAAGATGACAGGTATGTTGCTATTCCAGCTAGGCATGTTTTTTGGCTCTGTTGTGTTACCAGCTACCACGATCACACCAATTTTCCCCTGCTTCATAAAGGCTTCTCTAAATGGAGACTGTTTTCTCTTCTGCAGGTACTTCATCAGTCCATCAGAAGTGGCTGACCTGCACTTGATCAGTTATGAGCTTGAGAGAGACCTGATTCCTCTGATCTTGTCCAACTGCCAGTACAGCATGGAGAAGGGAGGGGAGACATTGCAGGACTTTGATCTGGAGAGGATCCAGCAGCAAGTCATCAGCAAGTTCCTGCAGGGGAAACCACTCATCACCCTAAAGGTAGGACAAGACAGCTAGCTATGTTTTCTGCAGACAACTTCTTGGCTGATTTTGGAGCCCTGCAGTGTTTGCTGCAGCCAGGCATGCACTGCAGCAGGGTAAGCAATGTTACCAAAGCTTTACAACCATGGGTTTCTCTCCTGACAGGGAATACCTACCCTTGTGTACAGACATGATCGGAATTATGAGCAGATGTTCAGTGATGTCAGGAATAAGCTGGATCAGGTGGGTTTCTGCATTGGAGGAAACAGGGCAAGCATGTGACCCCTGATATCTGAAGAAATATTAGGTTTATCTTCTGTCACTTGCCTTGTTCATCTGAAGGCTTGTCTGCTAGTCTCTCGGCATGCCTTGAGTACATACAAACTGGCCTTCTTTTGTCAGCCAGGATTTACAAAGGAAAGAGATATAGTTAAGCATTTTCAGTTTCCTAAATCTGGGGCTCTGCCATCTTCTATGACTTTAGCAACTTAAGCACCAATAAGGAATGGCTCTAAACTAATATTAGCAACTGCTTTGACTTCATGGTTTTCAGAGTCCTCTCCCCAGTTCTGTGATGAACATGATCAGTGGGGAACTACAGTCTTACAGTGATGTCTGTGATGCTCTGTCCATCACTGAAATTACCTTGGGATTCCTGGCCATGGCTGGGGAGAATGCTGAAATGCTTCTGACTGACTACATTGAAAATGTTCTGCAGATGGGTGATCAGACAAACCCTCATGTACTGCAGGTGAGTCCTGAGAGCAAAGCTCTTATTCTTACAAGATAAAATCTGCACTGGTTTATACTAAATCCAGCCAGTCTGATCTCCAAGCCCAGCAAAAGTTCAGCTTGAAAAGGTATGTGATAGAATTCCCTCCCCACCAGATTCAGTGGGGCGGGGGGGGGGGACGGGGGACGGGGACACAAGACAATTTTCACTTCCCCTGCAACCAGTGTTTGCAAGGTGGGAGCATCTTAACAACTTGCAATGCTTAGCACATTCTTGCAAAACCCTACAGAAGGGTCAGGTGCAGGATATGCAGAAGGTCAAACTCTTCTCTGCAGATGCAAGTTCTTCTGTCAGCACCAGGAAGGAGAATTCTCAGTTTCGTATCAGCATAATTAGTTGCAATGCTAAAGCTGAGAAAAGGGAGAACTTTCAATTATGAGTCAGCTTTCAGTGACACTGGCTCACCTGGTGCTGAGCAGGATTGAAAATATCCCTTTACCTCTCAAAAGTGGTGACAGGGGAAGGTTTTATCTCCTAATGATGTGTGAAAAGAGGCCCTTTACTGATAGGGGGCAAAAGCACCATGTTATGACAAGTATGTGTGACATCATAGCCCTATTGCTTTCCCACTCCCTTTCATGATACCAAAAAGATGGATTCTTGAAGGCAAAATGGGGAAGACAGAGAGAGAAGCCTACTGCAGATGGGCTTCTACACCAAGGTTAAAAGGGCTCAGTGAACTCCCTGCTGAACTCTCTGTGCTTGTGTTCCTCTGCAGTTTTGACCTGCATGGGCAGGGCAGGGTGTGGACAAGTTCCTAAACACATCCCTTACATTCAGGTTCACTCCATATATGTGTTTTTCTTTCAGGCCCTTAGACGATGCCACTTAAAGCACAACATAGCCCTGTGGCAACTTCTTTCCACCCGCAAATCTGAGCAGCTTCTGCGCCTCAAAAGGGTAAGGTACACTGATAACTTCAGTGTCTTATCAGCTGTTGCCTCTTCTCAAATGAAGTTGCTCAAATGTGTATGGTTGGTTGTTTTTTTTTTCCTCCCTCACTACTTTTTTTAGGATCCTTTTGTAGACATCAATACAGCCTACAAAGCTGAGCTCAGTCCAGAGATTGCCAAGCTCCTCAACACCTTCCTTGTCCACTCAAGGCTGGAAACCTTCCTGCAGGAGCTCCATGAAATGATTGTCTTGAAGCTGAGACGTGTCCAAGCTGTGGATGAATTCAGACCCATATGGAGGTAACAGAGTTAAGCAGCCCAAACCAGCCCACAGTTGTTATTAACTTAAGCGTCTCTTCTCTGTCTCTGAAAATGCATGTGATGGATACGGTTCCCTTGGCAAATGACTGCCCTGCTGGGCACAAAGCACAACCATCAACATTAAGAATATGCAGCTAGTTCTAAGACACACTGCCTGTTTCTGGCATGTATGACTCTTCTTCATCTTACACAAGCTATTTTGGGAACACTGCTGGAATATGCCAGGAGCTGCTATTCATGAGCTCTAAAGATAAACACAAGCACTTCTGCAGTCACTCACTCAGCTGTCCACACGTACAGCTTGGCCCTAGCAGCTTGGTTCTGACCTGCAGCCTCCCATTTCTGGGTTCTCTAGCCTCTCTATAAATCTGACTGGCTATTCTAATCCTTCTCATTACAAAATACATGCATTAAAACTCAGTATACTTAATATCGGTGCATTCCTACCCTACAAAATACTACCTGTAGTTTGCTGTACACCATCTATTAATACTAATTTTGCTCTTTGTTTTCCAGCCTGAAGGAATCACTCATTCCTTACCTTGATGCAAAAGACTCTGAGTTAGCTACAGAGCTGCAAGAGCTGTTTCCAGACGAGATTCTTCTCTGTCATGCTATTGCTACATGGAAAGCAGCTGTTCTCTTCAAAAGAGAGCATAGGGAAAGCTAGGACCACTAGCAACACTAGGTCTGTCTGACCTTCCTGTTACACTGGCAATTTTAGTGCCATAAACATGTGGTGTTGGTGAGATTCTAGAACCTGGGGGCGTTGGTTGTTTGGGTTTGTGTGTTTTGGTTTTTTTTATTAACTTCAGTACCCAAACTATGCTGCAAAGATTAGATGCTTTCATGCATCAAAAGGATGGTGGAGAAGAAGAGACTCGTGAAGGCATCATAAAAAACCAAAGCTGCCTGCTGAAGATGAAGGATTTTTTTTTAAAAAGCTTGGGCTTTTTTTTTTTTGTAATCTGCCTTTCTCTGGACACCGAACTGTCACCAAGCTGCAGACCAGGCTCCTGCTCCCCCCTTGCCCCTTCCTTGCTGCTCCGGTACCGACCCTCCCCTGCCCACCCTTTCTCTGTTCCGCTGGTGGAGCCTCTTCAGCCCCACTGCCGACTTGGGACCAAATTTGGAAAAAAACCCCAAACATACCAAAAACCCAAAACCACCGGCGGCGGCCTTATCTCCCCCGGGGGCAGGACCCCTCTCCCCCCGCCGCCCCGGCGTTGTTTCTCTCAATAAAGCTCCTTCTCGCTCCCGCGGCTCCTCCCGTTTCCTTCTCTCTCCGCCCGCCTTCCCGGCGGCGGTGACGGGCCCTGACGCCGCCTTCCGGCGCGGCGCCATGTCGGGGCGCGCAGCGGAGCCGCCGCCGGACGCCACCCTCCGCCGTTGGGAACGGTAACGGCGCGGCGCGCCCTGCGCATGCGCGGGAGGGGCGCTGTAGGGGTTGGGGGGGGGGCTGGCCGTGCGGTAGCCATGGCAACCGTGCTCGGCCGGGGCTGGTATGGCGGGGTGGTAGGGATGGCGGGGTGGTAGGCCCGGCGGGGCTCCCCCCATTCTCTCCCGCTCGCTAGCGGGCCAGCCGCGGCGGGGTCCCCTTGCCGGGGATCCTCTTCACCCCCGGGCCTAACGGGGACAAGCACAGAGTGAGGGGAGGTCCATCCCCCGGCTCCCCTTTTTGGAGAAAGCGGAGGGGTTCCTGCATCCCTGCAAGTTATGGGGTCCCTCGAGAAGAGCTCCCCCCCCCGCCCCGGTGCTCTGCCCCCGCAGCTGGGTCGGTGGGCTCCTCCTGGGCCTGCAGGGGCACAGCCTGAGCGCGGTTCGGTTTGTGGTGACTGGGATGGAGCAGGGCCTCGGTGCTTGGATGAGGCCTGGAGCCGAGGAGGAAGGGTCAGCCTTTTGACTGCAGCTGTGTGGTCTTTCTCTAGAGAGCAGGCCAAGTTAAAAGCCAGTGTGGTTGAGGAGGACACCGAGGAGTGGCAGAAAGATTCAAGTTTTGCAGGACTGGAAAGAGTGGGAGGTGTGGATTTATCTTATATCAAAGGAGATGACACCAGTGCTTGCGCTTCCCTGGTCGTTCTCAGCTACCCCGCTCTTGAGGTAATGGCAAGTGAACAACTTCTCTCCCTAGGATTGTGTCCAGGTGTGCAAGAACACGAGGGTTTTAACAGAAAGCTTACGTAAAGGCCATTATCTACTGTGCCTCTGCCTCACGGGACATCAGTACGTTATCACATGTATGTTCAACAAAGTCTCCAGCTGTACGCTTTGCAAGAAAGATAAACAGAAAAAAAAAAAGTGTAAGGATTTAGTCAGAAGTTTAGGAAGATGCGATGCAAACCACTCCTAATTGTGAGAGGTTTGTAAGATTACTGGGAACTTAAAAGGCGTCGAGAGAGAGGTTTAGTATGCATTCAAGTTAGTTGGTAAATCAGAAAATACTGTGATGAGGTGTAGTCCATGGTCAGCCACAGCAGTCTCTAATTGCTTTACATATATGTAAAAAATAATCCGTCTCGGCCACTACCCAGAAGGAGACAAAATCAGTGCTAATCAACAGAGGAAATTAAAGTATTTGTAGCACTCAAACAGCAGATGTCTTGTTTGTGAGTTCTTGCTGGGAATCAACTAATAATACGGGATGTAATACATAAAAGCCTTCTCAAAACCGCCGTGAATCCTATACCCCCCAGTCATTTTACTTGAATTAATAAAGATTTTTGGCCTCTTTCCCAGCTTTCAAAATGATATAAAAATGATCTTTAACTATAAAACCTAGAATAAGCAGAAAAATAAAGTTTGATACTGGCTGCTGGGATTTTTATGAACTGAATCTCAAATCCTGCCTTGATTCTTGACTTGCCCTGTGTGAACGTTTTTTTTGTCCTGTCTTACACGGTTTCCTTTGGCTTATCCCTGTATGGAGACAGACACCCTTTGATAATGCTCTGACTGGGTGAACTTTGAGGTCCCCCACTGTCTATTTGAATAGCTGCCCCGATTTTGTTTCAAGGACTTGACTCTCAAGCAGGGTATGGTAGGTGATGTCCAGCTGCCTTTTGTCAGCAGTCCATTATCCATCCCCTTCTCTAATTGAGTGACAGAAGGACACAACCCAATGGCCTTAGCTTTGTAGGAGAGATCCAGAAGCAGATTATTTTAAAAAAGATGAGAGTAGGGGACATAAACCAGAGGAGATGCCTCTGAAACAGTCAGGAACTAACCAGCAAAGTCCTGGAGGTCTTTGTCTCTGCACTGTCCCGCTGCTCCCAGGTGCTGTACGAGGATTGCCAGATGGTGGCTGTGAGTGCCCCATACGTGGCAGGATTCTTAGCCTTCCGAGAGGTCCCTTTCCTGGTGGAAGCTGTTCAGAGACTTCAGCAGGAGGAGCCCAAGCTCAAACCTCAGGTATGGCATATTTCTTTGTCCTGAGTTGAGATGTCATGAGGGTGCAGAGTACTGCTGAAAGGTGTTCTACCCACTCCTGAGACCACACTGTCTGGCTGTTTTCCACTGGCGGGTGGAAAGTGTGGTGTCAGAGTTGTAGTGAAGCATCTATTGCCCTTTCCTTAGGGATGAGGGATGCTAAGCTAAGAACAGCCAGGCCTCCCTTGATAATGGGAGTCCCATTCTGTGTGCAGCACCAGTGAAGAGTGCTGCCAGCCACTAAGAGCTCATGCTGCTGATCATTAAGAGTCAGGTGTAGACAGCACTGCAGGAAGACCCTTATAGAGAGAAGTAAAAGGACTGAGACAGACTTCTCCTTTCTCACGGTGCCAGCATCACTGTTTGCCTGTTCGAGTGTCTCTCAGCGCATAGGAAGTAACATTTCTTTTTTGGCTTTTTCAGGTACTTCTTGTAGATGGGAATGGCCTGCTTCATCCCAGAGGTAGGACTTTACTGGAGAACAGTGCTCTCCAGGGTCCCTGTGCTGCTTGAGATTCCTGTTCTCTGGTGTTCTGCAGTTACAGTGACTCATTGTTGGCAGGATTTGGTGTGGCCTGTCACCTCGGAGTCCTGACGGATCTACCATGCATTGGAGTGGCCAAGAACCTCCTGCAGGTGGATGGCTTGGTCAGGAATGAGCTGCACAGAGAGCAGGTTAGGCCAGGCTGGGAGTTTATTTCTACTCTTCAATATCCCAAGAGAATTGGGACAGCCACATACAACTACTTCCTAACCAACTGACCTTGTGTGTGTTTATCCCTAGATTCGTTCCCTGCAGAGGGAAGGAGATACGTTCCCACTGACTGGCACCTCAGGGAGAGTCCTGGGCTTGGTAAGCTGTGGGGAGTTTCCTATTTGCTTGGCCATCGAGTCTTCCAGCTTTGTGTAGCTGGGAGCACTAGAGCATGCTGTCTCTCTAGTGGGACTGTCTTGGTGATATTAGTTCAGGAAAACACAGTGTGAACAGGTGATCAGTAACACTGCTTTCCCCTTTCTGTGGGCTCAGACATTTGTAGAAAGAATTGACACTTCAGGTGTTGGATATATTCACGTCCATGGCTATGGCATCTGAGGTGCCGTGCTCCAGCACCCCCATTCGTGAACCACAGTTAAGGAGAAGTGCCAATTCTGTAGCAGCTTACCAGAATGCAATACAGGAGCCTCTGACTCAGAAGGGTGCTGCACAGGAAATGGGCAGATGTAAGAAACTTCCTGCGTCTGGTGTTATTTCAACATAGCCTGCATTAGCAAGTCTCTCTCTGTTTCCCAGAGCAGCGTGAGGCATATGGGGAAGGGCCACAGGGGTCCAAAAGAGTAAACAGTCCCTATGAGGAGATGCTGGGAATTGCCAAATACAGAGCCACCATCCCACCTTCTGAAGGCAACTGGCTAGCTTATAATTCATCTGCCACTCTGTATTTGTTAGAATAAGCCTCTTAAGTATTTGATCTTTCTTGTTTCTGAATGCACAGGTCCTGCGTAGCTACAACAACAGCTCTAAGCCGCTTTATATCTCTGTGGGTCACAGGGTGTGCCTAGAGACAGCTGTGCGCCTAGTCAAGTCCTGCTGCAGGTACCGGATTCCGGAGCCCATCCGTCAGGTACAAAAGCAGGGGAGCTGAGGAAGGGGAAGGCAGGCCTGGAGTAGGGAAGCAGGCAAGCAGGCAGTGGAGGGGGACTGTGGATGCTAAGCCTATGGCGATGTTTCAGAGCCTCACTTTGCCACCCGTCTGCAACTGACAGTTCTGCAGCTGGCACCCTTCTTGCTGGCCTGTTCTCCCCAACCTGTTGTGGTGGTGTTTATGTGGTAGCTAACTGATCCTTCCTTCTTCCTTGCTTGTTCTTGTGACACAGTGCCTGGAAGCACACAAAGCCCTTACTGCAGACCCAGCCTGACTGATTTCTTGGTTCCACTCTGATGCTGATGTTAATACAGAGGAGCTGGAAATGCAGTTTTCCTGGGCACTCTGAGCCTAGCACAGACTGCAGTGCTGCTCCTCTGGGCTTTTTCCTGCTACTGCACTCCGCAAGGAGCTGCAGGCTCTGGGGCGGCAGCCAGCCAGTAGGTGACAGCACTGGATCACTGTCAGTGAGCCGCAGCTGCCACCAAGGCTCAGCTTCAGACTAATTAAATCACAGCAGGCCTTGAGGAAAGGATCTGGAGAAGTATAAAGCCTCTGGGACTTCTAGCCTGACAAGTGCTTCCCTTCTCTCAGGGTCACCCTGTTGTTAGTGGCTCAGGCAGGCCAGACCCAGCGACTGCCCAGGGAGCAGGGCCCATTCAGATGTCCGTGTTTGTAACGTTGCTCTGGAACATGCTGTTCACATTGCTACACTGCCGTTCTTGTCAGGTGTCTGGCTACCTTTGCTCTGCAGCTCCTCAGAGCAGCTAAGGTGATCCTGCTGAGGGCTGTTACGCAGTCTCTGCACACAGGAGCTTCTCATTGGTACTGCAGTGTTTTCTGAAAACAGAGTCTCGAGTCTATAGTTATAAACCAGACAAAAATCTAACGCCTTAGAGCAAAACAAACCTTGAAGTGTCCATACCAGAACTGGAGTTTCTGATCTCATAAACCACTACCTGCCAGACGGGAGTAGGCTGATAGATCTTCTTATGTAATCTCTTCCAGCAAGGGACAGATGCCTCCGCAGAGCTCTGAGCTAGCTCTGCAGTTCGGCATGTTCAGAGGAAAGGGGAAAAGCATTCCCTTTGGAAACAAGAAGGTGACTTGGAGCTTTTCATCACCCTCATTTCATTTCCAGCTATCTCCAGTTTCTGTCTATGTTCTAAGATTCTTCCAGTTCTCTAACTACAACCTTTATTTAAGGTGATGGAATGAATTGTTGTCACTTTCCTTACAGAGAGATTAAAAATCCAAAAAGGAGTGTGTTTACTGTAGAGGTAGAGGAATGGCAGGAGATGAGGACACTTAAACCTTTCTATGGGACTTCTCCCTGTCACAGTTCCTCTGTGTGGTAACTTCCACAGATCTTGACACAGGGCAGTGCTGGAAGCCTCAGCTCTTGAGCACCTGAAGCTGGAGTTAGGAGGTAGAAGGCTGTGGGGAGTCCTGCTGTGGATGACTTCCTTGCCCTTTTTGCTATGGCATGTCCCCAGGACAAGCTTGCAGACCTGATGGGTGATGTGGTTATGGCTTTCCCAGTGCCTTGAAAGACTTCTGGATCATTAGCTCCTAGTTTATAAGTTCTGGTAGCCCTAGAATTATAATGCTCTTAAGAAAGCTCAGCTGCCCATGCCTTTTTGAGGCTGTGTTTATGGCTTGTATGAAGGCAGTACTATGCTGCAGCATGGGTAGTGCTGTGTAACTGTTGTGGGAACTTAAACCTTCTATTTTCCTAGAAGTACAGCTGGCAGGTCTGTATAGGGTATGTTGTGCTTGGGCATGCAACACTATCTAGGCAGTGATCAGAAACAGTTTGATTTGCATTCAGCCCACAATGTGGTCATGCTGCCAAAGGAACTGTGGCTGTGATGCAGGTGAGAGAAGTGATCTTTCAGAGAAAGCAGGGGGAAGTTCATTATCACCTACAATCAGTATTTACATCTCACTTAGTCCTTATTCCATGTTTAAGCGCAAGGCCAGTCTGGGAGAATTTACTTGCGTGGGCGTGATCTCTCTGCCCAGCCAGCTTGTGAGATTTTGAGGCTCTTCTGCAGAGGGTTGGTCATTTGGAGCTACCTAGACAGCGATTGAGGTAGGCAGGAACTGTCATCCCAGAATAATAAGCAAAGCATTCAAACTGAGTGGCCCTGGAACAATACCAAGCCCTCCTGAGGGCAACTGCCCTTGCCTACTTCTGGCAGAGGTCAGAACCCCTCTCCAGTGTTTGCCTACATTCCAAGCCTGCTCAGACCCAGGAACCCCAAGCACAGCAGGGAAACAGAAGCTTTTAACACTCTCCAGCTGACAAGGATTGCATTGGGACCGATTCTTCTGCTCTCGCTGTTTCAGGTTCCTGGTTGGCTGCACACCAGCCTCCAGCTCACTTGATGATCCTTTTAGCTCCAGCTGGCATCTTGCCCAGTGGTTCCTGCTGGCTCAGGATGTGGCTGATGGGACAGCCTGATGTTGCTCCAGCCCACCAAGAAGGACAGAAGTAGGCCTGCCCAGGGCTGTGAATTTCTGCAGGTCACTTCATGTGAAATATTAAACACTTGCCCTTAGGAGAACTGAGAAATAAGCCGTCATCCCTCTCCTCTGTGTGAATAGCTCCTGCTGCGCAGCAGGGAAATCAGTAGCTGATATCCTGAAACTCTTAACTCCCTTCAGAGGTATCGCTCACTGCAAGCTTGCTGGGTGCACAGGGATCACCACTGCCCCTCACAAAATAGGCAAAGCAACAATTCCAGACCCTAATGCCAGCACTAGTCCCCGCTGAAAATAGAAACAATCTGTGAGGATTATTACAGGACAGTTATCCATCTTATTGATTAGCCTCTTGGTTAATACGCTGGGTTAAGCTGTCTCTCAGCACTGTGTTAGGAGTGAGGACTGGCTAGTAACTTGCCACCTAATCAAGCATTAGCTTATGTTGTCAGCAGAAGGTGGTTGGGCTTTTTTTTCCCCAGAAAAATAGTTTGTATGTGTGACTCTTGCTGCCTTGGTCTCCCAGTAGGGACTCTATTGAACAACCTCCTTCCCTTGTTATAAAATACATCACGTAATCTCTTATCCTGAAGAGTGATCAAAGTTATTTGTCAGTTCAGTTACGAAACTGTCCAATTACAGAGAGAAAGGAAAAAAATCTCCCAAACAAACCACCCCTTACATAACTATTTTTCATTCTCAAGCTTGCAGAATCATTAAGCAGTTGTGGAGCTGCGTTTCCAGCAGTAAGCAGGCAGAGCCTCCACCTGAGAGGTCTGACTAGGAATGGCAGGGATGGAGGGGTGGTGGGGAGCTTCTTGAGGTGCGGGAGAGATACTTCAGAAGTAGAACAGTGATGAGAGTAGCAAATGCTTCAAGGACAGCCACTGGGGATGCGTTAACCCACTTTATTAGCATGATCATCATATCCTGTGAAGCTTTTCCAGCTGGGAAGGTCACATACTGCTTTTTTAGGTGGAGAGAGACACTGCCTTTGAGGTGGGGCACAGCAGCTGTTCTAAAATGTCATGGCGTAGCAGTGTTTTTGAGAAAGGAAGTTTCTAAAAAAGAAACTTTGAGGGAATGTAAAAATCAACTGCCAATTCTCGAAGTTGTCCAAGAGCCCAGGATCTGTGTGCTTGTGATAGCATCTAAGAGTCTTCTGCTAGTATGGTGCAGCATTGGAAAGCTGAACAATAATACTTATGGAGGACAAGAACATCCAGTAAATGTCCAGCAACACTTTCTTGCAGCTCGTGGGATTTCCGTTGGTGTTCTTGCCCCACTCTGACCACGTACTATCCTGCATTGCTGGTAAGACACACCAATCTCGTTTTCCTGGTGAGCTCAGGAGGGCTCATGTCACAGGAGAGTATATCAGAAGAGGAAGGGAGGAACTGGACACTTGCATGAGTATGGGTTTGATGAGGTTTGGTGATGGCTCCAAGCTCAGTTTCAAATGAGGAGGGCAGTAACCCATGAATTTGGTAGACTCTCAACATTACTCCTTTTGATTTTGGTACTGGAAAGCAGAGCCCAGAGCACGGATACGTCTTGGCGTTGTCTTCCGTGGCAGCTTTGCCTTTGGACTCATGAGGTAGGACAGTGTGAAAGGTGTGTCAGTCACTTGCCTTGCAACTGCTGCCAAGAAGCGATAGAGCCAAGGATGTGCTTATGTCTTGTCTCTGTTTGCTTTTAGTGGATGTTTTTACCTGCTTTAGCTGCATAATTACCATCACACAGCTAGCCCATCAGGCGCATAGGCAGGATGAGCCAAGCTCTTGCCTAGGGAAAAGGATATGCAGCAGACGAGTGGTGTGCTTCTCCATCTGTTGCTGCATCATACAACTGCTGGAACAGAGGAAGGAAAGAGATGGGTACAAGAATGGGCAATGCCAGCTTCTCTCTTTTCATCCCATGTCCTGTTGAGAACTCGCCTGCTGGATTGCCATATTCCCAAACTTTACAGCCCTCTCCATAGCCCTGTTCCCCCTCTCAATTTACAGTTTCCTGTGGAGGGCAGAGTCCCATTTCTCAGCTGATGAGTGACCAGAAGAGCTAATCCTTTGGGAGCATCACAGTGTCACAGCTATAAAGACCATGAATGATCTTGGAGTGCTGTGAGCCTGAAGGCTGCAGCCTATACCTGCTTGCAGTGCCAGTGGGAATCCCTCTTAGCATAGGCCTGGGACACAGCTTCTGTTTCACTGAGTATACAGTGAAGATTGTTGCAGGAGAGTCCATGGGGCATTCTGCTGCTCTGGGACAAGTCAATAAAATGCTTCAGTAGTTCCCCACCTTTTGAGAAGGGATCTATGAGCCACTGTCTCATGCTAAATTGCCTTGCACTGCTGCAGAGATCTGCCTTCACATCCATATAGTTTTGGCACTCCCAACAACTTTCTGGGGGCCAGGGGACATACTGCTTCTGTATATCAGTACATGCTGAAGGATTTTGCTAGCTCTGAGCAAAAGGGATGAAGAAGATCCCAATAAATAGAAGGGTGGGCAGAGTCCTGGGTTGAAGGGGAGTAATTTGTTTTGGACACCTTTATCTCTGAGCGTTTTGCTGATGCACAGGAACTCCTCAGCACTACAGAGACCTGCATGTGATCCCTTTACAGAGTGAGGGTGGTGGAGCAACTTCCGTTGGTTCAAGGGGAGAACTGGTTTACTTTTTGGAATATCTACTCTTGAAGGAAGGCTTACCCTGCCCTGAAGTTTCTAACAAGTCTATTCCATTTCTCATCAGACAGTGATGAGCTATTGTTGGGGAAGGCCTGTGAAGGAGCTTAGCTGCTCATTACATTTTCCTGCATTGCATTTGGAGGTGTCTATACGTGGAAGAAGTCATTTGGGTCGGCTCTAAGGATGAAAGCACTAGAGCACTCTCAGACTCCCAAGTCTCTTCCAGCCTGGCTCTGCTGCCAGGGTTCATCAAAGAAGAGTTGCAGTTCTGGTGTAGAGATAAGGCACAATGGAAAAGCAGTCCATCACCTCAGCAACTCTCCCTTTGCCAGTGAACACTGCTACTTACTAAGCCTCTGGAAATCCTTGCTGGCCTGTCACATCCCTGGATGATGATGAGCAGCCATTCAGTGTAGGTGGAAGATGAGGGAGGGATTCCAGCTGGGTCAGTGCTTGCTGCAAGAAGGCTCGCTGCACACAGTGTGTGCTTGGAAGCCTGTGCTAGTTCATCCTCTGGGTCTCGTAGGGGCCCTTGGTGAAGGCTGGTTGCACTCAGCTGCAGCTGGGATTTGCTGAGGAAGGCCAGTCTGGGTCCTACTTTGGCTGTTCATCCTGCCATGCTTGGGGTAGGTCAGGGCTGAGCAGACCTTAGGCACTGGCTGGCAGGGGCTATCTGTGCCCAATGTCTCATCTCCTTACTCCTATGAGAAGTAAAGGGGCAAACAGCAAGGGTTCAGCCAACGTCATTTCTGCTTCTGAAATGGACTGTACTCCAGTAAGGCTGTTTGGTCCAGGACCCTCTGTTTCTTCATTTTAAGTCTTCATTCTCCCAAGCAGCTTGCGGTGAGGCACAGAAACCAAACAAGGAAAGAAACATGCAGGTTCTTCTTTGCAACACAGTCATACAAGAGCTATTTGTGATGTACTGACATCAGGGTGTGCAGGGACATACTGAGATAACAAAGGGGAAGCACCAAGCAGGCTGATCAATCCATTTTCACTCATTTTCCTCCTTAATTCCAGGCTGATATTAGATCGAGGGAGTATATTCGGAAGCAGCTGTGTTCACCGCTGGAGGTCATCTCTTCTGAGCCAGAGAGGTAGGTGTGTGGGCAGTCAAAGCAACTGCCTCTCCAAAGGGGATCTGCTCATGTAATGATCTTCAGTAATGGCATTAAAGGGACAGATGGGGTAACAAGGTGAGCTCAAGTGACATCAGGACGTATGCTGCCTCCATAAAAGGTGATTTCTGGTGATTGTAGCCATGCTACTTCACACGTTTCTTCTGCAGAGCACCGTGTCCTAGGCTGGGGAAGGTCGTTGGGGATTTGGTCTGTTTCCGGCACCTGCGATAAGCAACGCACTAACGCCTACAGGTGTGACATGAGGGTGAACAGAAATATCCTGCAGGGAGCTGGTTTCTGTCCCCAGAAAGCAAGGGGAGGGTCAGACTCCCCCACTCTTACATAATGTAGGCTAGCGGCTGCTCTGTTTATCTGTGTAAATCCATAGCAAGTCCACTGAGGCGTAGGAGTTCCTTGTGTTGGGGCTACACTGCCTCTTCAGCATGGTTCACGAGAGTTTGTTGTTGGATTCCCTCAGACCCACACCAGTACCAGGCTGGACAGATACCAGGTAGCCCTGCCTGAAGAGCTGCTTGGGGATGAATGAATGAAATGTGTCAGGACTCAAATCCCGCTCTGCTCTGAGGGTCCTGATGGACCAGAATGAGTGAGGGTAGCCAGTGCCAATAGTGAGGGATTACTTAACGCTGACTGAGGTACCTCTTACGGATTCCTTAGGACACCTGGATGGTGCAACTGGTCATGCTCAGCTCAGCTCCTCTATTCTTTGAGTCATGTAGCCAGAAGCAAAAGAAGGGGCTTTCGCTGCTCTTGTAGTGGCAGTTGCACAGCGTGGCCAGGCCATGGGTGTAGCCCTATGCAGTGTGAGGCTGGGTGTCCCGTTTGTGCTGGAGCTTCATCTCTTAACACCTCTAACACCTTCCTGCCATGGCAGATGCTGAAGCTTATACAAAGGCCAGCTAGTTTGGAGGTCTGTGCCACAGAAAAAACAAACTCATTCCCTTTATGACCATATATCTCAAAACCCATGTATCTGAGCCCCTTATTAACCAAGTGACATAGTTATTTGGTCTTCCTGGTTTCTACTTTTTAAGTCTGTGACCCGTCCTTGTTTTTGTTCCTAGCAGAAAAGAGGAGGCTGAAATGGATGATTAGTCTGATGCCAGAAGAAACTGCAGAGCTCCTCTTCACTGGATCCTCTCCTCCAGCAAGACTGTGGTTCTGTCGAGTGCAACAGCCGAGTGCCACCCCAGGGGAGAGCAGTGCCAGGCTGTGTCAGTCAGGACAAGGCCAGCCACTGTGTGTGGTTCTGGTGGGCAGGCAGACCAGCTTCTGTTCTAAGATAATGTTTAGAGCATATTTCTCAGGGTTGATTTTTAAGCATTGTAAAAATATTTGTGTAAGCAAATGTACATTTGTTAAGTTTGCAACAACTTCCCTGAGTACCTGGGCAATTGCAGGAGGCGATTTACAAAGAGATGCTGAGGGACTTAGTTCCAGAGCTGGACTTTGGCTCCCACCATGCCTCTGTGGCACAGAGACTTCCGTTCTCGTCATTTTTGGAACAGCTTCCACCTAGTCCCTGCAGCCTGTACTTTCACATTCACTTTGCACATCTCCGGGGAACAGAAGGCCAGTACGCAGCTCCGGCTGGTCCTGACAGACGGGCAGAGGACGCTGTGTTTCAGGTGGGCGTGTGACTCACGAGGGAGGGGACGGAGCCAACAGTCTGCTGTGGATTTTGGAAAAGGCTCGGAGGTCTGAGCTCCAGTACCTGAGAAGCTTTCTCTCTATTTGGTGTCAGTAGCTTCTGCATGGCTGCTGCCTTGGTGCCATGCAGCAGTGACCAGACGTTGGTGGCTGTGTGCCGGTTGTTATCTGTGCTGGGCACGTGGTGCTCTGGTGTTGCTGGTCTTGATGGGAACTTGCTCTGCATTGCTGCTGAAGAATGAATCAGATGGAAGGGCATTATGGTACCCAGACTTGCTGGGTGTTACCATCATCCTCTGTCCAGTGACTGAGGCAGGGGGCTCAAGGTGCAGACCAGCTCTTCCTAAAGGAAAGATCATCTTAGGGGAAAGGAGAATTTCCCACCAAGGAGAATGGGGAGGGAGGTCCTTCCTAATACACAAATTGGTCAGGATGGCCAGATCCCAGGCTTGAGTTTTTGCAGTCTGAGTGGACTGGGAGCACTCGTGCCAGGTCAGGAGGAAGCTCTCTGTGCCCAGTATGCTTGGACCAACACCCATAAGTTAAGCCACTTCTGAAGCTTTGCTTTAGCAGCAGAGCACAGAACAATCCGTTTCTATCCCTGAATCAATACAGTGAGTCTTGTCCAGTTTGCAGGGCTAAAGCTTTTCCTCCAAAGGTGTGGGTTCCTCCTTGTATTCGGCAGGTTATTCCTGACCATTTCCGAAGGAAATTGGAGCTGATGCGTGAGTTCTTGAACACAGCCAAAACTCTGGCATGTTGATTTAAAAAAACATGGCTCTGTAAGATTCCAGCCTGAAGAGGAAAAAAGGATGTTTTCCTGGTATTGGAGAGGGGTGCTCAGGGTTGGGACTCTTGTGGTCTGTTTTAAATGCTGCCAAGCACTTTTGCATAAATTTATCTTACAGCTGTTGTTACTCTTGCCACCACCTCAGTCTTGGTGCTGCTTTGGGTATAGAGGACATTCAGCCCCTTTCACATGTCTGTGCTACATCTGCTAGATCGGGACTCTGGGGTGGTTCCTCCTTCAGTGCTACACCCTGAAACCCGGGTGGGAAAAAGGGAGGAAGCAACAAACTTGGCTCCCCCAGGGACCATTTAGGGAGCTTTGTTGGGCTGGTCCTTGGGAGTGTTGAGGGGGACAGGTGCTGACAGGGTGCTTCCCAAAAAAACCTTGCTGATTGATGTGTTTTAAAAGACAAAGCCAGAAGCAGCTGCAGTTTTCAAACCCCATCAAGGAGCCTGCCATCTCCTGGGAAGCCTGAAAGCTGTTTTCATACGGGAGTTTGTTATGTGGGTGGACAGGGACTGGGAAGGGAAAAACGTTGCAGTGAAAGCGTGCTCCTTTGATCGCGGTGATGTGTGTGGGATCAGAGGGGCTGCCTGGCAGGCCAGGGGAAGAGGAAGTGTTTGGTTTTGCGTCTGATGCTGGCTTTGGCAGGGGACAGGGCTGCGGGAGGCTGGTGGGCAGCCCTCCCTGGCCGAGGGAACGCGAGGGCAGCCTTCTCGCCTCGCTCCCAATGCCATGGCCACAGCACCTCTTCAGATGCTGCCCTGTCCCCTGTCTTGACGCAACAGTGTGGAGATGGAGCCTCCTAAAAAGCAACCCCACCACTGTGCTGACTGCTAGCTTGAGAAACCGGTAAACAACTGAATGCCCTGGGAACAGCCTTCCCCGGTGCTGCCGCTTCCCTCATCCACTATGAAGACACCCAGAGCTGTCCAGAGAGCAGTGGGAGCTCAAGGCCTCACAGGTGGCCAGGCCAGCTGCTCTGCTAGCCCAGCCAAAATGCCACTTCCCAGCTTCCAGGTGTGGTGAGGAGGGGACCCTGGTAATGACCCACAGCTGGAGTGGATGGCAGAGAGAGCTGCAGCTGCCTGGACACTCTTGTGAGGGAGGAGAATTAATCTTGTAATTAGCAGCAGTGGCCCACTCCCCCTGCAACAGGAAACTCAAATCTGGCTTAACGAGGAGGGGCTTGCTGTGCAGAGCTGTCTGCGCAGGAAGGTCTGCTGGGGTGGGAACCCCCACACCCCTAAAACCACCTCCTGTGCTCCCTGCCTCAGCACATGGGTGGGTACCTTCAGCTCTGAGCACAAACACCCTCCATTCCCTTTCTGCCAAAACTATTGGACTGGGGGTGAGCCCTGCAGGACCCCCCTAAATGGTAGGGGCAGGGTTATTAACTAGTAAGTTCTTACTGGGAGGAGTGGGTCCAAGACCTTTCCCAGCTGTTCCCAGGAGCCGTGGGACTGCTGTCAGCAGCAAATGGTTCATCCATTTCTCATTCCAACCACACATGAAGCAGCAACTTCACTAAACCACGGGGACAGAGTCTTCTAAAGCCTGTCACAAATTTAGGCACAAATGACATGCTGTGGGCAGGGGACAGCTGTTTCTTAGATCTTACGGGCAGAACACCAGAGAAATTCATTCTTTTTTTGCTGGTTACCTTGGTCCAGGGAGCAGCCAGCCTGTGCTGGGGTGCCACAGGACCAGCCCAGGCTCATCTCAAATTTTGGGTTACACCGCTCCTGCTGCAAATGTATCTTGGTGGTCCTGAAGCACCTCATTTGGCTCAGCTGTGCCAGAGGAGGGGTCTGTCAGGGAGCAGAGCAGCTCATGCTCTGGGCATTGCCCTGCTAGGAAAGGGGTTTCCTCAGCAGATGGGTCTGTAGCTCCTCCTGACCTGGCTGTGCAGCTGAAGTGGGTGAGTGTCTGTGGTTTTAAGCTCTTCTGATATATTGGTGTTTTGGCATGCTTCTGGTTGGTGTTTGACCACGAGAGGGTTGGGGTGTGGTGGTCGGTAGAAGTTCTGCGGGAAAAGATGTGAGCTGGGCTATGTTGAGCCCATTTTCTGAACGGGAATGTGAGGCTCGTGCTGTTCTGGGTCTGCAGCTGGGGGTTGCCTTCTGCTGGGCTCTGGGCTTTTTGGTACATGTAAGGCCTGTGCATTCACCCTGCGAGAGAGCTGGGGCTGGTAACGCTGCTGTCTTGAGCTGTGTGCTGCAGCCTGCCTCGCTGCAGGGGAGATGCCTCTGCCCAGAGGGGTGAAGTGGGAAAAAAGCTAACATAAAAAAAAAGAAAAGATAAAAACATTGCTATGCACTGTTTCCCCCTGGCATCACTGCTGCTGCTTCCCTCTGCGTGAACTGACGTGTTTCTGCACTCTTCTTATTCTGAGTGCAGGTAAACTCCTGAGATCAGATGATTTTGGATGAAAGTCACCTTTATAGGGTTTAGATGGAGGAGGGGTGTTGCCTTGGTGGTGAGACCTTGCAGCCCCAGTGAAGCTGAGGGCTCTGTTCTGCTTGGGTTTAGTATTTATACTGTGTGATGCTCTCTCAGCTGCCAAAACCTGGGGAGGCGGTTAAACAAACGGACTAATCTCTGTGTTTGGTGTCTGCTTGTGGCTCTCTGAACACAATAAGGGATTAACTTGGTCTTTATCTAATTGGCTTATAAACTAGGGAAGGGAAAATCGCTTTGTAATGCATGAAACCTCCTCTTAATGGAAACTCGGAGACTAGTGCCTGAGTGTCCTTCCTAAGTAAACTTAGGCACATCTCTTTTTAACTCTCAGTTTGCTGGAAATTAGTTTTTCTGGGTGTTAATATTTGTTCTCTGGTTCCCAACAACTTACTGCTGACTTGTTAGAAAGCCTTGCCTTTTTTTATCACCAAGGATACTTTCCTCTTTAACATTTCTATCTGTGATTGTTCAGGAGTCTCTGAACGGGTCTCATTGCTTGGTAACTCCTCAGTGCTGCTGGTGTACAAACCAAAGGGGAGGAAGATGGAGAGATGAAGGGAGAAGATCGAATCCTCTCTTGTGGCTGTGGTGGGGGCTCTGTAGAAAAGAAAGGATTGCTGGGATAGTTCTTCAGCTTCTCACTACAGTGAAATAGTGTACTGTAGCACAATCCTTGCCCCTCTGCTGTGTGCCTGCAGGATGGATTGAGGCTGACTACCTTTGATTAAACTAATCTGCCACCTCTGCTGCCTTATCATTCAGCTGGTGCTGCCAGGTGGGGCTGGGCTGTAGCACTAGCATCCTCCCACTCTGCTCTGGGTGGCTGCTCCATAGCCCGCTCTGTTGGGATAATGCTGTGTGGGTTTGGATTTCCTGACTCCCTGCTGTGCTTTCCATAAGAGATGTGGCACCCAGACAGCTCTGCAAAATGATTCCTGCTGGAGTCGTGTTGGGGGTGTGGAGCGTGCCTAATACCTCCCCTGCGTGAGAACACGCTGCTGGGAGGGGATGTGTGAGGAGGAAAGCTTTAAAGAACTGCCTGTTCTTGGGAATGCTTGGATCTGCCTGGCCTGTGCAGCCTCCCATGCACGGCATCTGCGTGCGGGGCACGTGGCCGGGTGGCTTTCTGAGCCACAACAGTGAGGAGAGGGCTGCGTGTCCCCCCCGGGCTCCCCAGTTGCTGCTCCGCAGCCAGCTGCTTCCTCCGGGAAGCTGGTAATTAAAGCAGGAACCATTTCTTGGCTTCACTGGTGGGGAGGCTGGAGGGAGTCGCTCGCCCTGCTGAGATGCACATGTTGGAGAGCCCTTTCTGGCTGTCATGCCTTAGGCTCATCAACAGACACAGCCTGTGCTGGCTTAATTAAACCTGAGCTGCCTCATGTGGAGCCTCCTTACTGCAAGAGCTTGGCTACTGCAGGTCAGGCTCAGCCCTGCACACAGTCAGAGGCAGATCAAAGGCCGCTTAAGAGCTTCTCCATGCAAACCTGAGCTGGCATAAGGAAACAAACCCATTCCCCTTCTGAACCTGGTATTGGTGCCACCATTCCAGGTAGGAGCTTCTCACCCGCCTCCTGAGAGCTCTTACGGCCACTTGTTTTACAGCTTGCTTTGTCCTCTGAGGATGTGAAAGGAGATGGAAGATTTGTGCCAGTCAAATGCTGAATAATTTGTTCTGCTAGAGATTCTCCAGATCTGCTTCCCCTACATTTTTTGTGGATGCCTAGAGGTTGGAAAGGTTCTCTGCACATGCGCTGCTGATCTGGGGTCCCTTGATAAGGGAGAGAAGATGCTTTAGGATGCAAGCCTGTTTCTTCTCTGATTATTGAGGGATTCTAGATGAGCAACTCAGTCACAGATGTCTAAAGCTGGGTGAGATGAATTCCCACCTCCGTGTCTGGAGCTTGTGGTAGGCTAGATGTTGCCTGTGCAGTTTGTATTGCAAGGACTGAGCTCTGGTGACTGGTGAAGGTTTGTATTTTGGGACGCTCTTGCTGAGGACAGGGGAAAGTGATTTTGTTGGGATTTCCCCCCTCCCTGCCCCTAATTCTCATTCGTCTTCCCTTTTGACTCGTGCTGCTCAGGTAGATTTAGGAGAGGCTGTTTCCCTTGTGCTTCCCCAAACCAAGTCCATCTGTAGACTGGTAGCATCAAGCCATCATCTGGGCATAGCACGCACCCACAAGCAGCTGAGCTTCCCCTCCCATGTTCCCAGTGCGTTCGGCTTGCGTTGAACTGGTTGGGGCAGCTGTGTGGCATTGGCTCTGTCCCTTCTGCTCTGCTCAGAGCAGGGAGGCTGTGCCCCAGCTTTGGGCCCCAGTGTCTGGCTGCAAACAGGCATTTTTAGCGTTGGTCCTCTCAGGGACAGCTGAGCCCTGTCAGGGCGTCCAGAAGCATCTTGTGCCTTGGATGCGATGGTTGGTGCTAGGAGACAGTGCCTGTGTGTGCAGAGGGCACTGGTGAGGCTGGGAAGCATCGCTGTCCCTTGCGGTTGTCTCCTTTTGTCCTATCAATAGTTCTCCACCCCAACCACTCTTCCCTTTGTTGGTCTCAGTTGATCCTTTCTAATACTGAGGCAGACGCCTCTTGCCAGAGTCCTGCCAGCCCCTTGGCTTTATTTTAAGGCCATATTAATAAAAAGCAAATGAGTGGAATTTCTTTTGACATCCGAATTAATAGCAAATGAGATAATTATGTGCTGTGTCATTAGGGTGATGGAGCAGCTTGTACAGGGCTCAGCCCAAAAAAAGGCGGCAGATCTGCAGTGCGCACGCAGATCTCTCCTTTCTGGGGGCAGGGGCCGCATCTCCCCACCCCGAGAGGTGACTGGGGAGGGGGAAGCCAGGAGGGTGAGGGTGGGAGGCAGGGGATGCGTGAACTCTTGGGCAGATGAGAGTGAAGACCTGATTTCTTTGTGGCACCTGCTCTTCTAGACCCAGGGCCAACAGTACCTGCCTGCGTGGAGGGGAGCTGGCTGACGGGGGCTGTGAGCCTCGGTGGGCACAGGTAGAGCCTTGCCCGGGCAGATCAACCCAAGCAGCAGGCGGCTGTACCAGGCTCGGGACCGCTGGCTGCCCCGCACAGGAGAATGGCAGGGGCTGGGGCACGCGAGAAGGTGCCCATCCCATCTCCGGGGCTACTGGCTGGATTTATCGGGGGCCAAAGAGCCATCGGTGCTGAGCAGGCAGGGCAGCGAGCCTCTTCCCACAGCACCTGGGCTCAAGGAGGAGGATGGGGTGGTGAAACAGAAGGTGAAGTGGGGCTGGCTGCTCTCCTGGGGGGGCAGCCCCCCGGGGCCCTGCACATGGATGCTCTGCAGGGCCCCGCACGTGCCGGCTTCCTTCAACGAGGGCGCGCTCGGGGTGCCTCTGTCCCCGTTCTGGAGGCCTGATCAGCTTTAAAAACAAAAAATAAAGGCCGTAAAATCAGCCTGTAATTAATTCTTGGTTTAGTTCCCAACTCAAGGGCTTGATGCAGAATGTTTCCTTAGGAACGTGCTTTTTCTTGCTTTTCTTGGACTCGCTGCTTGGCTTGTTGTACCTCAGCCTGCAAACCCCCAGCTGTTCACACTCTGCTGCTGGTGCTTATGAGCTAGTGCATTGATTTTTATTTTTTTTTTAATGTTATATTTATTGAGCACTCCTGAGAACCTTGTGCATGGGAGGCCCCTGGTGAACGCAAGGACTCCTGCCTCGCGCCCTGCCTGACATAGGTGGCTCTGCTGGGGGGACGAGCATCTCCCGGCTGATGTTTTGACTGGAGCTGTTTCTTTTGTGTGGAAACAGCTCCCGTTTGTGTGCTGATTAGGAGGATGTGATTAACCAGGCCAGTGGCATGTCTGGAGGGAGGGCTACATGCCTGCGATGACAGGCGCGGGAAGGAGATGAAAGGGAGGAGCGGTGGTGTTGTGAGCCAGCTTTGCTCCTGTGTCATCGCTTGAAAGAGAAATGTCCGTCTTCTTCACGAAGAGCATTATTGCCCACTAATAAAATATCAAACAAATTCTTAAAAGAGTGTTTAGGATCTGAAAGCCTGTGATAAACCTGGTAGCTTTAACTTGCTCAAAACTATGGTGGGCAGCAATGTGATTAAAGCTCTCTGATTAACAGACATACCTTGTTTGTAATGAGTCCGATTGGGAGGATTTGGGAAATCCAGCTGGCGTATAACAAGGTTACTCCAACAAATTACTTGGATATCAATTAGTTTGCTAGGTAAATGTCACCTGGTTTCTCTTTGTTTGCAGTAAACTGGTATCCAATTAATTTGATGTGGTTATTGCTTGTGACTGACACCACTGAGGCCGCTACAGCTTCAGGGGCAGGCGGGGAAGGGGCAGGCGGTGGGACAGGGCAGCGCTGGCAGCGGCCGGGGTCTATCCCGCCTGCGGGGCAGCATCAGGACCAGGGAAATCCCAGTCCCCTGAGGATAACACCACAGCCTCTCCTGGTGCTCCCGCTGAACCGAGTCCCCCTCCGTAGCCCGGGGGTGGGCACCGGGGCTCGAAGCCCCATGGTCAGGCTGGCCTGCGAAGCCGTCCCTGCAGCTGGCCAGAGCCTCCTCTCTCCTTCCAACTGGAGGTGGATAAATTTCGTTTTGCTGAGAAGAGCTTCCCTCCACCGTGCCACTTGCTGTTCTCCTGCCTCCTTCCCCGGGATCTGCCAAGCTGCGCTTGGACCGTGCGGCTGCAGCGCCTGGAGCAACGGAAGTGGCAGAGGATGCAAAAGCTGCTCCCTAAATCGCACAAGCAGTTGGGTAAAAGAGGGCAGAGCTGCAGCGGGAGTGTGTGTGGGACGATGCCCCCAGTCCAGTCCTTGGGAAGGGTCCTAGATATTGGGTGTGTGACAGCTCTGCGAGGTGGATGGGGCTAAGGAAGGGTCGAGGCTGCAGCATCAGGGCTGAGGATTTGCAGCTGGGGTGGCCAAGCATCGTGTAGAGGGGCTGTGGGCACATCTGGCTCTGGAGAGCTCTCCTGCTGTCGGAGGGAGGCCGGAGATGAGCCAGGCAGCCCCGGCCATCCCTGGGGATCTGGCAGCTCAGCACCCCCAGGGTGAGCTGCAAGACCTGGCTCCCGGGGCTGTGTGTGAGCAGGCGGTGCTGTGCCGGGGATGCTGGTGCTGGGGACTCCTCTCCCAGTCCTGGATGCCTCCACGGAGCTCATGAATATTAACGACACAAACATATGGGTGATCTGGGGAGGGAGAAGAAGGGAACAGAAAGCATTGCCAATTATGAAGCACAACCCATCCCAAATCTAACATTGGTGCAAGAAACCAACCCAGTCTCTGGGCATAGGATGGCGCTGGGGGGGCTGGATAATAAAGGCTGGTGTGAGCTGGGGGCTCTGGGAGTTGGGGAGTTGGGGTCCTGCTTCCCTTTTGGGAGGGAATAAATCAGCACAGCTGTGTCCCCTTGGGCATTTGACCACCCTGTCAGGGTATGGGGGTGAGGGGCCGGGTGGGCAGGAGGGTGTGGGGGTGTCTGGGGGGGGGAGGCTGCCGGTCTCTGGCTTTCATAAGCACTGAGTCAGTGGTGCGATGGAGCCTTGCATCTCTCCTCTCCCCTCCCTGGCAGGAGGGGATTGCAGGGTGGCAGGGTGATCCAGGCCTTTGCATCCCTCCTTTGCTCTCAGCCAGCCAGGCCGGGGGCGGCCGCTGGCATGGAGCTGCCCTATGGCATCTCTGACTTGCATAAGAGCCTCGCCAGGATGATAAATGTTAAAATCTGCTGCAGGCTATCACTGACCCCGTTTCCAGCATCGCCGTGGATCTCGTCATCTGTTGCTTACAGCCTGGGTGCGGATGGGCTGACAGGGAGCTAAGTGTGGGAGAGGGTGCATGGGGACCCCCGGGCTGTGCCCCCCCCAGTACCCCCAGCCCCGGGTGGCATGGAGACCCACACTGCCCTGGGCTGGGTGTGCCGGGGCAGCATAGGGTGGGCTGTGACCCTGCTGCAGCCCATCCCTCCATGGGATGAGCCTCCTGTGCCCAAGCCGGGACAAAGAAGATACTTGGGGTCCAGCTCAGCTTTGCTCCCCGCAGATTTCTGCTAAGCAGAAAACAAATGCTAATTACACGGCATAATTAGTGAGGTGCTGCATCTATTTTTAATCAGCTTTGGAAGATAGATGCTTCCTTCTGCTCTGTGCTCACCGGCAGCCTCTCCCACGGTGGAGTGGTGCTTAGTCAGGGACCCTCTGGTGGGAAATCAGTTGCTATTCCCCTCTGCACCCCTGGGACGGGGCTGGGATCCCTCCCGGGCTCCCCAGCCAGAGGAGCATCCCTCCCCCCCCCCCCAACTCCTTGGTGGAGTCTGAGCTCCTGCTGAGATCCCAGCTCCTCCGTAATCCATCAGGGATGGATGGAAGGGATGGAGGGAATCAGCTCAGCTCTGTCAAGGTGGCATTCAACAGCAGCTGGGAGAATCACAGGAGGAGGAGCCCAGGAAAAGGTTGCAAAAATATTCTGAGAAGGCAAGATGGGGGGGAGGGGGCAGCCCAGCTTTCTCAGCAGCTCCGTGCCCCCAGTGCAGGTGGGATGGGGTCTCCCTGCTGCTGGGGGATGCCTGGTGTCAGCCCTGGCTGGGGAAGGGTTCCTTCAGAGAGAGCTGTGGGGTGCAAAAAGCAAACTTTGCTCTGAAACATTTAGCAGAGAGATGCAAAGTGCCACTTAAGGTGGACGGATACGTCTGCTGCAGCCGCGGGGGGGTTCCAGTCCTGCAGGTTGTGGCTGCAGTGAGGTTGTGACATGCGTGGCCAAAAGCGATGTGTAAGAGGGAGGATGTTTGCAGGACACCCTGGAGAGCAGAATTTTCCTCCTGCAGCTGGCAGCCGGGGAGGCGGCAGCTTGGAAAGATCCAGAATTATCAGGATTCTTCCAAAATTGCTTTAAAACTAACCCTTGGGGTGGGATGCAGCAGGGCTGGCAGGGAGCTGCTGCTGTAAAGGATTGATCCTTCCACCGGGCCTGGGGGCTGCCTGCAGCTCATCCCTCTGCAGAGACCCTGCTGAACTGAGTGTGCCAATATTGTGAGTCAGGGGACAAGGAGACTTAATTGTCTTCAGCCAACAGGACTGAAGGGTAAATACATCATTTAACTAATTGAAGGGCTGCACAGAAACAGGCTAATGGCTGGGAGGTGAATCTAGATCTCTTTGGGGCCCTGGGCTAGGTGTATGCAGGATTTGGACCACCAGCAATCTGGTAGGTCCACGTTGGATGGGGATGGGGCAGGTCACCCGGTGGGAGCCGTCTGCCTGCGGTGCCACCGGCAGCTGAGCCGGTCCCCAGTACACAAGGTATTCCCAGAGCCCAAGCTGCCGGAGATGATCTGTTTGGTGAGCAGTGCCGGTGTGTCCCCATTTCAATCATCCCATGCAAACAGCCCTCCCCGACCTCCCCGCTCCGTCCTTGCCCATCCCGCCTCCGCCAGCCACGCACTCGGAGCTGCCGGGATCACGGCTTCCTCCCCTCTGCTGCTCAAAATTATTTCCCTCCCGAGCCGTACCGAGTGCTGCTGCTAGCCCATTACCGTAGGACAACAGCACTGCCCTTTCCTGGTGTTTACACACCAGGCATCTCCCCAGCTCCATCAGCTGGGCTGCGGCGCAGGGACAGCCCGATCTGCCTCCCAGCGGGACGGAGGCAGCGGGCTCAGGGTCTGTGACCGGGGTGGTCCCAGCTCTCTGCACGTGCCGGGATGCGAGAACACCGTGATGCTCATGCAGCAAAATCTCCCCACGGGTGTGTGTGTCCCCCCCGCAGCCTCACCCTGCCAGGGTCTGTGCTTGCCGCCGCCTCGTCCCTGCATTGCTGGAGGAGGCTCTGCTGGGTCTTGCAAAGATGGCAAGTGGCAGCATCGGGGCTTTTCACTGCTCTTGTGACCGAGGGGGCTCTGGTCTAAGGGGGGTACTGGTGCGGTGGGAGCGAGTGAGATGTGCAGGACTGGAGGGCTGGTGGGGCTTGTGGGGGGGCCGTGCCTTGGAGCGAGCCGGTGCATCCCATAGAAGTGCTCTGGGCTCATGTGTCCAAAGCTGCCGTGGGGTCCAGGGGCTGCAGAGGTGCTGCAGGACGTCTGCAGGGCTCTCTGCCCCTCACCAAGGCTCCTGAACACCTCATGGGTTTGAATAAATCCTGCAGCCACCAAGAGCCTAATTAAACTGCAGAATCTGGGTTACCGAAGGGAGCCTGTTTTATTGATTCACCTGCTGCAAGCCTCGTCGGACCCCCAGGGTCCAGGAGGAAGAGCGAGCTCCCGCTCCTCTTCTCCCTTGCCTCTACTGACCCAGTTTCTTTGCGAGGAGGCTGCAAAGGGGCTGGTGCTCATCAGACACCTGCCGCTCCAGGCTGCTGCTCTTAATTTAACCGTGGCTGAGCATGTGAAATGGTGTTTGCTCTTCCAGTGCCGTTTGGGCGAAGGCAGCTTTGTACCGGGGAGGGGGTGTCCGTGGGGACGGGCTGCTCTCCCGCTGGGGTGGCCGTTGCTCAGGGGTGTTCGGCGTGAGATCCCCGAGTGGGTCGTGCCGGCTGTGGCTATGGCAGCGCAGAGATTGGCAGGAGCTCGCAGCCCGAGCGTTTGGAGACCTTGGGGAGGTTTTGCAGCCTGGCTGAGGTCTGCCGTGGCTGCGGCAGGAGCCATGGCTGGCTCGCTCAGGGATCTCGGAGCTGTTGTCTTGGGGGAGATTTTTCATGTTACAGACTCATTACTTCTGCTGTAGGAACAGTCTCTATGAGGTCCTGGAAAAGGATGATGTCTGGCCAGAGGCTTGTCTCGCTGCGCTAAACAGATTTCATGTTCCTCCGGTCCCGCGGCGCGGGAAGGACGGGCTGGGGCTGTGATCCGCGCCTGCCCATGGGCACCAGCCAGGGCATCTCTGGCTCCGCTTCAGCGGGGCCCTGGCCAGTTCTGGTTGGGTTTCCCAGGGGCAGGAGGGGCTCAAGGAAGCCCCTTCCTCAGCTGTGCTGGCAAGGATGCCTGGGCAGTGCCGCGGCCGCGGCGCGGAGGTGTGGGGAGACGGTGCTCTGCCAGCGAAGGCTCCTGAGTGGCATTTGAGGGACGCTCTGTCACAGTCGTGACTCACCCCTGTGACCGGAACGGTCTGTTGGCCTTGATTTTGTGCCCGGGGTCGCGTCCAGCTGCCTGCAGTGACCCAGCCGGTCCCCGTACTCCCGCAGCAGCGGCAGGGCTCGGCCGGCCCTGGGTGCCCTGTGGCTCCGGGACCCCGCTCCTCCTCCTGCCCTCTTGCTGCAGGGGACCCTGGGGCAGGGGGACACACTGATGTCTTCCCTCCTCAAGTCGGGAAATCATCCCAGCCCTGCCTGCTGTCCCGAAGAACGGTATTTGGCTGCCTGCCTCCCCGTGCTCTTCCTCCTCCCGTGCTTCGCCGATGCCACCTGCGAGTCGCTCGCTCGGAGCCGCATCCTTCGGGGAGCCCGGCCTGGGGTTTGGCAGCCCCCTCCGCAGCAGGGAGCCTCGGCAAGAAGCCGCAGCGGTGCTCGGTGCTGGCTGAGCTCCTCGGCCCCACGCTTGCTGCTCGGGGTGCTGAGGTGCAGGTTGGAGCTGCTGCCCGAGCCCCCAGCGCCGCAGGGCTCCCTGGCCTTGGGAAGGACGGTGCTGACGCTCCGAACCCCATCCAGGAGCTGTGCTAGGGAGGGGGAGGATGCTTCAGCCTATACGCCCCTCTTCCCCCACACCCCATCACCTCCAATTTTTGTGAAATGAAGACAAAGAGGGTTTTCTGTAGGCATGTGCCAACGTTTCTACCGCTTCCCTGACACAGCCCTGCCCAGGCTCAGAGCTGAGCCCCCCTCGCGGCTCCTGGGGGCTCTGCCCGCTGCGCACCGGCTCCCTGCTCCGTGTCTCATGCATATTTAATCCGGGTCTCATGGAGCCATGTGCTCCCGGCACGCCAGCGCAGGCCAGGCATACGGCATGACACGCTCGCTACTAATTAATCTAACGGCATGTTATTAAGTGCCTAGCATGCCTTTGGCACTGCATAATAATGATGCTCTGGGATGTTTCTGGACCCGGTGCTGCAGACAGCTTTGCTTGCAGGCAGCCGTTCCCCTCTGGGGTGGGGGGGGGGTGTGTGCCCCCAGGTCCTCCTGCTCAGGGCAGGGATGAAGGAGAGGCCGTGTCGGGACACCCTGTCTCTCTGGTTTTCACAGGTGTTTTGCTGTAAAATACAGCCGATTTAATTTTTCATCTAGCCCATCACCTCCTCTCACCTCTTGAAAGCTCTTGGTGGAGCTGACCTGTGCCCGAGGAGTGGGGAGAAAAGGATGGGCAACGGGGTGCAAAACGCCCGCGCGTGAGAGTGGTTTCTCTTCCGTGTGAGTCTCCAGCGAGAAGTCGGATCAGAGCTGCAAATCCCAGCTGTATCCTGCCCTTAAGAACTCTCCCTCGCCCCCGTCAATATTTCTGAGCCATCTCCCGAGTCGTGGGGCCTGTCCTCACGCAGCCCAAGATCTCCATCTGCTCCGCTGCTCTAAAAGCCTCCTGGATTTAGCGCGCTCGGCGCTGGTGCGGGTAACGCTCTCCCTTATCCCTGTGCTTGCAGGGGATGCTAGGCTGGCTGTCACCAGCATCAGCGAGGCAGAGCTGGTGCCGGTAAACAGCTTTCAGCCCCGAGCAGCAGTTTCTGGTTGCAGGGCGAGGTGTCAGGATTGGTGAGTCTTATTGATGGGCCTGTGCTGCTCATCTCCTCTCGCAGGATCCTCCCTCCCTCCCTGCCCGCCACGGGAGCCGGCGTTGCTGCAGTGGCAGCAGCGCTGGGACGCGCGGGTCGCGCGCCCGGAGCTGCTGCCGTGTGCCGAGCTGCCCTGGGAAGGACGGGCAGGGATGGTCCTGGGGCTGCTCTGCACCTCTTCGCGCTGCCTGAAACGGCTGTACGCGTGAGGGCAGGCACGGAGGGTTCGATACCCAGAGATTTCTGTGGGGCTGAGAGGCAGACCAAGGGTCCCCTCGCAGCCTCGGGGAGCCCGGGAGGTTTGTTACCCCCTCTCTTGATGCAGAAGTCTCGGCTCCTCCAGCTCCAGCCCCCTCAACCGTCACCCACATCCCACCTTGCTCTCGCCAGCAGCCTCCCACCCGCTCTGCCCCTGCCGTGCTACTGCCGCCCGCCTCGGGGAGCGAGACAGCCCCGCTTTAATCACGGTGATGTTTTCCAGCTACCAGCAGGAAAAAAAAAAAAAAAAAAAAAAAAAAAAAGGCAGCCTGTTAGTGTAATTTTTTTATTGCAGTTTAAATCGTAGTGCAGCACAAGCCTCCAGCTGGGGGTATCGTTTCCCTCTCCCGCAGTAGCGGGTGGGCACTGTAGTTTTATCTTGGCACCCGGGATGGCTGAGCGTAGCTGAGAAGACGGCTGTCCCGGCGGGCAGGGCCCTGCTCGGAGCTGGGACAGGACTGGGGTGGGCTGGCGGTGGCTGAGAACAATGCAGGAGCTGCCACCCCGTTCCCTGGGTAAAAATAGCATTCCCCTTGCAAAGATGTAGGCTGTTCCCAGTGACACGAAACCACACAGCCTGTCCTTGGAGCAGCTGGTTTTCAGGGGCGGGGGGGAAGGTGATGGTATCTGCATCGCCGGGGAGGGCTGAGCTCTGCTCCGAGGGCTGGGGAGGAGAGCTGCCTGGGGAAGGGGGGTGTGCGTGGCGGGGGTTTTCTGGCTGGAGCTCTGCAATCTTGGTGCCTTTGTAAGGCTGTCAAGATGCTGATCTAAAGCACTTCTAGACCTGGGGGGCGGGGGGGATCTGGGGAATCGGGGAGGGGGAAACTCTGGGTTGCACGGTTCTCTTCAACACCCCTTCTGTGTCCTCTGGCACCGCGCCCCTGCTTTAATTCCTGTGCCTGCGCTGCTCCCCATCCTGCCCACCTACGAGCCTTGGCTGAGGCTCCCTTGGCAGCCCATCTGTGCCTTCTCTCTAATCACCTGCAAGAGTGACTGATGAGTGGCATGTTACACTCTCAGCCTGTCTCCTGCGGGACTCAGTAAATTGCCCTAAAACAGTTTTGATGTATCATTCTACCACTTGCCCGCAGAGGATTCCTGATCCTGACTGTCCTCTGCCCAGGGTACCCAGCGCTTGGATTTCTGCCTCTGTGGCTGGCAGCACGGGAAAACACACCGGGTCCCCAGACCTCAGACCTGCAGTTCGGCTCGAAGCATCCTCCCTCTCTCCCTCGCGCTGTTGGCCGTATTATGATGTATTACAACTCGAAGCATCCTGGAAAGGACTTGGAGCAGTCACAGGAGTGAACCCCCCTAAGGAAAAGAGGCTTTATGAGGGTGGCAGGCACTTGGTGAAGGAGAGGGGCCCCAGCGTGGCTGTTCTCCAGCAGCTGGGGATGCGGGAGGTGGCCGGTGACTGCTCCGGGATGCCGTTAGCAGAGGCTGCTGTTGGCTGTAGAGGTTGCTTGGGAAGATGCAGCACAAGCGGCCGCGGGACCCTCGCCATGGCCCTTGCCAGCCCCCAGGAGCCGAGACCCCCCCGGCCACAAGCGTGGCAGCAGCGAGGGCTCTGCTGAGTTGTGCCGGCTGCGTCCCGCGGGGCTGCGTCACCGTGTCCTTGCTCTTACGGAGGAAGGAAGGGGAGTGCCGGTGCCACCAAGTGCTGCGTGGTGCCCGAGGCAGCAGTACTGAACTGGACCCGTACAGCTCCCGTTCCCAGTTGCAACGGGGTGGGGCGGGTTACAGGTGTCTGCGGGGGGGGGTTGTTTCTGGCTGGTTATAAGGAGTAAATAATGGTTTTACTGCTTGTACCTTTGATGCTAAAAGCAATTTATCTGGCAAGTCTGTTCTGCAGCAGATGCGTAACAAGAGGGAGTTGGTAGCCGTGACTTAGGAGCAGCGTAAGCCGCCCCGTGAGGCGCAGCCCTGCGCTGCCAGGTCCTTGTGCCAGTGGCACACGGGTGGCCTCGAGCCACGCCGCCCTCCGAGCCAAGTGCCCCGGCATCACCCCTGCGCTCAGATTTGCCCTCTGGAGCGATGCCTTCCAGGAACTGCTTTTGGAGCCCAGCCTGGCTCCCCCAAAGGACAAGCAAAGTTCCCCAAGCGCAGCTCCTGCCTGCAGGGAGGGAGCGGGAGCCGCACGCTCCAGCCCGCACCGGGAGCGTTTGCTGCAGAGCTGACGGGCACTGTGGGCTGCGGGGTGTCGTTGTCCCCACCATGGCCAGCCTGGCAGAGACAGCCGGGGGGAGCTGAGCTTCCAGCCTGCGTCTTGGGGGGAGGAAAAAAAAAAAAAAAAAAAAATCAATTTTTGTATGATGGTGTTGCATAAACCAGGGAAAGGTGCGGTCTAATGCTACAGGAGAAGGAGAGAGCCTGGCAGGTATGGCCGAGGCTCGGGGGGTGCCTGTGCAGGCTCCGAGGGGAACCAGGCAGCAATTCCTGCTTTACGCAGGCAAAACTTTCCTCTGTAAAGAGATCGGCTCCCAAGCACTGGCTGCTCAGGGAACTGACACATTTAAGAGAACCCGCTGTCTTTCTTCACTCTTTATTGTGTAAAAATAAAGTCAACAATTCATGTAATCTCGGCAATAAAATGGAAAAAGCATGAGTATCAGTAGAAACAGTGCATTTTCAGAACTGCTGATGCGGACTGGATGCGTAGTATATTGTAACCCATTCAAAACCCAAAGGAGACAAAGAGAGCAAGTAATAGGAAAAATGTACAGCTTTGGTTAGCAAAATAATGACAAATTAAGATACGTTTATTCTCTCCCCTACTATACACTATATACATTGTGTTGACATCACACCCTTTTAATTTTTTTGGCAAATCCGACGCACCTGGGACTGTAGGTGAAACCTTTTCAGTGGTCTTGTTCTTCTCAGCAGGTTGTGCTTGTCGCTTTGCTGATGTGAACAGGTTCTTAGGAGGAACTTAAATTAACTCACGATGGTTTTGGATTTTGTTCGGTGGTTTTTTGTTGGGTTTTTTTGTTTGTTTTTTTAAAAAGAGCACAGTTTAAAATATGCTGCCCTGAGCCACAGTTCGTACGAAGGTATTTCGATCTCGGGGGGTGTGTGTCGCTGCGTGTGCTGCTCTTCGGCTGGACGCTGGTTCCCCGAAGTGACGGTGGCTGGGCCAGCTCTGTGCTCCCGGCCGGGGGCGGCCGTGGCCTTGCCCGGCTCTGTAGGGGCCCCTCCACGCTGCACGTCTCTTTGCCACATCTTTGGAGTCGGTCAGGGAGGCTCTGCAGCCCTGTAGGAATTCTCGGCCTCATCCTCCACTGCCACCCAGGGCAGCCCTCGGGGGGTCAGTGGGGGGGGGCTGGGGGGTGATTTCTGCAATCTGTAGTACAAACCAGGAGTTTAGAAAAGCAAACCATACAAAATGCATCTATTATTTCAAAATACGCTTCTTTATCTCGTTTTTCCTGCAGAATCTCAAAGTACTTTTTTCTCAGGGAGCACTGCTTAATTCTATATTTTTTTTATCTTCATAAAAATACCCTTTTTTTTTTTAATTGGTAATAAACTTCCCTTTACAGTAAGAGAAACAATACAGTATATTATCAAAAGCAGAAAGGCTTCAGACTTTTCAGTGGTAGCTAAACTTCCAGGGGACGGTAAAGGCTATTTTTCACCAGCTACGGCGCGTAGGAGGCCTTGGGGGGCTGCAGGCGGCGGGGCCGGGGGGACGTACCTGAGTGCGGCAGGTCGGGGAGCGGGGCCGGTGGGGGGGGGGCGTTGTCCCATCCGGGGGGGTCCCGTCCCGGTGCCCACCGCAGCCCGGGGCTATGGCTGTGGTGCTCGGGAGCAGCGCCGGCCGGGGAAGGGGGCAACGGGGCTCGCCTGGGGAGGTGGGGGGGGTCCCTTACCTGGGGGGGGGTGGTGGTGTCACCCCCTCCTTGGAGTCCCGGCTGCTACCGCATCCCAGGCGGGAGTGCAACTGAGGGGGGGGATGTTGCAACCCTTCCCCAGCTCCGGGGGTACCACCCCCCCCGGGGGGGGTGTTTCAGGCTGGAGGGAGAAGAGCCCTAAGGGGGGGGCTCCAGTCCGGGCCCCGCAGCCTTTTAAGGCGCCGGTGCCCGGGGAAAGCGGGGCTATCCGGGCGGGGGGAGGCAGCGGCGGCGGCGAAGCGGGTGGCCGGGCCCGGTGGGGGGGTTTTGGGGGGGGGACGGGATGGCGGGAGGGGGCGCAGCCGCGCCAGGCCAAGGCACGCAGGCGTTGAAGGACGTTGGCAAGACAGAAACCAGAGGGTCGTGGGGCTCCGGGGGTGGGTGGCCCCGCTGCTGGGGGCATCCCTGCTCCTCGGGATGAGACGGGTGGCTTCGTTCTGGGTTGGTTTTGCGCAAAAACAAAAAAAAAAAGGAGGAAAAAAAAAAGAAAAAGAAAAAAAAAGAAAAAAAGAACCCGATGAGGTTTCTCTCGCTTGTCCGTGGCCCTAGTTGAGCTGGCGACAGGCCTCGAAAGTCCACTTGGTGGCCCCGCCGTAGATGTCGATGTTGGCCTCGGCCCACGCGATGACGTTGCCCGCGAGCGCCTTGGTGCTGCAGGTGGCCAGGCTGTACACCTCCCCGGGGCTCAGCTTTCTGTCCCACACGTTGAAGTGGGCCAGCTCCCCCACGAAGGCCTGCGTGGCGTCGAACCCGCCGCCCAGCGTGTCCTGCGGAGGAGCCACCGTCACCGGGGAGGCACGCGGCCGGGCTGTCCCGTCCCACCCCGGGAACACCCGGCGCCGTCCATCCCCTCGGGCGCAACCAGCCGAGCAGAGACCCCCACACTTACACCCCCCCCCCCCAGCCCTTACCTGCTCCTGCCCCAGGACCAGGACCCCCTGGGGCTTGATGGGGTGGTAGGGTGCCAGGTTCTCGCCGCTGCCGGTCTGCGTGCCGTCCTGGTAGGCTTCCCACACGCCGTCCCGTGTGGTCCAGGTGACGCAGATGTGGTGCCACTTGCCGTCGTTGATGACAAAGGGCAGTTTGGCCACCTGCGGGTGGTGGGTCAGGGTGGTGGGCGTGGGGGTCCCCCATGCTGCCCACCCCCCCAGCCTGCCCAGCACCCTTCCCTGCTCCCCGGGGCCGTACCTTGTCATTGATGAGGATCTCCATGGGGTTGTTGCCCCACTCAATGAGCACCAGCTCGTTAGCCTGCCCGGGCACAGCGTAGGAAAAGGGGGTGCCCATGCCGGGGGAGGCGTTGGACTTCATCCACATGCAGACGCTGAAGGCGTACATCTCGGGCAGGCTCTTCTTCACCTTGGCGTACATGTAGTTGGTGCGCAGCGGGAAGGTGAGCTGGAACCTGTCCGGGGGCCGGTTGTCCTTCTGGCCTGCAGGGGTGGAGGCGCGGTGGGCTCCGGCCGGACCCCCCCTCTCTGCCCGCTTTGGGGGTGTCGTGTCCACCCCCCCCACCCGCCCCCCGTTATGTAACGGGCCTTGAGATGGCAGCGAGGAGCAAATCCCTTCGGCCCTGCACGGCTGCCTAATCCCCAGCACAGGGCAGCGCCCGGAGCATCCCTGGCTCCTACCGCGGAGCCCGTGGGCACTGTCTGGCTACGGCTGGGGGAAAGGGACCGCTCCAGGGCTGGGAGATTGGAGCGGCTCGGCATCCCGGTCCCCGGCATCCCGGTCCCCGGCATCCCCCTCGGGCAGAGCAGCTCAGCATTCCCGGTCCTCGGCATTCCCGGTCCCCGGCATCCCCCTCGGGCAGAGCAGCTCGGCATTCCCGGTCCCCGGCATCCCGGTCCCCGGCATCCCCCTCGGGCAGAGCAGCTCAGCATTCCCGGTCCCCGGCATCCCGGTCCCCGGCATCCCCCTCGGGCAGAGCAGCTCGACATTCCCGGTCCCCGGCATCCCGCCCGGCCGGAGCGGCTCGGCATTCCCGGTCCCCGGCATCCCGGTCCACGGCATCCCGCCTGGCCGGAGCGGCTCGGCATTCCCGTCCCCGGCATCCCGCCCTGCCGGTGCGGCTCGGTATCCCGGTCCCCGGCATCCCGCCCGGCCGGAGCGGCTCGGCATCCCGGTCCCCGGCATCCCGGTCGGTGGCGAGCGGGCACGGCCAGTGGCGGGGTCGGGGAGCGGGGGGAGGCTGCGGGACCGGCCCCGCCGGGAGGCTGTCCCGGGTGTCCCGCGGGCGACGGGGCCGGGGAGCTGCCGGTACCTTTCTCCAGGTCGCTGATGCGCTGGTGCAGCGACGTGAGGGTGCTCTCGATCTTGCCGCGCTCCTCGGACTCGTTCTTGGGGTTGAACTTGCCCTCCTCCAGGCTGTTCACCCGGGACAGCACCTGCCGCTCCAGGTCGTCGATTTTGTTCTGCAGGATGTCCTTCAGGTTGTTGGTCTGGCCGGAGGAGTTCATCCTGCTGAACTGCTGCAAGGGGCGAGGGCGGGCGCGTTACTGCCCGCTCCCCGCTCCGGGCGGCTCCCCCCCGGGGCGGCGGGACGGACCGCACCGCACCGCACCGCGTACCTCCAGGTTCTCCAGCCTGGTCTTGAGGGACTGCAGCGTCTGCCCCAGCTGGCTGAGGGTCTCGGCGGCGGGCGCCCGCGACAGGTCCCCCATGGTGTTTTTGGAGAAGCCGCCCTTCCTGCCGGCCCCCCCGCCCTTGGCCTCGCCGGGCAGCCCCTCCAGCACGCTCTGGCTCTCGCAGCGGCCCAGCTTGGCCGTCAGCTCCCGGATGGTCTCCTTCTGGTTCATGATGGTCTCCTTCTGCTGCAGCACCGTTTCCCGCAGCTGCAGCACCGTACTTTTCAGCTCCTCGGCGGAGCCGGTGCCCGGCGCGGTGGCGGCGCACATGTCCCCGTCCAGCGGCACCGAGGTGCAGATGAAGCGCGTCTGCCCGAAGCTCTGCCCGCGGCCGCGCAGGCAGAGCAGCGAGAGGAGGAGGAGGAAGAGGAGGAAGAAGCGGAGGCTGCCGCCGCCGCCGGGGGGCCCCGCCGCCATGGCTGGACCGGGGACCGGGACCGGCTCCGCCGCTCTCCGCCGGGCCCACTGCGGCACGCGGCCCCTCTTATAGCGCCCGGGCGGGGCCGCGCGCCCTGACGTCACGGCGCGTGGAATCCCGGCCGCGCCACCGGGAGGAGGAGGAGGAGGAAGAAGAAGGGGGGGGGGGGGGCGTGAGTGTGTGCCTGAGTGTGTGTGCGCGGAGTGAGGGGGGGGGCGCGTCCGGGTGTGGCTGCGTGTGTGTGTGTGTGTACGGGGGGGGGGGGGCCGTGGGAGTGAGTGGGCGCGGGCCCGTGGCAAAGAGATCGTGCATTGGGGGGGGGGGGGGGGGTGTGCGCGCAGCGGGTCCCGCACTGGAAGGGGTCGCCCCGCGTTCTCCGTGAGGTCCGTGTCCGTGGGGGTCCGTGTGCGGCCCCGCCCCCGCCACGCCCGATAGCAGCACCGGGGGCCGCCCTCCCCCCCCGTGGGCTCGCCGTGCCCGTGGGGGGGGGGGGGGTCGGTGCCGTTTCCTCGCCCCGCCCGGGGCTGTTCCCGGCAGCCCGACAAAGCGGCTCCTCGTTCCCCCCCTCCCCGGGCATCCCCGGCCTTACCCCCCCATACCCCCCACCCCCGGCCCGCAATTTCCCACGGCAGGGGAGCGCGCAGGGCTCCCGGGCGCTCCGTGGGGAGGACATGGGTGGGCTGTGGGTCGGGGCCGGGGGCTCTGCCCTCCAGCCCAAGCAGCTCGGTCGGGGGCGAAGCCGAGTGCTGGGGGGGTTGCGGGGGGGTGGGAGGGCAGGAGGGTGGGGGGCTGCGGCCCCGGGTGGGCACCCAGCGGTGGCTGCGTGTCCCCAGGAACGAGGTGCGGCAAAGGGGTGTTGGTGCACAGCTCTGCCGTGGGCAGAGGAGAGCGACTGCTGCTTTTCTTCTTCCTTTTTAATCGAGAAGAAAAAAAATCCCCAGGCAGTGGTTGGATCTGTCCTTGGTGGAAAGAAGTTCGTGGCCGTCAGAACCGCCGCTTTTCTCATCTTTCAGCACTTCAACCAAGGCCAATTCCTCTTCAGTCCCTGAGAAGCGAGCGAGCGGCTTCTCCCTGAATTTGTTCCCCGCAGCTTTCCCTTGACCAGGACACCTGAGCAGGAGCAGGACCGGGCCGGCCCCGCAGCCCCGGCTCCTTGAGGCTCTCCTACCTGTTGGTTTTAACCTGCTCTTCTCTCTGTGGTATTGTATCGTGTTAGGAAGTAACCTAAACTGCTGAGAGGTTTAGCTAGCAGGCTGCCTGGGTAAACGTGCTTCTGACTGTACCATAGGTGAATTTGGTCCTCTCGGTTCAGTTCACTGCCTGCTCTACCCAACCTGCGCTGCAGCAGTCCATATGGCTGGAGTATTTCCCTGCGAAATATGAAGCAATTAATTTTGATTAGCGAAGTGGGTCAGTAAAATACAAACACTTTCAGTCCACGGATCCGCAAAAGATGAAGTACTACCGCTCCGTGGTCCTTTCCCCCCTTTGTCTCCCCTGTGATGTGGGCCTGACGAGCCCTCTCCGGGAGCTGGAGCGCACCGAGCTGCTCACAGCAAGACCTGTGGCTGCGTGACTCAGTTTGATGCCTCTTCTGTTGCAGGTGTTTATCTAGCCCCAAGAGTTTTGTGACACACTACCTTGGCATAGACCGTTTCCTTCTCAAAGGCACCTGAGCTGCTTTCGCGAGGCCCCTTTCCTCACCCAGCAATGCTCTGTGGGTTACAGTTAAAACAGCATTTCATGGCCAAACCCAGAGGGTTGGGGTTGTCATCAGGCCCAGGAGAAAGAGGATGGCAGGGTTGGCAACCCCCCCCAGTTGTCTGCCGTGGCTGGGTATGGCCATTGATGCCCAGCCCAGGGGAGCCAGGGCAGCGCTGGGACACAAGTGGCCAAGAAGTATGGAGATGTGCCAGAGTGCTCAGCACCTCTGTAGCACCTTCTCTGGGATCCTGCGGTGCTTTCGTTGCTGCCTTCCATCCAACCTGTCCCAGTGCTTATGGGGACCGCAGAGACTTGTTCTTTGTAGCCTTCCTAAGGCTTCTGGTTCTTACTGCTGATCCTGCCCCCACACAGCAGTTCAGAGCCCCCTGAAACCTGTGAGGAGCTCATCTCTGGTGCTGTGTGCTTTGCTTCAGGAAATTCTGGGGGAAAATCTGCATTTCGACTAGGTTCTTCGCTTCTGGCTTTATTGCCCTGGTTACTTTTCCTGCTGTTTGCTCTCTGTGCTGTAGAGCATTTCAATGCAACGGGAATGGAGCAGAGAGGAGTTAAGGAGGGGAACAGGCAGGATGTGTTTTACTGGGCAGACCAGTCTCCCTTCTGTGCTGGTTTGGTTTTGGGGTTGGTTTGGGTTTGGGTTTGGGTTGCGTTGGGGTTTTTTTTGTTTGTTTGGTTTGTTTTTTTCAGAAAAAGGATGCTATGGAAAAGGCTGAAAAGACTGCAGGTCTAATTCTTCTGCCACAGGCAGGAACGCAAACCAAAAATAATGTTACTGCAGGCAATACAATTACACCAGTGCAGAACTGGTCTGAGAGGCAGCTGAATTGGTACCCGCTTCTGTTAACATCTGCATGGTATCGGCAAAGCTGTTCATGTCACTGAACCTATTTGACTAGGAATCTTTTGTCATCCACAGTACATTATGCTGAGATGAGACCAAGGTGACAGGTGCAATAAAATAAACACTCTGATACTATGGTGATGGAGACCGTATAAACACCTAGATAGGAAAAAACAACAAAGCTGCACTACAATAGATAAGCAAAATAACCCCTGTGTCTCCTAATGCAAAGAAAGAACTAGAAAATATGATCAAGATTTCAGCTTTCCCAGAACCACTGAATCATGCAGTAGGATCCGTTACTGCTTTTGTAGGTTTAGGAGCTGTGTGGGTATAATGGAATAATGGAGCCCCTATTATTTTTAACTCTTCTCTTGCCTCTTCCAAAGCGCGCTCTGTAGCTAGCTGATTTATTGCTCTGTAGCTGAAAAGAGCTGAGCACAGCTATCAAGGACCCTTGGAGATGATTTAGTTCTGAACAGGAGCCAGCAGGCACATTTATATTTGTGATGGACGAGTATCGTTTTGGACAGTCCAGGGTGCTCCCTCCAGGGACCAGAAGCCCTGGCTCCCAGTGCCCTCTGCCACCGCCAGTTGTCCAGTGCAGAGGTGAGGTATGCAAATATTCAATCTGTTCAACGTTAACCTTTGTGTGAGAACAGCAGAGTTACAAATGCGTAAAGGACATTTTTTTTAAGTGGACAAATCTCTTTAATCCCAGGAGCTGGAGCCCTAGGGAGCAGGGAGTAGAAGCTTTCTCTCCTGTTTGTGCAGCCTGCTGTACATAAAACATCTCCTGTGGGGTAATGCTGATTCCGCATTTAAGTCTCCTCTGCGGAGTGGGAACAATATGATCCATTATGGGATGAAGACAGCTTTGCGATGGGAAACAGTAATGGGTAGACTTCACCGAGCGAGAAATCCTTTTGTTTGTGCATCTAGCTGGTACGCAGCTGAGCGGCTGGTTGTGCCCGTGTTCTCTCTGACGTTCCCAGAGGGATCGTCCACTCCAGCCCCTGCCTGCACACCCCCATCCCCAACATGCTTAAAGCAGGACGTGGCAGTGGCTATGAGGCTGTTCTGTTGGGTTTTTTTTTAATATAAAAGCTTGTTCTCAGGGGGACTACAGCAAGGACAGGATCTCTGGTCACACTACCGCACCGCTGTCTGTGTGGAGCCCATATGTGGAGGGAGCAGGATCCTTCCCAAAGCCCTTTGCCTTGTGCAGCCAGACGAGACGCACAGAACCAGCACGCATCTCCGAGCTGCTCCGTCGTTAAGTTTGCAGAATAGTGCATATGCAAAATCTTTTTTTTTTACACCTTCTAAAATCTACAGCTGTCATTAGAACAGCTTGAGCATGGTGTGTAGCTAGTACAAATACAGTGTGTGTAAGGTGGAGTATTCCCTTCTGTAGCAGACAAACACTTTGGACTGGAGTTTGGAAATTTGCTGCATTTTGCTGCAGTCTTTCTTTGCAGATCTCTCCCTCTCTGTTTCTCTCCCTCTCTCTCTCTCACACACACATTCACTCTCTCCCCTTTTTTCCTTCCCTTTCTTTCATTGTTCCCCTCTTAAAAGTCGGTTTTCTTCTAAATTGCCTGACATTTACATCCAGTGAGAATGAGGAGTGTGTTCTTTGTACTAGTAGGACTCAGTGATGCTATAGGGACACAGATCCTTTCATTACAAATAATTAATTTAGCTATATATTGCATAACATCCTAAAAAGCTTTCTAGGGCAATCTCATGCTAGCTGGATGCACAGTTCCTATCAATATTACATTACATTTGGGTACAACAGTTATGAAGTTTCATTAAAAATTTAATTTGTGGTTTAAAACTGCAGCTTTCCCTTAAAAGTGTAGCAGAGAAACCGTTTTGGCTGCTTCAGGACTGATCTTGCATTAGCCAAAAATTGCAGGGAGAGCTGCAGAAGGGGCTCGGTACCATGGTGATGCTCCCTGCCCAGGAATCCAACGGGCTGGACCAAGAGAGGGAGGGAACTGGGGCTTGGCATCTGGCTATACGGTGTCCTGTTGGGTTCCTGCCAGCTGTGACATGCTCTTTTCTGAGTATAGAATTAAGCATTAACCTGTGTCTCTGGTTAGCAGCCGCACGTGAGCACAAAAAAGACCTTACCCCATCTCACTGCAGCCCACTCCAGCTACATGCACCGATCTGGGGTTAGTTTATGCGCGAAGAAGACGGTAACTTCTGAGGAGTGCAGAATGAGAGAGAGAGACTTGCTGTGCCCTGGGGCTGTGGGACAGGAGCTGGTCTGTAGCTTGTGCAGGCTCCCAGGGAATTAGCTGTGAGCCCAGAAGTCCCGGAGGAGAGGATGCTAATGCCTTTGTAGAGATCACAGACATCCTTCTCCACTGTCTTATGCTGGTGCAAATTAAAAATCTCCTTACCGTCAGTGAAGTTGTCCTACAGCAGGAACTGGGAGACAGGAGGAGGAATAGGGCCTGGTATCATGTTTTGTTAATGAAGTTTTGTTGTGATGCTTCAGCAGCAGATTTGAATGGAGGCAGGTTTAAAACATCCCACATCCGCCTCTCAGTTTCAGAATTGATTTGTACAGTAATTTCCACCCCTATCTGCACACACACACATCAGAATAACCAACAGCTTTGCCTTCCAGACCATCCCTCAAGTCATTTTTCAGCTTTCTCAGGATTTACCTGCTGTAAGAGAAAGCGGGGTGCCGGCTGTGTGGTGGATCCGAGTTCCTCGGCAGGACATGGACCTCCTTGTCCTGCCCAGGCTGTGGGACTGGACCTGCTGCTCCTGCCCACAGCCTGGCTCTGACACAGGGAAGGTCCAGTCTGGGAGCGCAGCGCTGCCCGTGGGGACTGCACAGAGCCTGGCCTCTCACTGAATCACCCACAAGTGACGAACTGTGACTCTATTTATTATCAAAAAATCACAGTGGTCCTTTTTTACCCTGTCCAACAAAGGAGGGGACATTTGTAGCCAGAGCGGGGTGTTTCAGAAGTCAGCACTGTCCTGGTGTTTGCTGTAGGTCTTTGCAAAAGATCGCTTCCCCTCCCCCCAGAGAGGATAATAATGGGGAGTGGGTTCCTAAATCCCTTAAGCTTCTTTGATAGCTTCAATATTTATCTGTAATCCTGCTAGTGCTTCTGAATAGAAACAGCCCTGTGTCCCTGTTGCTCTGGGGCTTCTTCCCACCTTGCAGTGTTCCCTTTTCACGGCAGAAAAGGCAGGGCAGGATGAGAAGAAAAACATCAAAAGCCAGTGACACTGTTGTTGCCCTAGTTTTTTCCATGATTATTTATTATTTTGCACAGTCTTTTGCTCTCTTTCTCCCACGCTCTCTGCTCTATTATGTTAATGTATCGTGGCGGGATGACCCTGGCTGGACACCAGGCACCCACCAAAGCTGCTCAATCACTCCCCTCCTCAGCTGGACAGGGGAGAGAAAATATAATGAAAGGTTCGTGGGTTGAGATAAGGACAGGGAGACCACTCAGCAATTACCGTCACGGGCAAAAAAGACTTGACTTGGGGAAATTAGTTTAATTTATTACCGATCAAATCAGAGTAGGATAATGAGAAATAAACCCAAATCTTAAATCACCTTCCCCCCACCCCTCCCTCCTTCCCAGGCTCAACTCCACTCCCATTTTCTCTACCTCCTCCCCACAGCGGTGCAGGGGGACCGGGAATGGGGACTGGGGTCAGTTTGTCACTCGTCTGTGCCACTCCTTCCTCCTCAGGGGGAGGACTTCTCACTCTTCCCCTGCTCCAGCGTGGGGTCCCTCCCACAGGAGATAGTCCTTCGTGAACTTCTCCAGTGTGAGTCCTCCCACGGGCTGCAGTTCTTCATGAACTGCTCCAGCGTGGGTCCCTTCCACAGGCTGCAGTCCTTCAGGCACAGGCTGCTCTAGCGTGGGGGGTCACGAGTCCTGCCAGCAAACCTGCTCCAGCGTGGGCTCCTCTCTCCATGGGGCCACAGGTCCTGCCAGAAAATGTGCTCCAGCGCATGCTTCCCATAGGGTCACAGCCTCCTTCAGGCATCCCCCTGCTCCAGCGTGGGGTCCTCCCCGGGCTGCAGGTGGAGATCTGCTCCCCCGTGGACCTCCCTGGGCTGCAGGGGGACAGCCTGCTTCACCGTGGTCTTCCCCATGGGCTGCAGGGGAATCTCTGCTCCAGCGCCTGGAGCATCTCCTCCCCTCCTGCACTGACCTGGGGTCTGCAGGGTTGTTTCTCTCGCATGTTCTCACTCCTCTCTCTGGCTGCAGTTGCTGTTGTGCGGCAACTTTCCCCCCTTCTTCAATCTGTTCTCCCAGAGGTGCTACCACTGTCGCTGATGGGCTCGGCCTTGGCCAGCGGTGGGTCCAACTTGGAGCCGGCTGGCGTTGGCTCTGTCGGACATGGGGGAAGCTTCTAGCAGCTTCTCACAGAAGCCAGCCCTGTAGCCCGCCCTGTGACCAAAACCTTGCCACAAAACCCAGTACATGTATGTGGAGGCTGCGCATGCCTCTGTGCACACCTTTGGGATGGAGTTGAAGGGACGATGGATGTACGGCAGGACAAGTCTGGAGGGAGTTCCGAGCGCTTACAAGGCAGATGGATGACTAGTCTGGGTCGGGTAGATATGTGTGCAAGCGCAGGTATGATGCAAGCCCTGGATCAGGGAGCTGGGAGCTCAGTGTTGGCACCTGCTCCCAAACAGGGAGAAGCTGGAGTGGGGACGGTGAGGTCTCGGAGAGGCAGAGCTCCTCAGAGGGAGGAACGCTCTGGTCCTTCGTGGGGGGGTGAGAGATCTGATTGTCTGTGCCAAAGTCAATTTTTTTTTGTGCTCATGATGGTTTGGAGTTAAAACGCAGCAAGGTTTTAAAGACAGGATGGGTAAAGATGCTATAATGCAATAGGAATTCATTGCATTTGTCTGCTGTGAGGGCTGACCCCTACCTAAAGTGTAGCTTTTAGTGGGGGAAAGGGGCTCTTAGGACATTGAAGATTCTTTGCTGGCAAGGATGCCATTAGGGCTGGGTATGTTATTGATTCCTTTTCAAGACTTGAGGCTTAAGAAGCTGCAGAGCTAGTAAGTGTAACTGGAATGACATAGAAGCTGCTTCCAGGCAGTAAGCGAAGCTGGAGACATTTTCGCTGGTGTGTGGAGCTGACAGTTCTTGAGCTGAAGATGCAAGGAATGGCAGGAGCCCAGTGGAGGTCTTCCTAGCCGGTTCTGAACCAGGACTGGGGTGGCAGTGGAAGCCCTGAAGCACCATATCTTTTAGAAGTGAAAGATGGACTTGCAAAATGCTGGGCTGCTCTGCACCTGGAGCGATGCACATTTCTTTTATTATTTGTTACAGCATTTTGCACTACTAGAATTGCAATGCCATCCAAACTTGGAAACATCAGCACTGCCCTGCTTTACTTGTGCATAATAATAATAATAATAATAATAATAATAATAATAATATTGTCAGCATGTGGTCTGTGGGGCTGATTGCCTTATGCTGTTGCTTCTTAGGGCTTTTCTGCATGGGAAATGCAAAATAAATTAAATCATTAATCCAGAATATGCTAGCTATGCGGCATTGCTTCCAAGGACAGAAACTCTTGGCATGGTCTTTGGAAGTGGAGTAAGCTTCTCATTCTCGCCACATCCTAACTGTTCAATCAGCAGTTTAATGGGAAATCATCAGTGGACTATAAATTCACACTTTATATTTATGTAGTGCTTATTTTACCATGTAGAAAAGCCTTTACTTTCCAGCTGTATGGATGCTCCCCAGTGTAAACGACAGAAAGAGAAGTTTGTGTATATGTTTGTGTCACTTCCATTAATTAGAATAAGACTAGTCACATTATTTCTTAGAAACCTGCTGAATTTCAGCAGCTAACATATCAGCCATGAAACCCACCAAGACTTAGAAAATAGATGTTGATCACTTTGTCACTCTGTATCAGGAATTGGAGTTTGAAATATCCTAGGCATAAGGAGCAGGTTTCCACTGATGTATTTCATGGGAATGGTAAAGAGAGGACTAGAGAAACATGCTGATACCATGGGTAATTACCTTTCCTAGCTGTAGGAAGAGATTTTTGGTTTTCTCCATCTAAAACAATGTTAGTTGTTAACACTACAGGGGCCAACCCAGGCTGTATTTTTCCATTCAGGGTTTGTTTTGGTTGGATCCAAGCCTCTTGGTTGTTGCCTCTTTTATTGCTCATCATAAAACCAAACCATAGTGGTTCTGATTCTGAACCAATCTCTGCATCATTGTGCAGGGCATTTCTAAAGGCTGCTCCATGAAATAACTTTCACATTTCCAAGCCCCAGAAGAAGACGGTAAGAACTTCCTGTAAAATGCTGAATTACTCCTTATTAGCCAGTTCAGCTCTGGTTAAAGGGAATGTCAAGTCCTGCCTGCCCTCCATGGGAAGGTGCGCTGGCAAGGTGACTGCAAAAAGATATGCCAGAAAACGGGACATTTGGTCTGAATGCTTTTGACAGGCTCAGAAGGAGCCAGCAGAGTTCGCTGGCTTCTATTTCTAGTGTATTGGGGTGGTTTTGTTGCTGAGTCAGAGCTGATACTGATCTATAATAGCTACAGAGTGTTTAAGGAAACATTTCTGCTCTCAATAATGAGAAAACCAGTGAGTATCTGCTGAGGTGACATCTATCATGTGTTTTTAAACACACATAGCCTGATAACCTAGCAAATTATCCAGATTGCAAAGAGACAAAGGGAGATAATGATAACAAATGAGCTTACATTTATACAACGCCTTTCATTGAGATGGATAGCAAAGTGGTTTGAGAACTCTATTAACGACTTCTACAAACTATCTAATCTATCGTATCCCCAAACGTATTGAGTGCAGCTTCACTCAGGCTTTATGAGAAAAACATCTCCATTAAGCAACCAATTTTTGTCAGTCTTCAGAGTGGTCATTTAAGCCTCCCCTGTACAAGCAGGATCACAGAAATCTTTACATTTGTCGGTGACCTAAAGCCACCTTTGGGGTGAAACGCAGGTGTTGCTTCACAGTCTGAATTACTTCTAGCTTCTTTACTACCTCGTATGCAAGGATGTCAAATACACTCATTAACTAAACTCTACAGCTACTGATTTGTCAAGAAACTTGCCCTTTTATAGTTCAATGCTGGCAAAGAGGAAAGATAGAACTCCCACGTTATCTGCTTCGAACTGTGGCATCACCTCTTCTTTCTCTCACTCCTTCTCCTTCGTGACAAAAAAGGCCCCTGGTGGCAAAGCACTTCTTCCACTGAAAGGGCAAAGAGAGATTTTTGACCTAGTCTTTATTCTGGCCTTTTCAACATGAGAAGAGAAGAAGAATCCCTGTCATGTTCCTAATGCAGTGCTCCTGACTAAGACACAGCTTCGCACCTATTTTATGTCTCCCATAATTTTAAGGCGGTGTGAGTGTGTTCATAACAGCACATTGCAACAGCATGAGGGGCCAGGGGCATTTAAGAACAACCGGGACGTCAAATGCTCTGGCCACGATCCCCAGCCCTCTCTAAATCCCATCTGCATCTCCTAGAATAAAGTGGCTGCTGGTTTCCTCTGCATCAGCTGCAGGATACTCAAATGCAGACGGCAAAGGATTTTCAGAGGGACGCTTGTGTCCTTCCTACAGCGTAGAGAGGTGGCTGCTCTGCAGAAAGCGCAGGCTGGCGTGGCCCTGTGTTGAGCAGGGTGGTGTGACTGCATCCGTACGGATGTGTATTCCCCTCTCTGGAAGCACGACGAGTTGGAATAAGACTCAGTAGCCCAGTGGTGGTTTCCTCTGCTTCAGGTTTGAGTCATCTTCTGTCCTCAAGTCTTCTCAAGCTGGTTCTTGTCTGGGCAGGGGAAAGCCTCAGATTTTCTGTTCCCCCTAGACACTGCGCTGGTTCCTGTGCTGTAGGTGAACTGCCTGGAAAGCAGAAGTTGCGGCAGCAGTTAGTTACTCACGAGATGGTATTTTGTAGTAGAGCGCCTTTGGCAGGCAGTCAGACAAGTGCTCTGTTAAGCCCAATCTGACAGGTTTAATGCTACAACTGCTTCTTCTCAGCAGCGCTGGGGCAGTGCCTGTACGAGTGCGCGTTTCCCCGCCTGTGTGTATTTAAAGGAAGCGAGTTAGGAAGAGCGTGGCAGTGCTAGGAATAGACTCCTCAGTTCTCTTTCTCACAGAGGGAGGTCACTGGGATTCTTTTACGAGATGGCGGGTCAATTTTTATGAATCATTTTCTGATGTGTATTGGATTTGGCACATAACATCAACCACCCCCTTCTCACCTGCCTCCCGATCCCTTCCTCCCCAGGCTCCAATTCCCGTTTCCAGCCTTAAGTCTTCGGTTCACATTTACTGCAAGGAGACAAGCGTGGAAGTCTATGTGCTGTACACACATAAATAATAGAACTGAAATCATACTTAGTTAAAAATAGATATTCTTCCTAATAAATATTTTACCTACTGTCTTTAGGATATAAAGCTCCCCTGACTGAAGTGTTAAAACAAACCTTGTTGTTAGCCCCTAAATGCTTAAAGCAACCTCAGTCATGGCTGTACAAATAATGCTTGGCTGAGAGGCTATGTATGGGGAAGGTATGTGTTCACATGCATACACGTATAGACAAACACCTGCTCTTAAAGCCTTAGAAAAGGTAACCCTTTGGCTAAGGGCACAGACCTTTGCATCTGACTTTGAGTCATTTGGTGACCTGTGAATTTGACTAATGAAAATTAAAGATAAAATCTCTCTTGTTATTTATGAATAACATTCTTCTTTCCACATCTTTCTTTCTTCCTGTCCCAGAGTGGAATTAGAATTAGCTGGCTGAATAAGGCAAAACAAAGGAGACTGACAGAGACTGAGATAGGAGAATTTTTCATTAAAAAGAGTGACAGGTGGAAGAATTTGTCCAAGTGTGTTTCTGGAAGATAATCCTTCTGCATTTTGGTTTTTAGGACATCACTTAATGTGCCTTACTTGACATAGTGTTTCCACTCCCTAGATTCTCTAGGAACAAGGGTTTTACAATGCCACTTTAACTGAGAACAGATTTGCTAAACTAGGGCTCAGCTTTATGAAAGATAAAACTAGGATTGGAACACAGGGATCTGAAACACAGTGAGCTCCCAACATGAAGTACAGTAGGTGAAGTTCTGCCTACGAGCGTGAGTGTGTGTGTGTGTTTTAGGGGGCTGCAAAGCCAGCTAGGCAATAAGTGCCACAAAGAATTCAAAGGGAAAAATTCCGCCTGCGGGCAGGCAGATGTGGAGTGCAATAAACTAATACGAACCAGCTAAAGTACCTCCAAAGGGAGCAGGAGCTGAAGCTTCTCCCTGCATTTGCAATAAAAGTTTCCTTGGTGTTGAAATGCATAGGAGAATAAATTAACCGAGCATTTGACTGTGGGGCTCCCAGTCATATTTTCAAAGCACTAAAACATAATTGACATTCCAGACTGAATGTAGTCATGTTTTCCTTGTTAGGCAGGCAGAGACGTAGTCAATACAGCCAACCAAGTTTAGGACACAGCTCACTTCACCCTGCGTTTTTTTAGATGAATTGCATGCTAAGCTCTATTGACTGACTTGACTACATCTTTATCAACTCTAATAGAAGCCCAGATGCCTTGCTTAGACACAGACACTCACCTGGCTAATGCCTAAAATCACACAACACATGCAGTGACTAGCAAATGTGGTCTACATGCAATTACAGCAGTTTGGATGTTTGATATGAGTTACCAAGGACCCACTGTCAACATGGAAGGAGCAGGGTATTCTAGAGGTCCATCTGGGGCTGGGAGCTGCCTTGACAACTGCTGCTGCTGACTTGGATGAGTGATTAGGAAGCATGTTTACTAGATTTTCAGACTAAAGCTGAGTGTGCCTGGAGCATGTCAGAGGATGGGGCTGGAATTAAGAAAGGTTTGGACAAACTGGAGACATCTAAAAAGATTTAGTTTCACTTCAGTATGGAGAAATAAGCTGTTTTCTCTGCCCACTGATGGTAGGAATGAAGTACTTCCTTTAATTTTAAGACAAAAATTAGCTATCAAGGGTACATTGCCTGGAGAAGTTACATAGCCTCCATCCTTGGAGGTCTTAAGAGTCTGTGGTACTGTAGAAATATGAACTAAACACTATAAATAAATAAATCAGAACACTAAGAAAGCCCACACAAGCCCAGCAGGAGAAGCACATATGTAGCCTAGATTCTATACTCTAGCGGTATGGGGCTTGCCATGGCCTGTTGACGTTGAGAAATATTTTGCCTGAGTAAAAGCTGCAGAATTTCCTCTGCCATGAAAGAAACCAGGACCTGACACTGGACTATGGAGTGAAATGAAAGAAGTCCAGGGAATGGCATCACTTCTAACAACTAACTTTTATGAAGATATAAATGGAAGATTATTTATGTCTCCCTTTGGTTCTTGCCCTATGGAGACTGAAATAAGGTGAGTTGCTTTGATTAAAGCATAGAGCTGCAAATTACCAGAGAGCCCGTGACTACCATCCTGAAGATTTTCATTATCAGAGAGCAGATGCCATCAGGGCCAAGTGCTTGGCAGTGCTGTTTTTGAACAAATCAATTCATTCTGATTTCCATCAAAACTTGCAAAATTAAGAATTCAAATGGAGACTGATCCCCCCTGACCTGCAGCACGTGTCCTTTAGAAAAGGATATTTGCAAGGCTTGTTCAGAGATCTGATAAAGTGCAGGTAAATTTTTTCATTTGATATTTACTGGCTCTGGTCAGTTCCCAATCACAGACTTGCTAAAACTAAATGTTATGCCCTTTTCCTCACGCATTAAAAAATAACATGTATTTAGCGTGTAGATGATGTCATCCTGGCCAGGTCTCAGAAACTGTCAGGAGAGCAGCACCCTCCCTTTGCTGAGGTTACGGGTGCTCTGCCGTGCCGGTCCCGATGGTCTGCGCTGTGCCCACTGAGGCTGGGGGAAGCAGTAAGTCACCCCGTGGGCTGGGGGTGGTGGGACTCCCAGCCCTGCGGCAATAGCTGCTTTGGGGCAGCGCGGTACCGCTCTGTCGTAGGTGCGGACACAAATGCTGCTGATGCCCTGCCTCGGCCCACTCCTGGCTGAGTCGCTGCCTGTGCAGGTGGTATTTCCCGACCACAAACTCTTACGGTGTTTTATCACTTGTAGAAATGGCACAGCAGGCTTAGAAAGGTCATAAGGAGCCTGTGAGGTCCCCCTATTTTTCAGGCAGCCAGCCTTTCTGATGTTCCGCTCATTTGGCTCTTCTGCAATGCTCTGACAATGCAACCCAAATCCTTGGGGGCAGCAAGGGCTCTATCCTGAATCACCACACAACGACTGGAGGAATATTTGTTGTGAAAACTGTGAGAAGAGCCTGTGTGCGCGGCCCCATTACCAGCGTGGGAACTGGCCCTGGGCTTTCTGCTGCAGGGGACAGGGACTGGTCACATAGCCTGAAGCAGGTGTGTACCTGTGAGCATCTGTGTCCACAGACATGCCCAGAAACACATCTGGTTTTATTCTTCTGTGGAAAGTTGTATACACCTCGATCCAGTACAGCGTGAACATAAAGGGCTGCTAAGCCCCTCTTGTGTGTAGGGACCTTCTATCAGCCTATTACTCTAAGGCAAGAAAAATTGTAATCTGTCAATTTAATGTTATTTTGCTCAGAATCTGGGGCCAGAGGGTTGACTTTGCAAGGAAATGGGGGGTCCTGATGGCAGCAGCATGCATCACCACATGCTGCCTTTGGTACAGAGAAGCCAACACCAGAGGAAATCCTGGCCAGCAGTGACGATAAAGGATGCAATTAAACAGGAGAGGGTGGATCCGCAACGGGAAGAGTGAAGTGGAGAGCCGCAGGTCTAGACTGAGGTCCTTCCAGCAAGTGCATGTCTGCGATAATGGGAGCATTGCAGGTCAGAGCTGATGCATTCAGAGCTGTGTGGGAAGTCTGCTGACAGCCTGCTCTTGCCGTCTGGTTCTCATCCTGACAGTCAAGCCGTCACTTTGGCTCTGCTCTGCGGAGTCTTCCTCCTGCCACCTTCCCCGTCCCCTTCCTCCTAGAGCTCCTACCAGGTGGAACTGAGCAGAGACGCTGGTGTGGATGGGATGAAAGCACTGGGAGCACTGAGAGCCTCAGGGGAGCAGGGCAGCATTTCAGAGAAGTCCCTGAATTAAAGTGTGCAGAGGGGACAGGGGAAAGCCCAGCTCTTCCAGCACAGGCCATGGACTTCGCCTGGCTGACTGTAAAAACACAGGGTCCTTATCTTAAATAATCACCATTTTAAAGCTGTGCACATGGAAAGTGAGGCAGATTTGTGCTCTCTGCCCTCTGGCAGCTGTGTCCTTCAAAGGTATTTTCGGTGGCAGCTCCCAAGGCCACACAGCAGCACGTTCTGGTGGGGCAGGCGCCGGCTTCGGCACACGCTCCCTAAAGCTGTTGGGAGCCGGGATTAGCGACCTGCGCTGCCCAGCGCGAGGGTCCATCTGTGCAGCCGTGGCACTGGATTAGCTGCCCTGGGTGCTCCAGTGGCTGTAATTTTTTTCAGGTGGCGTGTTGGGATTGTAACTCCCATTTTGTGTAGCTGCCGTTGGTAGGAGCAATTCATTAAAGGTTAGCAGAAACACAGCCATAAGCGCTTTCTATGCCATGGCAATTAATTTCAATAACAATCATGTAGTTATGATCAGCCATCAGCATAAAGCACCCGTAAAGCAATGAATCAGCTCAGTCAGTAAATCGAAGGAGCAAAAGCAAATGTTGGCCACCCCAGAGCCTCCAAGAAACATTATTTTCCAATCTATTGTAGAGAAAGGTCTTTGCATTTAAAATAGTCCATGAATGTAAACACACTGAAAATACTAATGAAAATTAATATGATTCTATAAATCAAATTATACATGTAGTCTTTGATTTCTACTTTGAAATAATTTTTACACATTTAAAGTATTACAAACATGAACGCGGTTGGACTTGATTGCTGCTAAGAGCAAACACTCTGAGGAACTTCATTAGGAGCAATATTTGATATTCATTAACCTTCAGTTTATTTGATAGTGAAGAGGATATATTCCTGAAATACTACATCTGCTTTTCCTCATATATGGAGTGAACATAAATCAGGTCTAATTATGCTGGAATCTATTGTCCGGTTTCACCACTTCCCTGCTCTTTTGCCCCAGTAGAAGTGACCACACAACTGGAAGTGAAGGGAGGTCCAAGAACTGGCACAATCAGACTAGTACCTGTTCCTGTGCCGCGGCAGGGCGCATTTGGGGAAACCAGGACACACCAGTGCAATGCTCGTGCTGCTCAGAGCCAGGAGCTTGACATCACGGATTTATTTTTATCTCTGTTTAAGATGAAGATCATCAGATCTGTAATTGTAGGGCAGGGTGGTCTGGAAGGCTCGGTATGATGTGCAGTCAGTCTTGCGCTGCTTTACGTGATGGAAGCCTAAGTTATGTTGGGGGTTTTTTGTGCATTCATTTTTCGGTGACCCGAAGGTAATGGGTGAACTTGTCCCTTCAGTGCTGGAGGAGGGAAAATCCCTGGAGGGAACAAGGAGATCGCATCCTACGCCTCCCAGCCAAGAAGCCCGTGGTGGACATGCAGCTTGGCGGGGCAGTTAAAACGAGGAGCAGACGGCATGGCCAAAATCTCGTCCTTTCGGTCTCTGCACGCAGCAGTGCAGGACCTTCAGCCCCCACCTCAAGACTGACAACCCCGCCGCCCCCCCACCCCGGTACCGCCACGGCTCAACCCCTCACCCTCCGACCCGAGCAGCCTCTCGGGCTGGGATCCCCGCCGGTGCCTGTCCTGCCCTTGAAACGCCTTTTCCCCACACGCAGCACCCAAACCTGCCCAGTCTGTGGTGCTGCCTCCCCCCCCCCCCCCCCCGCCCCCGGGACGGGCTGCCCACCGCCGACATCTTGAGGCCGCGCACGGCGGGGGAAGGACCGGGCGAGCGGGGGACCTTCATCCGGGTGGTCCCCGCCTGTCCGGGAGAGGGTGGCCTGTTTTAAGCCCTGCGGCTCCCGGTGGGGGCCCCGGGGGGGCTCCGGGAAGGCTCCCGGGGTCGCCCGGCCCGCGCTAGGCCCGGGAGAGGCCGCGCTGTCACCATGGTAACCGCGGCTGGACCGCGGCGGCCCGGCTTGTCCCACGCGGCGGCCCGTAGCGCGGTGCATTGTGGGCCGGGGAAAGATGGCCGCCTCCTTGATGTGGTGGTGAGAGGAGTCGGGCTCTTCGGCGCTGCAGGACGAGTCTCCCCTTCTCCTCCCGCCTCCTCCCCGCTCCCGTTCCGCAGCTCGCCGATCCCCTCTCGGCCCGCCGGTGTGCGAGGGAGCTGGGAGCCGCGATGGGCCGGGCGCGGCTCCCGCCGCAGAGAGTGCAGGGCCCGCAGGGCTAGAGGCGCCAGTGGAGGCCCGGGGCCCGGTCCCCGCCGGCACCTCGGCCCCTCCGCCGGGCCGGGAGACGCCACCTTCCTCGGAGCCCGGACGGGGCTGCTGTCCGCGGGTGGAGGAGGAGAAGGAGGAGGAGAGTCTCCAGGTGGAAGGCGCTGCTTCCTCCGGGCTCGTCCTTACCTGCACACCTGGGAGAGGAGCCTCCCTCTGCCCTTGCCCCGTCCTCCCCTCCCGCCAGCCCGCCTCTGCGCCTCCACTTGCCGGAGTGATTCCCTCGGCCCCCGCTGCGTGCTGGGCTGGAGATTGCTGCTCACTTGTTGCCTGGCACTTCCCCTCTGATGGAGTCTGAGATGCTGCAGTCGCCTCTTCTGGGGCTTGGGGAGGAGGATGAGTCTGACCTGACTGACTGGAACTTGCCTCTGGCCTTTATGAAGAAAAGGCATTGCGAGAAGATCGAAGGCTCCAAGTCTTTGGCTCAGAGCTGGAGGATGAAGGACCGGGTAATGCTCCAGGGCAGGATGGGTTTTGGAGGAGGTGTGGGGGGGACAAGTGGTGGAAAGGGAGGAGTAAGTGCTCAGAGGGCTACACTGGGTATTTGATCTGACAGTCTAACTTGCCTTTAGTTTGTGTGCCTGCCATATGGTATTATGGGAAGCAAATGTTCAGATGGGTCAAAAGTACTGACTCCAAGTTCATGCTAGTACGCTCTTTGAGTAGCTCCCTCATTTAAGATCTTTATGTGAAATTTGGGTACTTGGTGATTTTCAGGAAAGACAATAAAATTAATGAGGTCTTAAAGAGCTCTCTGGATCAGCGGGTTAATGATGTGAGCACAAGGTGCAATAAACGGAGTCATTACAGTTGTCTAGTGGTGAAGATGCACGGAAGCTTTGTGCTTTTGAAGCTTGTCACCAGCATGTTTTGTGGAATATAGAAATAAGCCATTCTTTGTGTGTGTGGAAACTGAGATTATGTGATTTTGAGGGCAGAAAATAGTTATTAGATGAAGCACGCACTGTATTAAAGCAAGGTGCTTCTCTTGTGTTTGAACGTATGTTGCATATTAAACTGATAAAACCAAGTGTGTCAAAGAAAGTTACCTGCCAGAGGGTCTTGAATCCTGCGTTGCGTCCATGTCCCAACTTAAACATTTAAGTTAAAAGCAAACAAACAGAGCACCTAAGAAATGTCATGGATCATCAGTTCAACTCATTCTGTTCTTGGAAACTGCTTTAGGTTGCAGGATTTCCTAGGTCTCAAAGTTGTTTTGCCCATAACTTTGTGTTTATGAATATGTATGAATTTTTTTGGGTGACCAGACTTCTGTTATGTTTATGATCTCTCTTGTAATACTGTGGAATAACTTGGGAACTGCTGTTGAAACTCCATCCTGTAATTTGTTTCCAGAGGCATTATGACCAGGCATGAGGATACTATGCATGAGCCTAAATGTTCCTTGAGGGGTGTTCACCTAAATGGTTATAGTGCTTAGAAGTTTTGGGGAAGGCTGTGGCTGAACCAGAATCATTTGACTGAGTAGAATCAGGTACTGAAAATTTCACTTGGCAGATCGTTAATGGATTGTATTGAGCTTTTTTTGGGTGTAATTTAAACGAGCCACAGAACACAAAGTTTTGTGGTATGTCTTCTTTAAAGGGTTTTGGCAAAGAAGAGTTTTTTCTCTAGTAGACTGTGGAGGTGTGATGAGCTTGCTTGTCTATTTTAGTGATCCCTCTGCCTTCCTGTGAAGCTTCTTGTTCACTTATTTCCTGATCTGCAAAGTTGTCTTTTTCTAAATTGGGAATGACATTGACTTGATCAAGATAACCAATAGGTTGTACAGCATAAGCATGAGTAAAGTGGTAGTAATCAGCTGTCTTCTCTGTATTTGTTGTTAAACATTTCATATGCATGTTACAGCCAGAGAGAGTCATTTCAATGAAGACAAGAGCGCTGGTTACAGTGATCATCACAGCCCAATTCCTACCGTCCTTACTGTTATGGAGTTGCAGTTTCTTCCTCTGAGAGTCCTCTGTGCTGTGAATTATGTGCTTTTTGCGAAATAGTGTGCTACTCGCTGTGAATGAACTCAGCGAAATGAGACCCTGAATCATTCTCCAAGATATTGAGTCTTATTTTTGTAAATGAAGAAGATAAGAGCAAATCTGAAATTTTCTGTTTGGTCCTTCTGTTTTCACTGTCAGCTTGAATCAAATAACTTTTCTTTATATTAGGATTAGTGGTGCTGCTCATGTGTCATTTGTATCTGGACAGCTTTATTAGGCATTGTTTGGACAAACTTGCCGTTGTGTATGATTACTTTTTGCTTAGGAACAGGTTCATAGGAATATATAGAAAGCAGATAAAGACATCTGAAAGAGGAAGAGAAGCTGATTTGAGACTGCTCAATCTCATTACTTTTAAATCTTAATAGTTACTTTTAATATCTTGTATTTTATTCAACTTTTTAGCTATCATTGGATGTCTCCTTAGCATTTGATGTGATATAACAAAGTTACCAGAACCAAAAATGGTGAAGAAAGGGGTCTGAAGATGGGGTGTTTAGAATTCTGTATGGAAAATGATGTTTGTTAAATATTTTCCCACAGCTAACTCAAGTTAGGTTAATCCTGCGAAATAGTTCATAAAGTCATATAATGTGGTTTGACCTTGCGTTATGTGAACAGAAAGTAGAAGGCTAGCTTGCTAGTTCATGCTGCTGTTGTTTTCACGTAGACCAACTGAAAATAGCAGTTTGAGTGTAACGGGTTTGTCCAGCAAACCAAGCATTGTAACAAAAATGCAGGAACTTGAGATTTGTGGAGTTTTTATTATGAAGCATTTTGAAATAATAGTGTGAGGGAAGATATGCAGTAATCTGTCAGCCTTTACTGTCAGGACGTATAATGACCTTTTGTTGATTTTTTTTTTTTTTTTTTTTTAATTTTTCCTTTTTTTTCCTTTTTCTGATTTCACTTAACTGTTTTGTTATGTGCTCTCTGGCATTATAAATTAATGATTCCTCTCATCTTGTTGTTTTAGCTGTCTTCAGAAAGTTTCCTCTCTTTCTTTTTTCTTCCTTTAGATAATGATTCCTCAGTGATCAGAATTTTGTGTTGCAGCCGTGCTTGTTTTGGTCAGCATTCAAGGCCTCTGATGTCTGTCTATAGCTGCTAATCAAATTAAAAGCAACACATAGTCATTTCCCTCCAGTGTCAATCTGACTGTGGCTCTGTTGCATTCCCCAATTTATTTTAGCTTCCTTCTCTTGTTTCTTGCCTCCTTTTTCCACAAGCCAGGTCTGATTGACTTCAGATGTAGTCTTATCTTTGAGATGCTATTGAAAGAGATTTTCTTGAGGGCTGGAGGGGATATACCTCTTGGTGTGAGTTGAGAGTATGGAAAACATTCTGTTATTTTAAATTTGATAAATTAACTTGTCAAAGCTTAGGATGGGAACCCTTATCTGTATTTAAACACACCAGCCTATCTCTAAATCAAGAAATTCTCAAAGATTAACTAAAACAAGTCTCTATCTGCCCAAGTTGCAGGTAAATCTGTGGCATTTTTTTGCTGTGAATCATGAAAAAACACAGGCAGTGGTGGATTTTGCCCTTATTCATCATCTTGAGTAGTCCTAGGGAGTGATCCTAGCTTTACTGTAGTTGTAGGAAATGATTCACTAAGATTTAGTATGGAATGACGCTTGTTTTCATCTTGCTTTATTGCTCTAAAAAAAAAGAGTTTATAAGAACTTGAAGGTTCTTTAGAAGGCAGAACTCTAATAAGAGGGAAGAATCAAATAAGAAAAGTAATGAGAGGTAAATCTAGATAAAATAACTGAACATTCGCTTGCCCCCCCGCCCCCTTCATCCAGAAGGATTGCTCTGAAAACATTTAAGCCTTCGTCTCCTGCTTTCATGGACTACATATGCCATCAAAGTGACACTACTTTGATCTATTATTTATTTAAAGAATATTTTTAACACAAGAGGGTTGGAATTATGCTTTGTGTATTGAATTAAATCTCACAGCCTCGGTAGCAACCAAATCATGAAACTTGATTTAAATAAAAAGATTTCAAATACACCAGGTTTTACTGACAAGTTGCTACTAAATTCAGAATATTTAAATTAAGATTTGCTGTACTTTAATATTGATTTCCAAAATAAGCAGAGAGTAACAAAGCTGATTGTAATAGTTTTACTTTAACGTTTTTTTTTTCCTGCTGCCTCATAACTTACTGAGTGAGAATTAAATCCTCTTTTTATGAGAAGAGGAGTACACAATTAGGTTTCTATGGAAATGCAGATTAAAGCAGGACCGCATACAAATGCGCTTAATTCAGAGGAGCGGAGTTTACCTGCCTGCATGGTAAATGTTTCATGTGTCAAAGGAAATTAATGAAGAATAGTAGCATTGGAAGTTTGTGCACATCATTTTAGCTTGAAATAGTTGTTTCAAGCTAAGGAAGCTTCCCAGGCACTCTTGTAATGAATGTGGCTTGGCTACTGGTTGCTCTTAGGGCGCTGAAGGATCATCTCCTTGCTCTATTCTGAGCCTAGTTTCATGTGTTTTTTGTGAGCTGAAACGAGGCAGCAGGAATCTTGTGTGGGGAAAGGGTGGGAGTTCATGTTTTGGCAGCAGCCTTCACTTTAGTTTGACTTATTCCATCTTAAATGTTTGTTTTCTGTTTGCTTAGGCATGATCACAGACTATCAACTGTGTTCATGTTTAGGAAACTGATAACCCAGTAAGTAGTCTGGGATCTAACCCAAATGATATGTAGTTTCCGTTCTTCCCCTGCTATGAAGATAAACTCTTAGGAAGACTAGCTTGGAGCACTTTGATGCTATAGCGTGGTCCTGAGAACTGGTAATGGTGTGAATCTCTCTCTTCTAGGTCAGTGGTTGAAATCCATTTTAGTTCAATAGTTACTAAAAGTGACAATTACTGTCTAGTGAGGTGTGTGAATTGAATGGTAGCATAGGGCACCTGCTGGTTTACCGATGTCTTTAAAAACAAAACAAAAACCCCAGCTTTTCTCTGAGCTGAACCCCCTGCTGTAAGTAATGAGCACTGTCATCTAAGTTATAGATTTATATCTTCTCTTACCTAGAACAAAGGTCACTTTGAATTAAGGTAGTTGTGTATTGATTGGATAGAGTTGGGAAGCTTGCGCTTTATCTACCACTATCTACAAATGTTCTTATGTCTAAGCAGAGAGGGGACTTTCATTAACAGCTCTGAAGAGTATAGCTAGTCACATATTTTGAAAGAAAAAGATCTTACCTTCATATATCAGTAGGATACACTGAAATCTTCAACTCGGTCAATTGCTTTCTCATCCTATGAATTTTCTCGCTTCAGCTGAGATCTAGAGGATGTAAAATGAACACTGTTAGCAAATGGCATGACAGAAAATAACTATATCTTTGTGCATTCAAAAAATGGAGTGAGAGGATACTTATTTATAAATAATGTGCTTCTTTTTTTGACTTGGAGACTAGGGCAGTCTTGGAGACTGGTGTTGCTGCAATGCTGAGCATATGGTATTTGGAGGGGAGTTAGGCAATTATTGCTACTTAAAATCAAGATATATGTTGTAGTGGCTAGTTACCTTCCTGCCCCCCCAGCACGTTTGTAGAAATTTGAAAGGCCTGTGAATAGCAGACAATGAAAAAAATATTCACCTTGAAAGATATACATAAGTGCTGGACTATTACTGCAAATTGTATACTTTAATTAAAAATATGTATCGCTATATGAGGCTTTTCCTCTAATTTCTCAAGTGTGGCAAATGTTAATAAACATTGGTAGAACCCTGGTGCAGGGGTAGATCGCCAGATGGTAGCGGGCTGCTTCACATGAAGCTCTTGTGGCGAAAACTGTGAAACATCTGTTCTGCTGACAACTACCACTTCTTTATTTTGGCATTGTGCGTGTTTTGATAGTTGAGAGACTGGAGGTTATGTGAACGTTTTAGAAATGCTTTGTTAATGCTTCTCCAGTTCTTGGATTTCTTTTCTCTGCCTTTATGTAGATAGAGGGATTCGAGGGCACCAGGCTTCTGTGGAGTTCCGTTTTTGTTTGTCTCCATGGGTTATGTAGGTTTTCTGGGAAGTTTGGTTGTGTTTTTCTTTCTGGGATGTTGCTTTAATTGGCATGCTGCTGTGCTGATCTTCTACCCTTGAACATTTCCAAAGGTGACTGTTAGCATAGTATGGCCATGGATAACTGAGGGAGATTATCGATTGTTCTCTGTGTCTCATAGCTTTAACTGGCATTTCCAACTAAACTTGATAAACCCAAGATGTTTGTCTTGCTCTCCTATAAAGAATGTACTGTAGACTCTCTCAATAAATTATCTAGTGAAGTACTTAACAAAACCTAGATTTGTGTTAATGGCATTCTTTAATACAAAGCTATGATGTGGGATATGGTAGGTGACAGATGGGCTCAGGGCCTGAAGAGTTCCTTTTTATCTTTTTGTCCCAGTGGTTCTACCAGTGACACCGTGACCAGTATTTTTACTTCTGTATTTGTATTTATTTATTTATTCGTGCTGTGTTGTGGCAGGGTGATCTACAGCCGGAGTACCTTTTGTTGGGTAGGGGATGAGAGTGGCAATGGAAATAGTGCTATACTCTGCAGAACAGAGAAAAGGAGCAGTGCTTCAGAGGTGTGCAAAATAGTCTGTGGTAGCAGTGATGATTTGAGTCATTCCATCCTTCTCTGTGCAGCCTGCCATCTGGGTGGAGCTCTGCGCTCATGGCTGTCCCTCTGCTTGACTTCCCCGTAGTCTGACAAAGCGTCAAGAAGGAGCACAGTCTATAGCATGGTTTGCTCTGAGAAGCTTGACACTCTTCCCTCAGTGACTCCTCCTTTCTCTCCATGCATATCCCAGTAAGAAATTTAAAGCCCTTGAAGTGATAGGTAGCTGAGCCTTATTGGGCAGGGGGACAGTGTGCTGTACCTTATGGCTCTCAACACAACCAAGCATCTTCATCTTTAGGTTCCTGACACTTAAATTATGGACTTGATCTTGTCCTTACCTTTTTCTCCTGCTTGCTCCTGTAGGCTCAGGAAACTTCCTATTTTAGAAAGTTATTTTAATTTAGTGAAGTTGGCTGTAGCTCAGGGATTTCACTTGAACGGGGCAGCGTGATTCCTGATCAGATGTATGTTGTGTAGCATCTATTATTGACTTGTTAAAGATCTAAAAGTGTCGTCTAGGAATAATTTGAAATAATAGTTTGTAAGGAAGATCTGAAGATGTAGTAAGTCAATGCATGGGAAGATGGACACCTTTTTAAAGATAGTGCTAGACAGGAGTGGGAATGTGGTGGAATGATGAAAAGAAGCCTGTATAGAATGCAAAGCAGATACAGAGTAGTGCTGAGGTGAGAAGGAAAGCCGTTGTCACAGATCAAATGAGGAATAACATCTAGAAAATGTCTCTTGTTGATTCTTTTTGCATGTTGTATGAAGAAAGCAAAGATCATAGAAGTAAAATATTTGCTTCCTATTATTTTTCATTATTTTAAAGAAATGATTGATAGGGACAAGAAAACACTATTTTGGTTATATGCATCTAAGCAGTGGTTTAAAGGCAATATTTTGATGCTTTGCTATGACAGAGTGAATCAGCCTACTTGACTTTGTAGTTTTTAATCTTCAGAGCGGTTCTGTCATGCATGATTACCTTTGATCTCTGAGGGTCCCTTCAGAAGCTGAGGTTGCCGGGCCATAGCATGTCAATTGATATTATTCCCTATCAGACAAGAGAAGATGCACGCTTTTCCCAGAGCAAGTAAATAGAAAGTGTGTAGGTATACCTTGGGTATTGATTGACAGTAGTAATTCATTACAAGCCTAAGAAGTGCTTATAAAGTAAATAGAGCAGCCAGCAGTTAAAAGTCCGTTTTATGAGGAGCTGTGTTAGCATTACTGACTGCTCTTGAACTTTGTGTACTAGCCACATTCACTGGGTAAACGAACATGTTGGACATAATAAACCTCTGAAGAAAATTCATAGTATTAGTGCAGAATACAGAGGTTAGAAAAGGAAAACAAACACTAAGGAGGAGTTGATCTAGGAATCTAGTGTATGCTGTCACAACAGTCACAGCAAGAACTGACCTTTTGGGCTACAGATGGCTGAAGACTACCTGCAGAGGTGTTGAATAATTAATGTTAACTTGGAAGTATTTCTTTGCATTCTACTATTTTTATCGCTGTGGAGAAGCACACTGTGATTTTTTTTCCATAACAATTTATTTCTTTTAAACTTTATATAAAAAAACTTCCTTGAAACTGAAAGCTCTTCCTTTTCAGGTATTTTACCTTGTAAACGTTACAGGTGCGCTGAAGAGGACTGGCACATCTCGTTCCTTTTGGTATTTGGCCTGACAAAGGGAAGATCCATTAAAAAAAAGATAACACTTGATTCTCAAGCATCTCTCAGGGTGATGCAAAATGAGTGTAGAAGGGTACCAAATTGGAGCTTGATGGTATAAGTGACTGCTCAAAGGGCAATGCATCAAACAGATCCCACTTCTGCAGCAAGGATCTGTATTCCTTCTGCCTTTTTGCTGGGTAGAGATAAGTCATGTACATGTGGGATATGTTCTGTGTGAGTCACTCCCTTCAGAAACCTTTCTCTGTTTTTGTGTGCAGTTCTGTGATCAAGTGGACCAGGAAGGTCAAGGTTTTGTCTGCCTGTTCAAAATTTGCAGCCTTTTCACCAGCTGATTTCTGAACTGGCATTCCTCCGTGGTGTGTTTTGTGCCTGAGCCCTGGAAATGATGCGTGTGCTGTTAGAGAGCATCCGGACAAAGTGTTGCCACTTGCCACCTCTTAGCTGGGAGCCTGAAACGGGAAGCTGCCAGAGAGTTCAGGATGCCCATCTTTTCCCGTGGCAGATCTGCCATGAATTCTGTCACCCACAGAAGAACCCCGTTCCACTTAAGCACGCAGGTTGCTGCAAGAGGCCACCTTGTTGTGAGAAAGCCTGCCAGGTGTGGGTGTGATGTATAAAAGCTTCCACAAGGCTTGGGAAAGAGAAAACATGATTTTCTGGGTGTTGCAGAATGATCTGTAACTGAAACTCCAAAGGGAGAACAATGTTTCGTGTTGCTGGATATTGCTGTTACTGCTCAGTGTTTAGAGAACTCCTTGCTGAAGTATTTAATGGCATGTCTCTGAAACAGTTAACATTTTAGAGTTATCTGTGGAACAGGGGTGGTTTTACCTTTTGGTTGAGAGACTTGTACTAAATCTGTGTAAATGTATATAAAGAAAAATATCCCGAAAAAGTCTTTAGGAAGGGAATGAATTTACTGAACAAGCAGGCAGAACTGAGCCTGCTGCCCAATGAAGATTCCCAAATGAGACGGATTTGAGGATTTCTCAGTCTGGAAATCTGTCCCAGTATTTGTATTTAATACTGATAAGTTCACCCTCAGCTCTGTAAAATAATGTAGCAACATATATTTTATGTTTAATGCTGACTTAATCTTGTGTTTGTATTAGCTCACAGAAGCAATTTTAACTTATTGGCGTAAAACCAGGCAGGTTTATAACGATTGAATGTTCATCTATGTAACATTTAAACAGAAATTTTTCAGCTTGAAAATTGCAGTGTAGAAATAAAATATTTATGGGTTTGAAAATGTCCATTCTGAAATGTTAGGTGAGTGTCTTACCACAAAATGCAAAATTTTCATAAATTGATGGACTGACTTGTTCTTGGTATTACTTGAACTAGAAGATAAAACAGTTATATGACTCTCCTCTTAGTTGCTAACCTGGTTCTTACTTAGGCTATAACAAATCTTTAGCAACTGATGAAATGGGGTGTCTCAGTTACAGTTTGGGCTGGAATTACTTTCAAGTGTGCTGCAGTAGGATAAGTTGGGTTCCCTGTGACAATAAAACTTCAGGTTTTCAATCAAAACCATTCTACGAAGATAATGTAATGTTTCTTTTAGCAGAGAATAACTGCAGAAATTGCACTAATTTTGGTTTGAGATACCTGTGGATGATGTTACTCTCTTGTCTGCAGATCTGTTTTGTCTTGAAATAAGAGGTGAATTAAAAATATTTTACAAGTTCTCTGATCTTTAGTACAATATGTACATTTTAATGTCAAATGCTTTAATAAGCATCTTCTCTTCTGAATAGACACAGAACTACCTCTGCTCACTTACTCCCATTTCTGATGGATTTGGGGTTTAAATTCAGTACCATTACATCTCGGGAAGAGCTTTTTGACCAAGTGGATTTTGCGATTTAAATGTTGCAGGTTCTGACCCAGGGTTATTAAATCATTTTAAATTTAATGTAATACAATGTTGTGAATTTTATCCTTTTTTTTTTTAACATACAAACTACACCATGTAGAGAAGAGTCCACAGTAAGAGATTCTATGGTTTTGATCTTGAGCCTTTGCTGAGAAAGCATTTTGGATATTGGTTTTCCTATAAGCTTGCCAAACATTCTTATGCTTAATTTTTTAATTCTAACAAAAATCCATTGAAATGTATTCTGGTGGATATATTCTTGAAATGTAGAAAAGAAAATTTCCACTGTCGTAATAACAGATGAGAATGTCCTAGTACTTCTTGCATTAAGAAGCTTTAAATATGCTATGAAGTTTCTGGTAGTATGTTCCAAAAGAGTTTAGAAATGTGAAAAACATTATTCGATTTCTTGGGCTCAGGTTTTCTTTTGATCTGTAATGATTCAACATCATAGATGGATGTTGAGTAGGAGTTGGAGGGGAGTATAAGAGAGCTGTAATTCTTACTGAAGATGTGCTCTTTATTAGCAGAACAAATAGTCGTGAAGTATAATACTTTATGTGCTTTGTGGGGAGGTAGGCAGAGGGGAAATAACCCTATTTGTCTTTGGGATCAGTTAGACTGTTACTTTTCATTACTGGTTTGCTGTCTGTTTTCAAGGAGAAATGCTTATTTAAAACACCGAACTTGGGAATAGAAAATAAATATCAGCCTGTTCAGCGTAAGTCACAGATCAGACATTACTAGTAAAATATTGAAAAATAAGTCAGTATTAGACCACAAATGGGAAACAATAAATAAGACAGAAAAGATTGTTTGGCAGGATACTTTCTCTTGGAAGAATGATTTGTGCGTTTCCACTTCTAATAAGTTATATTGTCCCGTAGTTTTCTTTGTTTCCTTCTGGTTTTTTAGTGCCTGTTTGCCAGTGTGTGATTACTTCTGGGGATGTTCGTGCTCTTTAACACCCTGCAGTACCATGTTTTTTCTGAGGCTGTGTGAACTGGCAATGGATGTAGCATACTGAAAAGGTGTCCCGATGTGCAGGTTAAAGCTCAGTCAGTGCAAGTAGTTCTGTAATGGTCAGATGTTGGGGGGGGGGCGGCTTTTTGGGGTGTTTTTATCCTTTTTCTTCTTTTTTTTTCTTTTTTCCTTCTTCCTGCCAGACTATACTGCTAAGCACTACTATTCTCAACAAATATGTGTAGTTGGTACATAACACTTCTATACTTCTTGAAATAGTAAAATGTTACCTATTTAAGATCTTTTGTTAAATATGATTGATTTCTTATTTTTGCCTAGTGCATGGGTGGGTCAAGCCAAAAGTCTCAACAGGAACTGTGTGCCTATTACTGTTTTAAACGTATTCTGCGGGTTTTGGGAAAGGGAAGGCAGGAAAAGATGACACTAAATAATGATCTTGAAAGGTGTTGCTTTCTAAATGAAGTTCTTTCCTTATCTTTTGTTATCTTCTCAAAACGAATAGAAAGGTTTCAAATTGCATGTTGTAATAAGTATTTATTGCAACATCGAAGTAACATGATGTTTTCATTGGTGCAATAGTCAATACTGTACATGAAATAGGTGAGCAGGAAGAAAGCCAAGTGCACTTGCTGAGGAAAAATAAGTCACTGAAGTGTCCCATGCCAGACATCTGCTTTACTGAGTAGAAAGCCTGTCCCTTAGGTTTTAAGACTAAAGGGAACTGTTTTCATCCAATTGCCACTTATGTACTGCAGCCTGCATCATGTAGGAGCTAATCTGTTCACAGAGCCCAGTAATGGATGGACTGGTAACAGAAAGTGCATGGAGCTTCCAGGCCACCTCTGATCACTTTTAAAAATCAGTCTGTTTTTATAACATACAAACTTTGTACTGGATGAATTGAAAAATTTTGGAACTATTCTTCCTTTTACTAGTGCTGGGTATTATTTTGCTACCTTGAAAATCATAGGATCATAGAATCATTTAGGTTGGAAAAGACCCTCAAGATTGAGTCCAACCGTAAACCTAACACTGCCAAGTCCACCACTAAACCATGTCCCTGAGCACCACACCTACGTGTCTTTTAAATACCTCCAGGGATGGTGACTCAACCACTTTCCTGGGCAGCCTGTTCCAGCACTTGATAACCCTTTTGGTGAAGAAATTTTTCCTAATATCCAATCTAAACCTCCCTTAGTGCAATATGAGGCCATTTCCTCAGTGTATCTGTTTCCCGAAAATAACTCCTAGTGTAGTGGTATGCAGTTCTTGGGCTGGGGAAGAAGTCTGGTATCCTTTTGTGTGGGTCATGGATTCTCCGTGTATGGTTTGGACTGGGAGGTAAATCAGTCAATACTTGGATGTTGAAGTAGCTTTTTTTTTAACTGGGTGCATTTCTTGTGAACCATGTGGTATGTGCCTGTTACATTTGTAAATATATCATGTTTTTGTTGCAGCTGTTGTAGAATGGTTTTTATTGAAGTCTTTATTGTAGTGAACGACTAGTGAGATCTTTGTGCTGGGTTCTCTAAAACCAGGGCAGCGGTTGCCCTCTGTCCAGATGTAGTAATTTTCTAAACCAAAAAATGAGAGGGAAGGGTAAGATGTGTGTGAACAACGTGAAAAGTGTCAACAATTGCTGGCACAATATATTTTTGAGGGTAGCAGTTTGGTGTTGATAAAATAAGTGAAGGAAAGCGAGGTGAAAAGAGAGATGAAAGCCAAAGATAAGGGAAGCAGATAGAGGGGGGGGAGGATGAAAAAGACTTCCGGGGGAGAGGAATGAATCAGGTTGGTTGTCAGCACAGATGTCTGCTCTCCATCGGGAGCCCCCAGGTTTGGTTGCAGGCATCCAAGTCTTGGTGGCGTTGCCTCAGGGCTACCTGACTGCTCTCAGCTTTGGAGGACCAAGCTGCATCTTGCAGCCAATCCTCATTTTGCCAGTAACTATACTTTTACTATGTATTGTTCTTAATTTTGGTAAAGTTCTCTTAGTGCATGGGTACTTAGTGCTAAACTTCAGCTCTGGACCTTGTCACCCCATCTATGTGCACTCCTTTGGGAACCCTCGTGAAATGCCAGTGAGGGAATCCTCGTTCAGACTCTTGTGTTCATCTGTATTCTGGAAAGTGCTGCTTCCTCCTTGTTAACTCATGGGGATGAGTAACTCCTACATGATTGCAGGGTTTTGCTAGCAAGAACATAGTTTGGGATGAAGCCATTAGCCAGATTTTTTGCTAATTTTTTACTCGGGTTCCCCATCATAGACATGGGAGTGAGTGGACACTGCAGAATTTCTGTCCTGATGTAGACCCTGTCCCCCCTTCTTGGTGTGAGTAGTGTCTCTCTGCTCCAGTTTCTAGTTTCTTTATAAATTATACATTTGTGTGGCTCTAGTTTTTTCTGTAAGTGTGAAGTTTGGATTTTTTTTTTCTTTTTGCCTGCATTCTGAATTGTAATGAGCATCCTGGGGAAGTGGAGATGTGGGTGGCCTCGCTTCAGACAAGTGAGCGAGTGCCAAACACTCGATGGGAGTACTGTGAGCCACGTTACTTCTTTTGTTGTCCTTCTCTGGTTTAGGTATTGGGATAAGGGAGCTTAGAAAAGAGCATAAGGACGTGAAATAATAATTTTCAAGCAATATTTTTAACTGTCTGTAGTGCTTTGTCACTGGTTTAATGCAGCTTTTTGGTCACAGGCAAGGTGTCAGTGGGTTTGGATTTGCTGTGTTCGTGGTGCCCCTTGTGGCTCCAGCAGCGTGGCTGAACGTGCTGCCTGGGCAGGGCTGTGGGGCTGGTACTGAAGCAGCAGCTATAGCTAAGACCAGGAAGGGGAGCCAAGTGATGATTTCTTCTAAAACAAGGCTATCCAGGGTAACTGACACGGGAAGAAAACAAAACAAAAAAATGGACTAAACGTTTTGTTATGGTTTGGTTGGTCACTTGGGTGTTTTTCCCTTGTAATGCTTTTAGTTTTAATATTAGAGAGGACATACTATATTATAATATTGATCAGGGACCCTGAATAGCATATTCTCATGTTTTAATAATGTATTTCAGTTGGACAGTGACTAATTTGAGTAGCAGAAGTCCACTGATATCCATTTCCATGCTCTGTAAAGAAGAATGGGCTCTGGAAATAATAATAAAAATAGTAACATAAAGTCTAAGTACTGTTCTGTTTAAAAAAAAATTTAATCAGTCATGCCTTGCTTAAAATAGTCCATGTTAAAGAGCAGATAACAAAGGTTTGTTGAAACCCTTCAAAAGTTATAGTAGTGGTAAAATTTCAACACAAGTGAAAATTGATTTTGTTTCTAAGCAAGCATTTTATTGTCTGTCTTTGCAGATGAAGACTGTTAGTGTTGCCTTAGTTTTGTGCCTAAATGTCGGTGTGGACCCTCCTGATGTAGTGAAAACTACTCCCTGTGCCCGTCTGGAGTGTTGGATCGGTAAGTCTTGAGAACTTCCAAGCTCCAGCTAACTCTATTAGTTTTATAAATACTGAGTTATAGTATATATAGTAATCTTGAAGTTGTGTGTTTCCTGGACTTAAAACTACAGTGAACAAAAGGAAATCTGGCATCTGATTTCACTTTGTCTATATGAGTTAATTAAGAGTCCAGCAGTAACTGCTGCTATAGGTCATCTTTCCTGCTTTATTCTAAAATGAGATAGCATAGAGAAAAAAAGCTGTTAATTAGCTACTTAGCTTTCTTTTCATTGTTGTAGATTTATAAATATCTAAGGAAATCTCTGAGTAGTTACATCTTTAAAGTACTGTGATCTGCAAAGGTTTAAAATTACCCTACCTCATACAATACAGAAATAAGTTTCTATAAAATGCATGGACTTTACTGCATGTTGAGGTGACTGCTCTGGGGCTATTTTAATTGGGATCATGAATTCAGAAGACCTGGAATTATTCCCAAGGATGTCTTGCTTGCCATTCCAACACCTGGGCTTGCTACTTTGGTGCAGTATTGGACTAAATTCCTAGGTTTTTGTTGATAAATTGAAAGTTCCCTTGGTTTTGGAGATCAAGTCTGATTATCAAGGTGAAACAAATCTGAAGTAATATTAGGAGGAAATACCTTGTATAAGAAAGCTTTCTAAGAGAGATTTGTTTTTCATCTAGGAGTTGAAAATGTTCAGTCTTCAGCAAGTAACATGCAGAGCGCTATAATCCTAAACTCTGGGGCTTATGATAGGCTGCAGAAGCAAATTAATCATTGCACAAACTGAATTTCTTTAAAAACTTTCAGAACATCTCGTGTCTAACCTTGCCTTACCTGCTTTATGAATCATAGCATCTCATTTTTTTTAACCTAAAAATGCTGATGACTTTAAAGCAGTTAAAAAGCCGTGAGCATGCACTAACAAATACATCTATTCAGTGGAGAGAACAGCTCTGATTTCTCATTGATGCACGAGTACAGAGCAAAGAGAATGAGGAGCGTTGCAGAGTCATTAAAGTTATTAGTGACTATCATCAACAAAGAATTTTGAATGCAGTTTTTTAATTAAATTTTTAGTGTGTATATATACACAAGTACTCATTTCAATTTCTAGCCAACTTTAAATATCTGAAAAAGGTAATTGCAAAAATATCTGCTGTTTTTTTTTGTTCTATACAACAGTCTCAAGAGAAGCTAATGGAGTGTATTGTGGAAACATAATGTCTTTGCCAGATGTGCAAGGAAGTGTGGAAATCATTTTGGTGCAATTGCTGCTATTTACAACTGAGCTGAGATCACCAGCTTGTGAACTCTGGTGACAAATGGCCATTGCAGTCTCAGACAAAAGCTGCTTGCCGTTCTCGCTGTACCTTCCAGATGCACCCTTAGAACATCTGAAGTGTTTTGTTTTTCTCCAGAATTAAGCCTTAGCTGACATCGGTGCTACAGTGTCAACCTGGCACGGTTGAAGGCACAGAGAGCTTCATGCCGTGATGATACCGACGGTATCTTGGCCTACATATCTGCAGGCGTTCGCTAGCCTTACGTATGCACTCAACAAGGGAGGCTGAAAGCTCACGTAATGACTGTGGTGGCATGAGCTATATTTAGAAAAATAATTAATTTCCATTGTTTGGCTCTTGGAATGGCACCAGTGTACTTTGTTTTTGTATAAAGGGTATTGTTAATAATGCTAATTGCTCTGAAGGCACTCCAGAGTCCACAAACTACATTCCTCTGCTGTGAAAGTGTGTGTGAAGTATTTTTAATTTCTTTTTCTGAACTTTAGTTTGGTCCTTTTGAAGGACTCGAAATTCTGGTGTGTTTATGCTATTTTTTTGTTTCCTTTTTTTTAATTTGAGCAGTAGCTAATGGCATATTAACTAACAGAAGATGTTACAAGGCAGTGTGAATACTTTTGGGGGAGTACTGTTCAAAATCTCAAGAGTATCAGCTCACCTTAAATAGCAACGGGACTGTTGCAGTTCAGAGCAACAAAGACTGCTAATATATATATATATATATTTCTAAAAGGTATGTCAGTGAGTGCTGCAACAGCAGGGTCTGTAGTGGGGAGCGGGTGCTCATTCTGTCCTGGAGACGGCTCTGGTGAGGCTTCTGGAACAACAGCTGTAGCTCAGCCAAAGGCAGTAGACAGGCTTCTTGAAATCTGAGCAGACAATTTACTACTGTTCGTGTTTGTTTTGAAAAAAGGTAAATGGTATACTCACATTACCTTAAATCTTTCTACAAAAGTATACTAAAATTTAAATAGGATCCTAGCTTTTATTCATTTAAGGAAAATTAAGTCATAAAATCCTGCTTTCATCCTACTTTATTATATTTTGTTTCTAAAAGTACAAGGTAGAATATTTGTAAAGATTTAAAAAAAAATAACTTCATTGTTTTGGTTAAATGCTTCTAAAATAATTTATATTAAATTGCAAAATATTAGCTTCTAGGTTTTTTTGAAACTTATTAATAGTGTCAATTATATGGCCATGTTTTTTGAATAAAGCACATAAGCTGAAATTGTATTGGTGTGTATGGATGGTGGCAATTATCTAGTGATGAAATTAACTTAAAAATTACAAATGGCATATAATCTCTGAAGCAGTAAGCAATGGAAGTAAATGAAGCGGGATTTTGCATTCATCAAGAAAAAATGTTTATCATCAAATATTTCACCAATTTCAATTTTTGTCATTATTTACTATAGAAACCTTTTTTCAATATTAAAAGAAACAAATGTAATGCCTCTCCTGTCTTTCAAAATAAAATTGCATTTATTACCTTAGTGAGAGAAATCTTCCAGATTTGATAGTCTTTAATGGTATTTAATTTGTACTTGAGTGAAGAATTTGGGGATAATTTTTGGATATTGTACCCAAGTAAATTCCATGAAGAATGTAATGTTTATGAATTTGACATTGAATGCATGAAAGGAACCTGCATTAAAATATCATTAAATGATCTTTCTTGCAAGCAGAACACTGGAGAGGGAAAGTGTGGAAAGCTTTTGGCTTCTTTCTTCTGCAAAGGGGGGTGGTGTTTATGCTTTGATGTAGACTTTGATCTCCCGGGTTGTAGATCTGGATTTTACAGAAACATAGTGTGGAGTAGCTAAAGGGTTAAATGCACATAGAATTGGAAATAATTTCTGCCTCTTGTCAAGCTGAGTGATTCAGTTGTGGTCAAAAATACTCATTTGTATTATATTTCCTAGATCCTCTGTCAATGGGTCCTCAAAAAGCTCTGGAAACAATTGGTGCAAATTTACAGAAGCAGTATGAAAACTGGCAGCCAAGAGTAAGTATTCCTTGGGCTTCCCCTCTGCAGCTATAGATATGATACTCCTTTGTGATAATATTCAACGGCTGAAAGCTAAGATGCGTGTCTGTTACGTGGCGAGGTGCTCTTGCAGCATTTGTTGCCTCCTTCATCCGTCAGTGTGAATAAATTCTTGCAGGCTGTCAAACTTGATAGCTTTCTAGCTGATGCCCCTCTTGGCTAGCACTGTCTTTGATTATGTCTGGGGTATTTGTTTAAAGTACTAAGTCCTACTGTGATTTTTTTAAATTAGGTTCCGCTGACTTTATTGTATTTTTGAGATGTTCTGAAGTTTTTCATTCTGAGTTTATAGTTTCTTCTGTTATAAAAATGTGTTTGGCCTTGGGTACTTCAAAACTATGTCCCAGCACTCATCAGTACTGTTTTTATCTTTTGGAACAAATGAATGCTGTACAGTTAGTAGCTGAGGAAGGCTTTTGGCTTTGTTGTAAAATATGATTTCAGAGCTTTGGTAACTGCAAATTCTAACTGAAGTATAATGTGTGTATACATTTTTGAAAATGAATGTTTTGAATGGTAGTAACACAAAGCAGGAGTTAAAGAAACATGCAAGCAACTGACTATTTATTTCCTGTTTTGTAACATCTCACTCTTTCACCATTGGGGAAGTGTTTTGCTGGATATTTCAATGTCCATAGTTTCATGTGTCTCAGTAAATAAACTACACAAAGATCTAAAGAATGAAATTTGAAGTCTGCAGAGTTTTCCAAATAGATACAAAACCCAAACTGTAGAATTGTCTTCACTGTTAATATTCCCTGGTATGTTCATGTCCTTATCTGTATGCTTGAGGCAGTTGGGGTCAAAATATTCCTCTTCAAAGTACGTGGACTATTGACTATTAAATCGTAAATTTATCATTATAAGTGTGTAATGTGTAACCCAAACAGAAGTAGTAACTTCACTGAATGAACCTGCCTGTAGATTTGCTTTAACTTTTTTTTTCTTGTGATGTGGCATGCATGCTAACGTGGCCTTCAGTTTTTAGGAAGGCATTATTTCTTGTCTTCCTTTTAGATTGTCTTCAGTAATAATAATTACGTGCACTTTTGTCAGCACCAGGATTATATTTTCTATTTCTAACATTGCTCACTACCTTATTTAATGTATAAATAATCTACTGAATGTCTCTGTAATGTCTGTTAGTATATAGTTTAAGAGTACGGTCTGCAATTGGAAAAGTTACTGGTACTTCCCTGTCCTCTGTAGCGGACGACTGGTTGAGAAGGCCTTTGAGTTAGCAGTGCCCTTAAGTACTTTTAATTAGTCCTTCTATTTAAACTGTGATGGGTTACATTCATTTACTAGTTTCTTTATAGAATCAATAAAGATAGATTGCCACTGCTGATACTTTGGGTCTGGAACCTAGAAGCTCTGAACATCCCTGTTCCTACAGGGAGATAGAGAACTTGGGTTTTTATTTTTTTCCCGCTCCCCCCCCAATTCTTCCATTCATTCATGAAGGACTGATACCTTCAGATAAAGGACAAGTGGCTTTGAGATTATCTTTGCAGTAGTAAATACAAACTTTTCTTTTGCCAGACACTGCTGAGAATATTTTTCACTGAAAAAAGGGTTGTTGGCACGTGTGTTGTTAGAGGCTGTTGGTGAAGTAGTTTGTTGTATGCGTTCCAAGTTCCTCTTCTACTTTCTAATTCAAACTTGATGGAAATAATTTTATATTCAGAGCAATTTGAATGTAAATACAGTTTGTACCCGTTCTTTACTTCTTGCCTTTGTGCGATACTTCCCTGCTCCCTTATTCAGGGTTGACTGACTAGAAGTGAGTTTATCATTCAGTAAAAGCTGAATGTATTACCTGAAGGAGACTTATTGGTTTTAGTGGTGAAATGTTTACATTATTAAATCTGTGGATAAGCATCTGTGGGTATGCTTTTTTCTGAAGTGTTTTGTAAGTATATTTATATAAGAAGGACTTGTCTTGAAGCATATATGGTATATATTTAAGACAAGAGAATTTACTCTTGCGTTTTTCCTCTAGGTACATTGACAATTTTTTAAAATCTCTCTCTAGCAGCCGAAGAATTTGGCAGAAAACTCAGATAGTGTCTGAAATCAAATAGAAGAGTAAAACATCTTGATGCAAAGGTGAAAACAAACCTTTTTCTCTGTCGTTTAATAATAGAGTCCATATTACTGGGGAATGAGGGACAGGCATCTAGAAGCAGCAGGTACCCTGTGTGGGCCGACCTCACGCTGCCTTGTAGAGTTTGCACAAAACATGAGGCAATTACTGAGCTCAGATGTTTGTGTGCAAGGTGCCTGGTTCTGAACAGTAAATCACAGCCCTTTGAAACATTGCAAAGCTGTACACGTACCGTTTTATTGCACTCTACAGGGCTCTTGAGTTTTCTGCAGTAATAAAGAGAAGTTGATGTGCCATCTGCAATAAAACAATAGGAACATTATTGAATTTCCTAGACCTTTCATATAAATACTAATACATCTAGTTTTGTCTATTTCTCAGTGTTTTGGAATTGTTGAAGAATTGATGGAAGGAAGATGATTTGGGGAAAACTAGGCAGTCTGAAAAAAAGACCAAGTCATTAAAATCTTCTGAAATAGCCAATATTACTGGGCTGTCACTGTCAATCCTTACACTAGGAAATGCCTGTCGTCAATATCTTACTGTGAATGCACAAATGGTGCTAACTACTGGTAAATGGATCATGTCAGTAATAAACGCTGAGTGGGAAGTCCTGTGGCATCACTACTAGTGCAGTGCTTGTCTGCTTATAATTTGTAGGATGTTGTTCAAATACACGCCTGTTTTTGTTAAATACAAATAACTTATATGAAAAAGTCTTAAAAGGGGTAAGCATGAAAATTCTTTGTTTCTGGAAGCTCCCAGGCTGCACAGCTGATGCATATTTCCTTCCAGGTCTTATTGAGCCCCTTTCTAAATAATTTAACAGCTTGCCCTTGCTTGAAGTATTTCTTCTGATTAAATTTAAGACTTTGCTTTATTGTTGTGTAGCTACATAAATTTGTGTGCTGCGGGAGTAAAAAACGCTTCAGCTGTTGTTTCATCTGCAAAATACTGCAGTTAAACAATATTCAGTCATTTCATTGGAGTTCTCAAATGAAAATTTTATTGGGGGAAGAGAGTAGGAGATGACAAAGCTGTAGGCTTTATCTGTCTTTATAAAGAATTTTCTGAACAAGTGAGAGTTTTTGCAATTCAGTGCAAAGGTAATTTAGGTGGTAGTGAAAAGTGGAAAGAAAAAAAAGAGCTCTTCTCTAATACTACCTTGGGTCATGGGTTTTGAGTTTCACTGGGCATGGAAGGGGTTAAACCTGAGGGTAATCTGGAAAGCAGGCTCAATTACAGGGGATAAAAGGGGTTGCTTAAGCAGCTGAGAATGAAAGGAGAAAAAGGTAGTGAAAGTTAAGAGCACAGGACCCCATAGTGCCCAGCCTGATTGGAGGGGAAAAACCTTCCCTGGGACTGCTCTTCTGGTGTTTGGGGGAATCTGCGGACTGATGGATTAGCGAATGGCTGGTGGAGCTGAGCAAAACTGGGGTTTGCCGGTTACAGGGCCTAGATTAAAGAGTTTGGCAGGCAGTGTCAGCATAACACCATGAGAAGGGAGAGCCTTTAGCTGAGACAGCACATTATATCACTTTAATTGCCCAGAATAAAATACTTTAAAATTCTATTGGAGATTCTTTGCATGGTCTGTATTTAAAATATTTAGATAAGAAATTGATCACATTGAAATGGTATTTCTCTGCTTCTGATCTTCATTTATTACCCTTTGCAGAATACTGCCTGTGTTAGGTGCAACATTGTAGTAAGTGACCAGTGAGAGCACTCCTTGGCTTGTGCTGGCAGTAAGTAGCAAATATCTTCCCTGTTGTTTGGATGCAAATTTAGTTTTCTTGGTAGTGTTGCATGTTATGCCATTCAAAAGGCAGGAACTTTCCTTAGTTTAAAAGTCAAGAGACTTTGTTTGAAAATAGGAGTAATAGACTGTGAATTCTGAGTGCTGCTGCAGTGAGATGGTTTATAGAGATGCAGTAGCTAGTGAGGATTTTTATGAGCAGAAACTTAAGTCCCAGTTTACATCCATTTATCAGCAGAGCCTGGGACTTGGGTTCTTTGCTGTAACATTCTGCAGAGTGGAGCAGAGGGGTTAGTGGAGAGGATGAAGGTGTTATTCAGCTTTCTACTGCTTCTCTGTTCAGCACGCTGTTCCTTTTCTTGTGGACTGGTTTGAGAGAGTGTCTTTTTCTGCATCCTCTTGGCTGGAGTTCTCTGAACTGAGCTACAGTACTTTGGTATAAAAAGTGCCAGTTACCCTGTGTAAAATGATCATTGTGTGCAGTATTGCACAGAATGCTATGAGAAGAGGTTGATCTGTGATTGCTGGCTTTGTTCTTAGAAGGATGCCAGACTTTTTTTCCTCCCCTTTCTCGTAATGGACATCTCATTACTTGGCATCTAGCCTTCCCTAGACAATAAAGTTTCCTTTGTTTCCATTACTGTGTATATGCCTTTGAGAATATGGCTGTGTAGCCAAAGGCAGAACTGTAGGTTGAATGATGCACAGTTTACATAATTCAGGATCTGGTATAAGGTAGTCTGGAGCATATGTTTATTAAATTTGCATGAAATTATAGATTTTTTTTTTCTTCTTTTTATTGGCTATGGCTTTTGACCAGTTTCTTTAACTCTAAACTGACCAGAAAATTCACAGGACTTTTCTTCCTTTCTCTCATCTTGCTCAATAATTGTGCTGCTTCTGTTGTGATTTCTACTAGTCCAAATGAATCCCAATGGCACTCCTACACCGGTGCTTTTTGCAGTACTGTTCTTTATTCTCTAACAGAAACTTTCCCGCCAGTAGAAGGTCAAAAACTGCGGAGTGACTGCAGCAATCTTTTATTGAAGTAGGCCTAAGGGAACTGAGAAACATGGTACTAATCCCAGATAGGCATGCCTATTCCTTTTATGTGTGGCGTTAATAGAAATAGTTAGTTAGTTAGTTGAACTATAACTACCTCTTTCTTAGTAGAGGTGAGGTTAAGAAAGCTGTCTCAGAGACACTTAGATTCCTCTACTGCTCACGAAGTGCATTTGTAACACTGGAGGAGCAGGACCTTGTCCCAGTGAAAATTAATGTTTTAAGGTTTTTAAAATCTTCCTCCTTTTCCTGAGAGTTTGTGCCATGCGGTGGTTTTTGCACAGCTAGCTGTGAGACCACTGAAAAACAGATGTTTGGGACTCCCTTGAGTGTGGTTTGGTAAGGATTCCCTTTTTTCCTTTTTTTAATTTTAATTGTACTCTTGCAGCGCACAGGAGCCCTGGTTGTGGAGGAGGGTTCGGCTGAGCCAGGTGTACAGATGACATGGAAACTGCTGCTGCATGGCTTGCAGTCTGAAATAAGACTGATGCAAACAAATGGGAGAGTACAAAGAGGTGGTAAAACAATAGCAGTCAATGTGATAGGGTCTTAGCATAACAGAAGCCTGACTCTAAACGTGCTGGTAAATGTTACAGCATGGTACAATATAGAAATAAGAGGCAAGTGGTTGTAGGGGAGTTTTGAAAATGCAGTCACCAGGTGGAAGAGAATATACTGAGAGCAATAGGTTTGGAACAGACCAGAGTATAGGGTTGTCGGTAAATTCAGTTTGCATGTGTGATTACTGAAAGAAATAAGGTTTGGAAGGTGAAAAGAAGAGGAGTAATAGTAGAGCTGGAGAAGAGGATATCTAGAGAGTAATTACAAGCAGTGTGTTCTTCGAGCTGAAGCAATATGTAATTGGTGTGCTCACTGGGTCCGTCAAAGAACCTTGACAGCCTTGCTGCCAAGCAAAGCCAAGAACTGGAGTGGAACTGTTACCCTTTAAGCTGGACTGAAAATAAAACTTTAGTTACGTTACACAAGAGTTGAGGACCATGAATGGGTTAGAATAAAAGGAAAGTTGCGTCCTCTGCTATATTTAAGGTGGACTTTGGTCTGGTATCTTATTTTGATGTGTACGGAGGTTTCAGGGAAGGGGGAAAATTGCTCCGGAGACCCTTGTAGCAATTTGAATATTTGCTGTTCATTGAAGCCAGTTGCAGGGGTACAATGTTCAAGTGTCAGTTTCTTTAAACAGGCCATCTTGCCACTGAAGGGAGTGGGCATTGGGTCCTGGTCTTCGAGAGATTTGGTAGCGAGCCAGCGAAGGTACAGAGGTGCGAAACACTCTGAGCTATTCTGAGATCCTACAAAACTGTTTTAGTTGGATCTTGCTTTTATATAGACCTTTACTTCAAGTAGAAAGTCAATTCTTCTATGGAATTTGGGATTTTTTTACATCCTCTGATAAGTAACTTAATGGTGTGTGAGAGGTTTGTACCTCTCTGTAAGATTTAACCACAGCAAGGTCTGTAATTTGTCATTAGTGCAACATCTATTTCCCCCACTCCCCCTCCTGTCCCTTCAGGCCAGTAGCTCTAGGGCTTTTGTACTTCCCTTGCCATAACCAACACCAGCAACGCTGAAGAGCTTTAAACGTTACATCCCAAAGAATTTTCTTCCCCTTACACCCACTTGCCTAAATAAAACAAAGTCAATTACAGTATTGATTTTTCTAATTCAAGTGCTACATTGTTGTCTCCACTTCCTCCTTTTTTGCTAAGACAGTCATCTGCACTATTTTGATTATCTAATGGGATTAGTTGTATTTCATTATAGCTCCACCTGAATGGACATCCCCGGAGTGAAGGAGAACTATGAGCTATGAAGGGTGATGAAAATCCCAGTTAGGGGAAGGAGTGGAGAAATCTAGAAGGCAAGATTAAATAAACTTTTAGAAAGCCTTTGGGAAGGGTGGCTTGAAAGCAAATATTGGTATTTGCCTGCATCTGTAGCATCCCTAGTCATTGAGGATGCTGTGTTAATGATGGTGTGGACACTGTCACACAGCAGTTTTGCTTCTGTTCCTTATGCAGTTCTCTTTTTGATGCTCCATTACTTACATTAGTGTCACTTATTAAGAGACAGGCAGTAACATATCTGAACTCATTAGTCTGGCAGATATAGGCATGTTTTAGGTCTTTCCAGCCCATTTAATTTACGTGGTTGTACCCATTTTTTCACTCAGTTCAAAGAGGTGACATAGTCAAGGAGGAGTGACTGCAGCAATCTTTTATTGAAGTAGGCCTAAGGGAACTGAGAAACATGGTACTAATCCCAGATAGGCATGCCTGTTCCTTTTATGTGTGGCATTAATAGAAATAGTTAGTTAGTTAGTTAATTGAACTATAGCTATATATTATCTTTTTCCCTGGGGTGTTGGTGCCAGGTTGAGACTCCCAGCAGTGTTTCTGTGTCCCATTGTGCTTAACTATGCAGGTTTTTAAATAAAAGGTTTTCCTATTTTTTTTCTAATCCGATATCATATGTTGTGTGATGCCTCTTGCAGCTCGCATCCACCAGTGAGTGATGGTCTCTGAGGAGACATCTCATACAATACGGGTAGATTATATTTTTTGTGGGAAGCCTTCAAGGAAACAGTGATGCTTTTCTGATCAAACGAGGCTGCTTCTTTCTCTTTTCTAGTCTGCTTCCCAACAGTTTTCTCTTAATTTAAAAGGAAGTACAGCCAAGATACTTGAAACAGATAATTTAAAGCCTCTACCTTTTTGTGCATGTTTTCTGTTGTTGATGCTGTTGTTTCCCTCATTAGATATCTCTGGGCTTTGATACAGTTTCTGAGGTTTCATTCCTTACATTGCTTCCTTCTGCCTAATTAATTGGTAAGTTGCCTGCTGCACATCAAAGGTTGAGCATTTCCTAAAGAGTAACTAGTTAAGCATGAAAACTAATTGAACACATGACCTAATTATTGGTGTCTCTGTGAGTCATACTTTTCCTTTATTTCTGTAGGGTTTTTGTTTTAAAACAACAGCAAATACTAATTGCTCCTGCAAGAAGAAATACTGTAGAATTCCAAAGGGGAAAATGTAAAATGGAAAAACTTGTACTTGGTCTCTCCCTACTCTGCAGATATAAGAACATGTAACAAAAAAATGAAGAGGGAAAAAAAAAAAAAGACATTGTGACCTTGTTTAACAAAACCAGGTTTTTCCTAAGAGGACTATGGTTGTTGTTTTTTATTTCCCAACAGCCTTTTGAATCTGGCAGCTATTTCAGGCTCTGCAAAATTTTGCTGTATCAATCTTTTGCTGTCTTGTTAAAGATCAACTATCTTCAGCATAAACCAGTGGTTTTTTCCACAAAAAAAAAAAAAAGTCTGTCGTAGAAGAGGGGTCAACAAGCATAGTTGCCAAAACCAGTTATTCACATTCTCATTTTATCTGAAAAATTGTTGTGGTACCATTCAGAGTTTGACCGTTGGCCACGTGCTATTTTCGCAAAATATCCCTCTAGAAGAACTGGTAGTTTAGCCAGAAAAGCACAGATTTTAAGTATGGTAAATGATGAAAGCCACTTTCTTATGTCTTGTGAATATGGAGAAAATGAGGGCAAATTAAGCAGTATCTGACTTGTAGTATTCCTTTTGGTAGTTCTCCGAGTGGTCTGCAACCCAACCATCCACTCATCCACAGCGTAGCTTGGCAGGGGACAACACAAGACCAGGGTCTCAGTTTAAACCATCAACAAAGATGCATTGTGTTGAAGCTACTCCTTTGTGCTGAAAAATCGAACTGGGCCACCTATTTTCTTCTGCAGTTGGGGTGCTAAGCATCAGGAGGAAGTCACAATGAACTACTGTGGAGATTTTAGCATCTTAAACCACTGCATAGGTTCCCTGGAGTTTTGTAGCCTGAATTGTAGCAGTGTATCTGTAGGCCCTGCTGATGTGACTGCTTTTGGATGGGAGTAGCTGTACCACCTGTACATAAAAAAAATCTCCTCTAGCAATGATAACTAAAGGATTTGGGAGTAAGCTGTACAAGTGGAAAGCTCCCTACTGCAGTTCTGGGCCTCAGTCTAGGTAGAATGCATGTTTTAATTCTTTTGATAGTGAGAAGAAAAAATCTGGTAAATCTTGAACACACTACTGAAAATAAAGTGGAAACTCGAAATTGCAGGAGTAATGTACTTAATACTGATTTCTCTGAGATTCTCGTGGAAAAATGGAGCACAAAAAGGAAAAAATGGTTACAGGCATGAACTGATGTGAAGAAGCGTGTTCAGAAGCTGTAAAGACAAGGAAGTGGCATTAAGCTGTTTTGTGAACTGAACTGTTCATGCATTGCAGATCAGCAGTGATCTGGCATTCTGGAACTAAGTCAATGAACTTGCAAAATCAGTTTAGTGGGAAAATCCTCTGGGTCTTGCCATCTTGCTGAAACCCTCGAACGCTGCAGGCAGGAGTGACCTTGAATGAAGGAGATGGGGCAAAGGGGAAAGCTGTCACTGAAGTCTAGAAAGATAAGCCTGAACCACAATGAAAAGGACATTTAACTTGTAAACAAACAAAATTTCTTCCCATTTTATTTGAAAAGTGATGCAGTAATGTGACTGTGTAGGTTAGTGTATCTCTCTGAAACGTGGCAGTCTTCAAAATCACTAAACTGCTCAAGCAGCTGCTGGATGATGATGCCTGCCTCAGTTGTGCTCTCTCTGGGAAGCAGACCTGCATTGCTGCAGGACAGAGGCTCCAGAACATCCCATCGCTATTTCTGCACATTTTAAACAACTCCCCTTGAAAATGTGAAGAGTGACCTGGTAAAATCTCCCAGATGCACATTGAGTAAGGCCTGCTTTGCAGGGAAGGTGCTAAGGGCCTAAGGCCACCAAGAACAAGATTCCTATTTTACCTACTGCCTTCCCCTCCCTTACACACTTTGTCATTTGCAGAAGCAATGGGTCCTCCTTGCCAAGGTGGAACTTCCTGAGACTGCCTCTGAAATGCTTTTCCTTTGCTTTATCACCCAGCATCTGACTCCTATTAATTTTGAAATCCTCTATTTGAATGCAATTGTTCAGTGATCATGCTTTCTCTTGCTTTGCTTTCTGTAGTATTCTGAAATTAAGATCCATTCACATGTTTTATACTGCCTGTCTGTTTTGTTTTGTATTTTGTCATCAAAATGAGGCCAGAGTTGGCAGACAAGCAAGATTTGTGTATTCTAGGGTATTTTCATATGACCATTGTACTCTTAATGTCATTTGTCCTAAGATGTGAAGAAAGAACTGATATTAGAAAGGCTTCTTGAAAGAGATAAGCAGCTCTGCCTGCTCAAATCTGATTAACGTTTTTCTGTAATTACCACCCAGCCTCTGTGTGACCTATTTAAAAATACCTTGTCTTTGTGTTCCATGGAGAGTAGTGAATCACTGGCGATTAGAGACAGGGAGGAGCCTTCTGCAGATCTACTTGCATCGACCCTGGTGCTCTTTATCTAGTAAATACCACTAGGGATCCACTGGACAAGGATTCAGTCACTGCAAACTTGGACATGCAAATGATACTGTATTAGACAACTGAAGCTTCTTTCTGAATAGACATCAGAGTTTTGTGCAAAACTTAGAGCACTAACAAAGAAAACTGTTTACATTTTTATTTATAATCCTGCTCATCTCTAAGGCAGAATGAGAAAAGTCTGAAATACTTTGGTTTTAACTCCTTTCATATGGATCTTAACAAAGCATAAACCTCTGAATGATTGTTTTTCCTTCTGACTCATTAAGCTGTTTGTTAATCTGAATATTGCTTCATTAAACAATCACTTTGCAATCAGAGGAAAACCCAAAATTGCTAAATAATTATTTAGTATTGAGAAGATTAACAAGTTCTCCTAGCATGAGTACAGGATAGCAGCTCCTCCTGTTGAGTACGATGCACTTTAACCAGAAAATAAAGACGACCAGTTTGAGGATTCACTTACGCACCAGATTGTGGTCCTGCAGCCTAAACTGGGCTCTGAGTAATATCTAAGTTTATATTTAAGAAACAAGAAGATGCAGAGCCTGAAACTTTAAAGAGCTCTTAAAATAGAGGTTATAAAGAAGGAATAGTACTAAAATGACACTGTTGCTTAGGAGTTACGTTATTTGACTAAGTAGGTTTTAAAGAGGTGTCCTGGTGTGTACTTAAAATCCTGTTAGAGCATTTTGTGATGTGATCCATCAAAGCCATCAAACTGTCATCAGTCTGAGGATGGAGATCTGGCATATGAGAAGCAGATTTAAATTCTTTTACAATTCCCTTTGTTTAAAAATAAACAATTATTTATGCAGCCATCTCAGAATGTTTATTTTATTTGAACAGATAGGGAGGGATTCTTACCATACAGGGTAGGCTGGTCAGTAGAGTTTCTATAAATCTTGGAGCAAACTTGTAGTGTGTAGCAGCTTGTAATTGCTGAGAAAAGAAACACACCTGTCTCCTGAATCTATTGTAGCAGATATTCAAGGTTAGTAGTCTTGATTTTTGTCTTCCCTGTCAACATCAGTTCTCATGAACAGACTGCTCAAAGGTATTTTTTGGAAGTATTGTTGAATACTGAATCCACACAATGAGGATTAGGTACTTTAGAATTCATTTCACATTGGACTTAAAAGCAAGGTCAAAGACTCTGCAGAGGAAAGGTAAAGTCACTACACTGCTGACTACAGTCAAGCGAATAAATGTTCCACCCTTATAGCTTAGCTCTAGTAATGCATTTTGTCCTAGACATCTAGCAAATTAAGCTGTTTAAGTCTTGGGCTGCTTGTGAATATATTAGCATGGAGGAGATTGAGATGGATCTTTAAAATGCAACCAAATATCTACAGAGGACTTGCCTAAGACTTGCAAGAGTCTTCCTTGTGGCTTAGTTTAGCATTTAAACTTAAGTATCTGTAAGTTATAATATGTCTTCACTGTAATTAATATTTTTCAAGTTAGCAATAACTAATAATTTTATCAAAAACATTTTTCATGGCCTGCATTAACCAGGTTAAGCTGTTGCTTGTAACATCAGTTTAGGACTTCCAGCATACTCCCTTGTACTTAAATATGCAGGTTTTTATTATCTTTGATTAATCCTCATGAATTTACATCAGGGTAATGTCATGTGCCCACAACCTAAGATTAAAACACCTAAAAGGTGTTTTTTAAAAAAAAAAAAAAAAGCCTGGAGTCTGTGGATATGGTTCAGAATAATTTGTATCTGCATGCGTCTAACCCAAGAGTTATTGTGGTCATATCAGCTTGGGCTTACAGGCAATTGAATTTATGATTGATTGATAGTAGGTATAAATTGAAATCACTTCTTACATTGCTGAATTGATCTCTGAAGTTATCACATAACATGCTCTTGCAACTGTTTACTTCTCTGCTACCTGCATTTTGCAGTCTGATGACCTGCTGCAGCAAAATCCTGCTCTGGCACTCATGTTTGCAAGCATAAGGAAAAGAACAGCAAAGTTGCATCAGTGCAAATGTTGTGAAATTCAGAAAACCCGCTGTGAGACTGCAGGCTTCCTGCCAAGTTCTGTGCTAGACAGAGTTTGCCAGGTACTTTAGGACAAACTTGTCATACTACTATCCTTTCCAGGCTTGACAGCAAACTGGGAGTGACTACAAGGTTATGTGCTGCCTGTAAAGGATTTCTGTCTTACTAAGATTTTGCTGCTATTTTCTTTGTTTGGGGTGGTTGTGGAAAACAGCTGCGCAAATTAGAGTACATTGCTTTTGGATAAAATGTCAGATAACCTCTAGAGAAAAGGATCCAGATTTATTACAAGACATACTTTTTATTGATGTAGTAAGAGTTATTTTAAATAAATGCTTGTAATGGGGTAGTGCAGAACATGTTGCTATATGAATTACAAAGATTGAATATATTTTTGACTGATTTTCTGAGGAAGTCAGGCTTTTAAAACTATGCAGTGTGTGGTTGCATCTTGCATCCATTGTATATCCCAGCAACCTTAACACATCACATGCTATTTTTAAAAGGGTTGACAATTCAGAATTTAAATTTGTCCTGAACATTTTGTGAAAATAGCTGGATGGAGGTAGAGGACAGACTGCGTATTGTTACTCTCCTGGTCAACTAAGGAACAGGCTGCAGTCTGAGCCCAACTCTTACCAGACATTAACAGCTATGTATGGAGAGAAAACACCATTTGCACCCCAACCTTCAGAAAGAGATTACATCTGATCAGGTGACAGAAAATCCAAAAATGAGCAGCAAAGTTGGAGAAAAATTGGCTTGATTCTACTGCTCATGAAAGAATTCTTTTCTGTGTAGATTGTTCATTTATTGTGATGTTGCACAAAAATAAAAGTGGTCTTGTACAGTTCTAAATTTGTCTATTCTTTGATGTGTTTCCAAAGGCAGTGTAAATTCAGGATCCTAAATCTTTCTTTGATGCAAGAAAAAAGATGTGTTTTAGTAAGTATTAAAATTAAATTACAGTAAATCACAGGATTGATATATTAATAACGGTTTTGAATGAACCAAAGAACAAAGTATTTTTGCTATGAATGAAATACGTAGTTTTTCACTAAAACAGCTTCAACATCAGAAGACTTGGAAGTAGGCCCACTTAGTGTCATATATAGAAAAAGAAAGAAAGTGTGGGTATAACAACATTGTGAAAAGTCCATAGTAGTGAAGTTAATTGAAAAGAAATTAGTGGGTGTAAAGCAACTAGTAGTGAAAGTTATTAGGAACAGGAACTGTTAGTGTGTTTTGGAAGAATTTGTGGAAGAAATGGCTTGGAGAGAATTGCTTGAGATGCAGACCCTCAGAGGTCTGTGCGGAAGCTCAGTCTCCAAGGAGAGGTTTATCCCCTAGATTAGTTCTAGCACTGTCCCTGCCAAGACTATAGTGAGTGAGCAAAGATGAATAATGAAGTGGTGATTAAAAACTGTCTGGGTAGGTAACTGGACTGGACCAACTGGGCTGTACTGGAGAACAGGAGCAGTAGAGCTGTCCTGGTTCTAATTCAGGACCCTGGCTGGTACCCTGGCCAACTGCAGACATGTAAAAACATTTCACATGAGGAACTAAGCGTGTATCTTGCTCACCTGATGGCTTTCTGAGCTGGAGGTGGAGTCTTAGTATTTTACTGTCCTGCATATATTGTTCTTCCAGGAGTTTATGAAAGCTGAAAAGTTTAAAATAGTTCAAAGAAGTGATTGAATGGTGGTGTCTTGTGGCAAGGACATGCTTGTCTCTACAATGTTTAGTTAAGTTGTGTGTCTCTGTTCTTTTGCTCTAAACATGTAAATGAATATTTTCATTTTAGTTTACCTAGTTCTAGTGTTGGAAGACATAAAGGCTAGCCAAGAGAAAATGAATAAAGCATAATTAGTTCTCATTTTACAGACCACTGTTACGTACAGCTTCTGTATCACTTCTCCTGGCAGATGAATCCTAGGCCATTTAATCACTCCTCATGTGAAAGCTATTGCACACCTAAAAAAAACCCCAAACCAGACCATCTTCAAGATACAGGTGTTTGCTGCATTTCTACAGTGGCATAGTGGTTTTGGGGCTGCTTTCTTGCTTTCCTGACAATTTCTAACTCTGTACTTGTTTTTATGACTGATGGTGGGCTGATGTTTATACAGAACAGCTTCTTGTACTCCCAAGATCTTGTTTCTGGGTGCTAGTATGTAATTCAAGGCTAATTGTTCTGTGTGTAAAATCAGAATGGTGTTTCTTCTTGCATAACTTTTTAGATGTGTCCGTATTGGATATCCTCTTCTGTATTGCTGCTGAAACACTCCCTATCGCAGGGTTTGCCTGCAGTAATTCTGAATAACCCTCTGTCATCAACAGACTGTCATATTTCTGCTCATTCCCTTTTCAGTAGTATTTATTAATATGTTGGATGATTTGGTCTACAAAACTGATACCCTTGGAACTTCACAGTGACTTTCCTCCATGGACAAAATTAATGATTCTCTCCCCACCCACTTGTTTTATAAGCAAGTCTTTATATATGGACTTTCTTCCAAATCTCGTGTTAAGATCTTGCTAAATGTCTTCTGGGAATCAAAATGGGTTTATATCAAAAAGATACTTTCTCTCATCTCCATGCTCTTTGATTTCTTTAAAAAACTCTAGAAGATAAGAGTTTGATTAAAAAAAAAAAAAAGTATGACTTCTCATTATGGATGCTAAATGGACTCTTCCCTGAGGTGTTTATTCATGTTTCTGTTTGTTTATTATTATTCCTACCAATGTGCTCAGCACACATGTCAGACTGCTCTGGATTTCCTCTGGATTCACTTAAAAGAATTATGTCATGCTTACCGCTTTCACGTTTCCTGATACCCAGGCAGTTTTAAACTGAGGTTACCCTCTACAGTTTAAGCTCAGTAATTTAATACTTGAGTTAATTTAGTTTACGCTTTTTGTTCCATCACTCCTGGAGATGTGATAGGGGGGTGGAAAATCTGGTGATCTCATTGCTTGTAACTGATTGCGGTTGATGATGGCCGTGTCAGCTCTGTAGCTGCGAACTGGCTGCGTCCAGCAAGTTAAACCTTAAGCATATGCTTTCTAAAGCTTGTAACTCCTGATCACTTGGAACAACTACTCGTGCTGTGCATTAGCTTCCTCCAAGTTTTTCTGCTAGTCCCCGTGTATCTTGTAATTCCTTTTTAATTTTCCGGAACCCACCTTATAGATATAATTAAAGACTTTCTGTTGGTAGTTGAAATATTGATCTGAGTGTTGATTCATCTGAAGTGTTTTTAGTACCAAAAATCAAAATGGCAGCCAGTCTTAAATCTTAATTACGTTTTGTGATAGAATAACTTTTATTTGAAAACCTTCCTAAGGAGAAGAAAACTCTAAGGCTTGGAGAAACACCGCCCACCCCTCAACCAAAAAACCCCCAAAGCATAGTGATGCCTCGCAGTCACAGCTAGTGTACAATTCTTACTCTGTGTTTCCCAAACTTGGGTTGCAGTAAACCAGAGCAAATCTTTAGCTGAGGCTTGGCTGGGCTTAAACGTTTTTTATTTTATTTTTTTTCCAACTCGACAGAGGAAATCAGAAAGGTGTTTAGAAAACTGTGAATCCCAGTATTTGCTGGACGTACTGTGTACTATTTCCTCATAGAAATTAACTTACAATTCATAAATATGTACAAATATAAAAATATATTTTTGTGGACTGTATTCATCACAGTTTTCTTACTTGATGCAAGATATTACCCAGTGCAAGGTAATAGTGCTGGGTCATACAGCCCTTGCACACACTTACATGGGATTCTGTTGGAGTTTACTTGTGCTTTATCTGATCTTTGGGTAACTACCCAAATTCTGTGCATATATGAACTTGTCTGCATGTTCCAACTCATTTTGGAGCTTTAGGTTTTTTTCTTCTTTCTGCTCAACATCAAAAAGTTCCCTAACAAAAGGACTGGAGGTGATTGCAAAGAATTTCTGAATATTCAGAGAAGAAATCTAATGTGACCTTTAGAGAAATGGAAACAAGGGTGAATTTGAGCATCCAGTCAAGAATAATAAAATTGAAGTTCCAGTCCTTAAAAGGACAAAAAAGATGCCACAAATCACTGAGCTTCCTTTCTACTGCACTAGAATATGATTTAAACCTTTTGAGTAGCTTACTGAAATATTTTGACCCTATTTTTTATTTTCCTGCATGTCATTACAAGATGATTTCATAGAATGCTTTGAAAATAAATAAATAAATAAATAAAACTATGGTAACACTATTCTCTTCTAATTTATCTAAGCTATTTCTATTGTATTTTAATTTGTTAATGTGCAAGTATAAATGCTGCTGTTCCCCTGCTGCTGCTTTACTAAGTGAGGATTAGTGTTTGAGGAATGTTTTAAAACAGAACAGAAGCTTATCTGTGTGGTGTATACTTAAAATGCCCTGTCTTAATTTTGTGCCATTATAAGTAATAGCTATTTTTAGTCTTCTCTTTTTCCTAAACTTTTGCTCTTAATAATTAAAAAAAATTTATTTGAAATCAGTTAAGCTAGGATTTTCCAGGACTTTTGAGCCTCAGTGAGTGGAGATCTGAAAGAGAATTCCTTGCCATGCAAAAACAAATCAAATGCACATTTCATTCTCAGAGCTTATCTTTCTAAGCTGCATGAGAGGCAACTGGGAACCACAGCAGGTCGTGGTGTTGGGGATCCAGCGTTGGCTGTAACCTGGCGGGCCAGGTCCTGTCTCCTCGGCAGGATTTAGATATACATAGAAGTTATTATCTCTATTTCTGTCAGTGCCACTGCGGGTAATTTTTCTTTCGGCTTATCTGCTATATATTTATGCTGTCCTTATGAAGAGTTTTTTGTTTAAAGTCTTTTAATAAGCCCTCAGAAAGGCTGATGGTACCAAAATGTTCCTACCCCATCACTGTAAAAATGCAGTGGTCTCTAAGAGTTGGGCTCCCATTGGCTTTTTTTGAGGTTCTGTTGAGCCAGTTTGTTATCCTGTATTATTAAGGGGATAGTTACCACTTTGTGATACTACTGACGTAGTAAGTAAAACCTAGAGCAATGCTGAAAGACTAGAATTGCTTTTTCATGTACCATAATTCAGAATCAGACTTTAATATACTGGTCACTCAGTTCAAAAGGACTTACTTCAGTTTTTCCGACCACAGCTATTTTATTCTACGCTGAAAGTCACAGGATAAGAAAGCACAGAGGTTTTCATTGTGTAGTTTAACTCAGATATATCTCAGTCCGTGCTGAGCATCATGTGAAAACTCTTTAAGTGTGCATTGTTGCTCCTTATTTCATCATTGTTATCTAATAAAAATAGAGAAAAGAAAGCAATGGGACATAGATGATGTTTTGATTTTGTCAAAAGTTAAATTGTAGCAACTGGAATAATAATGCTACGCTGAGGTAGTCTTCGTGGTGAATAGCTCTAAAATAGTAAAAAAGAGAAGATACTCCTCATCTCTCTACTTTGTTGCTTTTGTAACGGAGATGCAACTTGGCAGAGTTCTTATGCAAGGATGAAAATGAAGCCAGAAGCACATGCGTGTAGGTGTGGTATAGGTTTAAATTTCTCCAGTGATCTTCAGAGTTTTCACCATAATTCTTTCTCCTGTACATGCACCCATTCTTCGTTTTGGGCCTTCTAATTTAATGAGTGGTTATGTTGCTCAAAATTTCTATTTAAATGTGTTAAGCTAAGTAAAATAACTGTAACACCAGTATTTGAATGAATTATTATGTTTTGCTTGGGAAGACCAGAGCCATCATTTTGGCAATGTTCTTTTTCATTGTTTTGTACGCTTTCAGTGTCTTAAATAGTTTAAAAAAAACAAAAAAGTAAAACATCAATGATGTTGCTTTGCTGTGTGGCACAACATGGTCGTCCAATTGCATGCCTGTGAAACTGTTTGACATATATATGCCTATTTTATACGTCTAAGCCAGAGTTTGTTCCAGACATTCGGAGGAACATGTTGCATCAAACTGGCAGTTGCCCCATAAAAGATGGAATCTGAATTAATTCAATTTTATCTTTTTCACTTTAAGGAAAACTAAATCCAGGATTTTTAGTGTTCATCATTAATAAGTCTTCAAACATCTGAGAAACATCTCTGGCTGCAGGATTTTTTTTATTCTTTGGATATAAGATACTGGTCTGAATTCTCTTACTGTGAAAATGATTGCTAACATGGTCTTATGCGTAACTGCTTCTGTGCTGCCATATATCGCAGAGTGGCCCTCCAGTGTACTGGTGTTGGTGTTGCTGGTAGAAGATGTAGCTGTCGGATTTAACTGCAGGATGGTTTGTACAGTTGCAGTCCTGGGAACTTGCGGGGATTCTTGTGTGTGACGAAGAGGTGGCAGTCAGGAATGCAGAGATTAGAGTGATGTATCACTCCCTGGAGCACCCTACCCTGAATTGGGTGAATTCTTTTGTTTGTTGTAGAAATAATCTGTTTCTGAAGTTACTGTGCTGCTTCGTTAGAATGGAGTAGGAGGAAGCAGTGTGGATTTGCTTCCTTCCAGGACCATTGGCATGCCTTTGAGTAAGTGTTCTCAAAATTTTAACTTTTAACAGTCAGTTTGATAAAACTGACTACACAAGTTCCGTAACAATTTTCCTGTCATTTCAGAACCTGCTATTAGGTCTCCTCTTCCCCTTTTTTTCCTGGTGTTCTGCTCCCTCTGTCCTCACAAACCATGCTAGCTAAACTGGCTAGTGGAGCAACAGCAGCAGTTTTGAGCAGTGACCTTGATGCCTTGAGCAGTAGCAAAGTGGTTTGTGTGCTGGGCTGGAGGCTCCGGTACGCGCACAGCCAAGAGAGGTAGTATGAAACCTGCACATCTTTGGCCCTTGAAACTACTGGTTTCGTTACCTTTGGTTTTTAGTAACTTATTTCTTTGTAAGGCTTTTTATATTTCTGTTTTTCAAATTTGGGCATTGTTCCAAAAAACACTCTCTTGGAATAATTAGATTGCTTTGATTCCTTTTAATTAAATCATGTTAAGTAGGCTGCCTGTGTGCATGACAAAGTCTCAGGTTTAATGTATTTTCTGCATTTGGAAACTGGGATTCAAATCTGATCCAAGTCACAGTGCAGCAGCTGCACGACATCCTGTGATGTCCCATTTACGTAGAAGTTCACCTTGAACAGTAGAGTTGCTTTGAAGAATTAAGCAGAAAAAGATTATAAATCATTTTAAGGAAGAATTAGGCTATGTTAGGAAAAAATGTTTATAATGGTAAGGGAAATGCAGCACTTGCTGCCTTGCAGGGCTTTTGGGCATCTGCTATAGGAAGGCTTTAACATAGCTTAGATGACCAATTGTCAGGAAGGATGCAAGTGTAATTGATTCTGCGTCAGGATAACTGGGATGGGACTAGACTACTTCATGAAACCCAACCCAGCCTTGCTTTCTGAGATTCTATGGGACTAAGCAATGAGATGGCAGGGTGCAGAATAGGAAACCTTTCAGTTCATTTTATTGTACGTATTCTGCATATCAACTGACAGTTCTATAGTGAACTTTAAAAACTCAAATGCTACAACTGTATTGATTCTGTTTTATTTATTTTACCTGTAGCAGTAACTCTGAAACGGTGTTTTTCTTGCTTTGTGTGCGCTATTTTGCATGTGGGATTCTTTCTACCCAACAGCTGTTTTAAAAACAAATCTTCAGCAAAATAAAGCAAAAGCTGTAAATTTAAAAATTTATATTTAAAAATACTTCATTGTAGATCCTGGGTAGAATCATGCATGTGGCTTCTTCGGTAAGGAGGTGTAAAAGACAGTTTCAGTATAAAATATTGAATGTTGGAGTAATTTCTTCTGTTGATAACTTGGGAACACATCTTCAGACAATAAATGGAGCAGCAGTGCCACTGAGTCTGTCAAGAAGAGCAGAGCTGTCTTACCAGACCCATTCCTGTTTTGGGGAATCTTTTACCCAACAGTGTGTCTGACGGTAAGGGTGATTTTGATCTCTTTGAGGAGAGATGGGAACAAGAGAAGGGCAGATGTGAACAGAAACAGGGCTGTGATTTCATGGAGAGCTTCCTTAGTCCTTACACAGTGAATTTCAAGGCGTTCCAAACTGTTTACCTTTTTACCCCCAGCTACTTCTCTCTGAAATTGTTTCTTGGTGCCCTGTGACCCCACTCCAGTCTTGTAGAGCTTAATCTGCAAAATGCTAAGGGGCTTAAATCCTGCTTAACCAAGTTATGTCTGAGAATTTCTTAACTTTTAAGTGTGAGCCTCTGACCTTGTGCAGATGATGCCTTTTCTCCACTCAGATGAGCACAGTTTTACCCTTTACCTTCATTATAGCTGTACATACTAGTTAATGTCTCTTTGTAGCGGCTAGGGAGATCATTGGAATAGCTATGTTCTTCAACCCAGACTCACCAAAAGCATCACACCTCAGCAGTATGAAGTTACTAGGGAAAGCAATTTGGGGATCACGTGTCAGTATGAGTTCTAAAAAAAGGAGTATAAATGTATTTTTATGGAAGTTAGGCCCATCAGGTTTAGTAAGGTATCTTAGGGATAAAAGGTGAGTGACTTTAGGCTTTTGTTATGCTGAATGAAAAGAGGGCAGTATTATAACTTGTAAATAGCAAAGGTTATGAATGCCAACAGATAAATTTTTCATGTAGTTCATATCTGCTGTGCTAGGTGTTGCTATTTTGGCATTGAATCACGGGCACACTGTGGTCTCGGTCTTGTGGAGTCTTTCTGGAACTAAGACTGAGGTCTTAGGCTGCAGGAAAAGGAAGGATCAGGACTTGAATTTTATAACTTTGATGGGAAAATAGGTTTATCCTTGTATTTTCTTGAGGGGAAAAAAAATTGATCTCCCTGATGAAAATGCCATAGTGCTCCAGCATGCATTAGTCACCCTGCCGGGCTGAGGAGTGCCAATGATGATGGAAACCTGGTCTGGCTTCCAAATCTCTCTTTCTTTTTTTTTTTTTTTTTTTTTTTTCCCTCTCCATTGCCCATTAATGGTTAAGCAACATCAGCGACTTAAATCACTTATTCTCAAATTGTCACTTTTAGCACTCTGCATTTCATCCTTTTTATAGGACCTAATCCTGAGGTGAGTTTCCTGAACTCAGCATCTGGCAGGGTTGAGCACACCAGAGTTTGGAATGCGGATAATGAGTCAGGTTCTGGTTTCTCAAATGACAGCAAAAGCACTTTGTCCCGAAATTGTTGAGCTTCTGCAGCCCCTGCTCTTTTGAGCATAGCTTGGGGATATCCTGGGAAAGGGGCCTGAAAAACTTTGACTTTTCCTCATTGTTTGATTTATGTTTTGGCCCCATTCAAAGTAAAAGAAAAAACCTGTAATTAGGTGAAGTTTCCAAAGCAAAGCCATTAATTTAAGCACAAAATCCACAGAACTGTGGGAATTACTTTATGCATCCGATTCATACTGACATTTCCCAGTGGGATAGAAGTTGATGAACACAGTGAATTGGTTTTTCCCCTCCAGACAGACTTGTCTTGGAGAGGTTACTGCTGTCACCTGCTAATCAGTAAACATGTGGGTGTTTTATTTATCCTTTGAAAGAACTAAATCCCTCATGAAACAAATGGGACAATGCTTGTACTTTATTGCTACTGCTTTTTGTGTTTTGTGTTTGAGCCCTGGTGTCCCAGTGCAGCCCCTTCAGCGAGGCTGGGGTAGGAGCTGACTGGCTATTCAGCTGTAACTCTGCTTTATTTGCCCACTGACACTTTTCCTCTGGTGTTTTCCCAGACCTGCTAATTATACTGGTAGCGTCAGCCCTGCGCTGCTGGCTCACTTGGACCTTGCTCGCTCGTCCTGACAAGAATGACACAGAGCTGGTGTACATCCTAACGACAGTTTTCAAACCAGATATAGCCAGAATGTTGCTTTTGTCTTGAATAAGGAAATGATACGGCTTTGATAGATCACATCTTTTGAGAATCTTTGTTTTCTCTCTTAAAGATGATTGCTTTGATTTTGTAGTGATAGGAAATTTGGAAATAATTTGGAAAGTAGTTCTGAGAGAGTGTGTCAATAGGCAATCGGCATAACTACTGTAGAGCAAAACCATCTCACTTTAAATTTCAGCATTAAGCATGGTTAATGTTAATGTCCACAGCAAAAACATCTAGCTAATGCACTTGGTATTTAGCCCTAAGGTGTTCTCTCTTCCTGGTTTGGGTGCCAGCCCTTTCCATTGAAACTCCTCCTATTTCTTGCAACTTTGTCAATACAATGTTTTGTCAGCCCAAAAGTTTGTGGCATACTGAAAATTGAAATGTTTAAAAAATTAACATAAAAACTGTATTTTTAAACAAGTATACAGGAAAAAGGTTGGATAAACCAGCGAGTGTTTCATAGAAATGTGGCAATATTACATAAACAAGCAAAACTTTTAATTTTGCCTGTGTGAGTAGAATAATGAGGGTAGTCTAGATCAGGCTGCCACAAAGTTATTGCTTTTGACAGGAGCTGTTCAGTGAGACACTGAAGTGATCAGAAAATCAAATTCACACCAGAAAGCCAGCTGACATCACCGTCAGCAATTTCATGCTTGTCCATCACAGTGCTCTGGTTGGGCTTTTTGACAGCTCTAATGCTATGATTGCAACATCAGCTGGGAGCAACAGATACAGCTGGGCGTCATCTGCAGAGGAATCGAAGTCTAGATTGTCTTGTCTGATAATTGCGTCCGGAAGCAAAGACTCTGTGCCAAACACCAGAAAATATCTGTCATCAACACATAATAGAAGGCAGGGAAGGCCAGCAAGGTCTTCAGATGCAGTAACAATCTGGAACTGGTCAATAGCTCATAAAAACAAAGGGAAAACAAGACATAAAGCTTCTTGTTTGTGACTTCAACAGAAGTTGTTGAGATGAAGCCCAACAGATGCCCAACAGATCTTTGAGGATTCCAATTGGGCGGTCTGTTACATTTTGCACTAACTACTGCTTGAAAGCATCTGTTTGGAAGTGGAAGGGAAGGAAAGTAGCAGGTTGCCAGGGAAGACAAATGAATAATGACAGAAGGAAATATAGGAGGATGACAAAAGGAAATTATTCATCAAAAGGGTAGTGATGCTAAAATGCAAAATGTTCATATGAGAAATAAAACTCTGTTTAAAAAATGCTTCTTCATACTGTGAAAGGAAAGGTAAAATTGTTGAATTGGTGAATCCTCCTGGACCGCAGCTCATCTGGGTGTCAGCTGTGTTAAATGTGATGGGATGCTGTAGAGCTGGTCATCGGTAATGTGCTTTCTGGTACTGGGTAGGAGTGCCAGCCCATGGGTTAGCAAGGTTTTTATGCTGTTTCTCTATGTTCTTCTCGAAGAACTTCAGTTTCTATAGTTCTGTTCTGGAAGCAGACCTTATTTGTTTTTAACAGTTATTAAAAATAGCACCTTGTCCCACAGACCATCACATAAACCAGTAAGGTCCTCGTCTCCCCCCACAACTAATGTCCCATACTTCAATCAAATGAACAAGCCCTGAACATTTCTCATAATTACTGTACTTATTCTCCTGGTATTTTTTGCATACCAATGAAAAGGTATTTTTTAGGGGGAAAAAAAAAAAAGACACCACCTGGTCTACTTTGTTACTTAGATACCTGTTTCTTGTTGTATGTGCATGAATGATGCACTCATGCCTGGAAGTCCTGAGCTGACAGGTAGGACTAAGACTGTCTGCTTATTTACAGGCTCCCTCCTCTCCTTTTCATTCTTCTCAGCCTCGTGTTTCTCAATGCACAAATGATATGTTTACAGTTTGGATCTTTAGATCTACAGGCTTTAGTTTTAGAGTGTGAATTCACCTCCATTAATTGCGAGCTGTATTTAATATTTATGCTAAAAGGACGTGAGCAGTGTTTGAATGAGCATGTTTTCCTTTGGAAAAAAAGGAGCTGAAAAATTACCAACCACTCTGGTTATAGTGTCTTGTAAAGATGCCAGCAGGCAGAATGTGATTTAAGGTGCACATTTTTGCAAATCAGCGCCTTCATAACAACACTGAAAGGAGAAAGAAAGAGGTGTGGGGGGATCCGTGTTAAGATTAATATAGCCTCTTACCTTTACTTAGTGCAGAAGTTCCCTGAAAGGATGAGTATTTTAGATCACTAGTTCTTTCTTAATATTTTTTCTCCTTTTGCTTGCTTTTCTTTATTAATCATGTAAATGATGCCATTCATTGTATCTATCTTGCCTATTGGCTGGAGATGCTGAATATTAATTGAGCAGCATGATATCTGTTTTTCAAGCTTCATAGATAAGCAAACCATTTTTATATTGAAGTGCTTCATCCTCTTTTACTGTGATATTTTAAGACTTTCTTATCTTTGCCTATCATAGATGAAAACCCATACTTCTGAGACCTTGATTTGGTTATAAACAGGCTTTCAATAGCAGATTTTTATAGAGGTATGTAGACGGTTGTCCTGCTCTTAAACTTGGTTCTTTATTTCAATACATTGGCTTTAATTTTTTTAAGCCATTGTGATTCTGGATTCTCAGTCTCTCTCTGCAGTTCTGAAGAAGAGAGGAAGAAACAGGCTTTTGTCTTTCGAAGGACAGTTGAAAGACTTTTTGTTAGTATTTGGCCTTGCTTCAAAAAAATGCACTTTTGAGTATGACAAACTAGCTACTACATAGGCATCTTGAACTTAAGTGAGTAAAAATGTTTTTGAAGTATTGAGGTTTTTTTAACAGTTGGGGTTTTTTCTCATAGAAGTGTGCTCTGATTTACATGCTTGTAGAGCTGTATAGGTAGGAACGATAATGTGGTGTCCGCAAACAAAGTTATGATGATATTGAATATAAAATTTTTCCAAAAGTAAGGGTCGGTTGCCAAGGGCTCTCAATCAGTTTTCCTTCTTTTTACCCAGCTATGTGAATATCAAATTTCTGGGACTTTTGTGCACTTTTATCTTGAGAATGACATTGTCTATAAGCTGTTTGAGGTGAGGTTATGAAATATAGTTATATTCATAACCCTTCTTTAGGGAGGGGAGTGCAATACAGTCTTATGTAACCTAGTGCCTGATCTTAACTGCTAATAGTTAATAAGTTAATTTAAAAGTATGTTAGTGTTATGCTAGATTGCTTTGATCTTTTTTTCCCTGTTTTTATCTATCACTGAATGTTGACTAAAATCATCATGTACTCGCTGATTGAACATTTATTAACTTTTCTGTAACTCTGTAGGTTTCTGTAGTCTCTTCTAGTATCTGCAGGTAACTAGTCTGCTTTTAAAACAGCTGTACTTTTAGTCAGCAGTATTCTCTACACCTCTTACATGCAAAGAGCAGACGAGCTATTGAGCCATAGTCATGTTTATGGCCTGATGGAACCATTAGTGGTGATGAGCTGCTGGGATGGCGAGATCTGCAAGTTCAAAGTAAACTCGTTACTGAAGATGAGTATGCCCATAGTGTACATAGTACAGCTGCAAGAAGTTGGCCATGTTTCTTTTTGAAGACAAACTTTTTGCCATAAATTTTTTCACTGTGTCTGCTGTCGGTCCATCTAGAAAAGGCAAGCCTGTCTAGTTTTAACATATTTGCAGATGTGTTGGCCAGGTTTCTTTTATATCTGTCTTAGTAATAAAAGGGGAATAAAAGTTGGGGCTTAGGAATGGGATGAGGCTGCTGCTTTTCTTATTCTTATTCCATTCTATTATTCCTATTCCATTTTATTCTATTCTTATTCTTATTCCATGAAGAATAGCTATCTGAACTTCTCCTCCACCCTTCAGTCTGGTATTTTCATTCCTTTTAAGGGTCTAAGCAAGAGCTGGGTCCCTTTTCCATATGGGAGGGAAGGAACATTTCAGAATGAGATTTGAGGTTTACAGAATATCTAATTTATACAATTTTCTGTCTTTAAGAGGGAATTTTGTTCAGTTGGAGATGTATGGGGTATGAATTTGATGATTAAGAGAATTGTGCAGTGTTGTTTTTGAGGCTGGCCAATGTTGAAAACAGATTTGGCCTTCCTGAAGGCTTTTTGAAAACCTGTGTTGTTACTGCATGTGTGTGTGCGATCCCACACACCAGTAGCAGACATATTTTGTTTATTCAGCTCTACAGTAAATGTTTTGTGTTTTCTTTTTCCAAGTAACCAATTTATATACATGCTTCTGTCTTAACTAGGTACCTGCATCTTAAATAGATTTGGGTTTACATTTAAAATTATTATCTTACATTTTATGTTACTAGGCCAGGTACAAGCAGAGTCTTGATCCTACGGTGGATGAAGTTAAGAAACTGTGTACATCTCTGCGTCGAAACGCCAAGGAAGAGCGGGTACTTTTCCACTACAATGGACATGGTGTCCCCAGGCCAACAGTAAATGGGGAGATCTGGGTCTTCAATAAGGTGCGTCTTTGTGAAACAGTGCTGAACAGCTGAATTTTTTTTACTGTTGTATAAATTATTGAAGTGTTCTGTTAGAGAACAGCTGGATTTTCAGGGTTTAAAATGTGTTCACAGGTATTTGTTTGGTTCCCTGGTGACAGCTGTTTGCTTTCTTCATGTTCTTGAACTTCTGTGAGACCAAATAGGTTGTCCATCACCTCCCAGTGGGACAGGAGGGTCTACTCTCAGATGCTCTAAAGCTCATTTGCAAAACACTGAAAAGCCAGCTACTTCCTTGCTTCATCTGCTTTTCAGAGGTAGCACCCAAGCTCTGTCATGTCTGGGTAAACTGTGAGGCTCCTCAATGGACTTGGCTTTGCTGCATTACATCACTGACTGATTATTAAGTTCTTACCATGAAGTTTATGCTTAAAATGTCTACTAACTCTGAACAGCCATTGTTCAAACTACCTAGAGATACCGCATGAGGACAATAAACCATATGGCTAGCTCTGCTTCCAGACCACAGAGTACTGAAAAGCCCCACCAAGTACAATATAAGAGCTATCTTTTGGTTTTTTTTAAGAATGTGTTATTCCTCCTTAGCCATAGTTTGTAGCTATGGTTTGTACAGCTCTGTAGATGACATGCAACACCCTTCGAGTGATTCCAAGTGTGACCTAAATGTACTTTGCTTTCCCTTTAGTTAAGCTATTTAGTTTCTATTAAGGGTAACTGATTTAGAATGGAATCTTAGGAAATTGAGAGATACTGCTTGTAGCTGAAAAGTACATTCAGCTGACATAGGACTTGCATTCAATATTATATATATGCTCCTATTTTATTTTGGGAGCTTACTGAGCTTCTTTCTCATATTTCACTTGTATTATTTTTATAATTGAATGATCATTCACTGGTAATTTGAAAGAGCAGAGTAGAAGGGAAGGGGAGAAAGTGCAAGAGGGCATCACTTTATTCTGGTGCATCTATTTGGAGACTTGATTAGTATTCAGACCAATAAACAATTGGTCTGAATACTAATTCATTTTGGAGCTGAATTTGGTGTTTAAGAACAAATAGGAGTGACCTTCTTCTTACTTAACAGCCAGTGGGTAATAAATAAGCCAGAAAGAACGCTGGGCGGAATGCGTTACACATGAAAGAAGAGGAAATTACTGCTCAATGAAGTTGTGTGTTGTGCCAAATGCTTTATTAAGAGCTTACTGGGTATTTGCCAGTTTGCCTGCAGTATCAGCTGGGATAATGTGGTGTGGACACCACTCGTGATTAGGAGCTGAGTTCTCTCTGACTTATCTTACAGACAGTGGAAAAAAAAATCTGATTGTCATAGAGGTTGGTGGGGAAAGTTGAAGTTTAGTATTTTTTGCAGCATGTTACCAAATATTGGCTTTTTTTTGGAAAGAACAAATCAGGAGTGGAACTTCCCTGTTAAGCAAAGGATTCAATTTAAGGAAATACTGCAGGGGTGTGTGTGGAAATCAGCAGTGTTTAGAAATCAGTCTTAAAGAATTCAGCCTCAGATCTAAGCAGAGGGCCTAATGAGGCTCAGTATTATAGCCTCTTGAATTGAAATAGTAGAGGTACTGAAATTTGACTGTGCTGACATTTTAAAATTAGATTTAAAATGCTCATGCATGCACTTGAAGTCTCAGTTATAAGAGCATGAAGGCAGAGCTGAAAGGGACCTTGAGATCATCCAAGTGAGGGGCCAAAAGGAGTGAAACATGCCTGGCTGGTGGATGTGGTGTGTCACAGGCTGACCTGTGTCTGTCGAAGCAAATAAAATTTTTTTGGAATTATACTGACTTCCCGTGGGTTGAGCATCTTTCTCCTGTTCCCCAGAGCGTGGGGTCCGGGTGAGACTCGTCAGTCTGTTAGCAAGGTTTTGGTGCAGGTGCTGCAGGAGAGTAGAGGGCAGTGTGGCAAATAGAAGGTGCGACATCTATTTTACTTTAAGGATAGGAGACAACAATGGAATTTCAAGAGTCTGTCCAAACATTTCAATATGCTTTTGTTCTCAGTCTGTAGATGCTCATTTTTCCTTTCCTTTTTTTTTTTCCTCCCATAAAATTGGTGTGCAGCCATTATGGGGCTGATGACGTAGGTGGTGACAGAGAGGACTTCTCCCACTGGGTTTGAGCAGCCAGCCCTGCCTTCCCTGTGCTCCTGCAGCCCAGCCTGCATGCAGCATAAGTTGGCAGAGCTGTATGGGTTAGCGACCTTGTGCCTTATGGTTGCCAGAGCTTTCTGGGATGCACAGACTAGCAGACCCAATGCCTCTTTTTTTCTGCCAGTTTACTGCGAGGGAAGAAGTAAAAGCTTTGCAGTGCTGTTGGTAGCTACTGGAAACTTAGAGGACCTTAATACCTCTTCAGTTTTTTCTTTTTCACCCAAGTCCCCTGTAACAACTAGCCATCTTTGGAAATCTACTTTTGCTGTCACAACACTTAGGTTTATTCATTACTCATGTTTTGTGAGAGGCTATGGCTTTCAGCTCTTAATAAAGCTTATGGTGCCAGGAATGTCATGGTGTTGTTGGAATACCCCAAGCAATTCTGTGTTTGGGGTTGGAGGAGGTATGCTGCCGCTAGGGGAAAAGGACATGGCTGCTCGTAAGCATCTCTCCTGTAGCACCACAGATTATTTAAATCTCCCAACATGCGCCAGCAAGCTGTCAGAGACAGCAAATAGACGTAGTGGTGCAGGAGCACTTTGTAATGATGCTGGAGAAAGTTCACAAAGTGTTAGATCTTCATTAATATCTTCCCCTTAATTTCTCAAGAGTTGGTATTTCAAAATTAATTTAGACCTCTGCCCTTGCACAGTTGGTGCTCTGTCTGAACTGATGTTTTAAAATGGTAATATAAGGAGAATGCTTCTCTTACATGCTTTATTATCTACTCCTCTGAAAAACTGTCTGCTTACGTAGCTGACTGAATTAGTTGACAAAGGGCCTGGCAGATGGACTGACATGTTCTTGAAGGTGTCCCAGGAACACCCGGATGGGCAGCCCTGCTCCAGCTCTGCTGTTTCTCTGACAGTGGGGCTGCAGAGCTGCCAGAGCTTATTAGCAGATTGTCCCCCTGCTCTGTTGGAGGGAGACATTTGCAGCTGATCTCTCTGCACCGTAAGAAGCCTTCCTTGCATGGCAGTAGTGTATTTGGGAGAGATTAAGCATGGTATATTCTGATATGTAGATTAAAAAAGATAAAACCTTCAGGAAGTATCATGTAGCCTGATTCACTTCAGCCGCACTTCTCAGTCACTTTGTTCAGTTAACGGCATTCAAGTGCTTCCAGAGAGGTGTGTGGAAGAGGAAGGAATATGGTACGATTTGGATAAGGCACTTGAAAAGCTAGTAGCTAAACTAACTTGGTCTTTAAAAACCAAACTTGCGTTCTCTCCTACAGACAGGTTTTCCTTGAGTTTAATTTTTTAATAGATTTTGACAAGTTGTGCTTGCTGTAGTATAAATACCTCTGGTTACCTTCATCTTTCAGAGTTCACCTATGAAGCAAGCCTTTCCTTTTGGTACTTAATCTAGCCTGGCAGATGAAGAGGAGAGTAGTAAATAAATCATCTGATACTCATTTGCATTAATTTTATTAGAATTTAAACCTGACCTTCTATATATGCTTTGTAGAAAAGAAGAGAGTAGTGAGGAGTGTGTCTGACTGCATTGCCTTGCAGCAGAGAGTGTGAGTGTGGGAAGTGCCTGCTCCTCTTCCCTGCGCCCTTCCTCCTCCCCTCGAAACACATGCTTCAAAAATTACTTCAGCTCGGTAACGTCGTGGGGTCAGAGACAGCGTTAGCGGAAGCAGAAAGTATTTTCAGTTGTAATTTTTTTTCCCTGGCTTTTAATCACAGCTGCTCAGCAAATGCAGTGCTACTCCAAGGCAGCACGTGAAGGCGTTTATAGTGCTTTAGTTTGTTAATTTTTGGTTGGCAGCTTGACAAACAAAATGTTCCTGAACTCTTTTGGTTAGAGAGATAATAAGACATATAGAAAGAACTGGGGATGGATTCCTGTAAGTTCATTGCCACAAGGTTCGTTTCCTGAGATTTCTGAGGGATTCCACGAAGTTCAGAAATCCCAGGACAGAAGCTGAACACAGTAATCTTCTGAGGAAGCTTTTTAGCTTTAGAGAAATCTCTTTAGAGAATACTCTTCAAGCATTGTTTCATTTTTGATAGGAAATGGAAAGAGAAATGGAAAGAGAAATTGTGCCATGCTTTGGAAGGAATGAATATTTTGAAAATGTCCTTTTCCTTGGTCTGTTATGTCTTACTGGTGTACAAAAAGATGCGAAATGTGTGCATTATCAGAAGCAAATTCCGCTGCTAATGTGAGAATATGCAACACAAAATGTGCATCATCATTGTGTTTCTGTTAAGTCCTTTGGAAACTATTTACATACCACTCATCCTGTCCACAGCTCTGCTGAAACATCCTGTGTTTGACCAAATAAGCGCCAGAAGCTGCAGTCCTGCTTCATGCTGTAGCAGATTGCCATGGCTTGTTGTTTTAACTGGCTGCTATTGTTGACTTGCGCTACAAGCCAGTACTTAATTATGGAGTTGTACTTTATTTTACTGTAGGCTTTCTGCTCTGGCTCTCTGTACAGTATTGGCATACAAAAGAAGGGTTGAGACAGTCCTTGTAAACCAGTTAATTTGGCATTGTCTGGCATTTTGCCAGATTTTGAAGCTGCAATAACATGCTTTTCATATATTTATTGTGAGTGCTGTTGTATTAATAAGGAGCAATGTTCTTTTTCTAGTTTTGCTTGCTACTATTTTCTGAGAAAATCCCAATGTGGTTTCAAAAAGGTAAAAATCACCCCCCCTGCCCCGACTTCAAACATGTTCATTCTGAAGTTCTGGGGAGCTTCTCTGCAAAATCTGAAGAATGTTGGGGTTTTTTTCATATTTTTGAGTTGTTTGTTAAGCATTTGCTTCTGAAATCTGTTCAAAATCAGTTTCTAGTTTAGTTTTTTGTTGTGTCATTCCTTTAAACAGTCACAGAGGGATGGTGGGAGCTGTGTTAACAGAGCAGAAACTTTCTTGCTGAAAACCAAAGTCAATACTGAGAACAAAACATACGGACAGGCCCAGCATGGCAGAGACAAGATGAGCAAGCATCAAAACATCACCCTGAGCAACCGTGCTAGAAAACTATTATTTAACACTCCTTTTTTCTTCAAACTATCTCATTTACATATCATTAGCAAATTTGTTAAGTTATATGTGACCCCACAGTAAAGTTGGAACATAAAATTCTCCTGGCTGGAAATATCACAATATTAATCAGAGCTATAATCCAGTCTTAACTGTAGCAACATGCATTATAAATACAAAGTTAAAACAGTGCATGCCCATAAAATCTTATTGATTACATGTGTCAGAGCAGGTTGTTTGTTTGTTTTGGTTTTTTTTTTGTAACTTACTGTGATTGGAATGTGCTTAAACTAAGTGATGTCCTTAACAAAGGTCTGGGCCAAGGGTGAGTTGTTCATGTATCGTTCTATACTGCAACAATTTGCAAAGCTCCTAACTCCCTAAAACTTTGGCTTTTATAAACAATTTTTCCTATTAATTTTAATGAAACAACCAAAACTTTTAAATATGGGCAAAACTGGATTTTGAAATGACTTACTGTTTCATACCTTATCTAACATATGGTTTATGATCACTTCTGTCTTTATATATGCTGATATGTGTCCTTGAAAATTTGATTTTTGTAAAAGTTTACTGGTTTTATTACAGCTATTTTAAGTCTCTGGAATTTAAATGGGAGTTATGATCCCATCCATCATTCTGCTGATGTTAATAGGAACATCACGGCTTTTACTGTAGATTTTGGGCAGAGTTCAAAGCTGTACGAACATGAACAGGTTGCCCTCTGGCTGCAGATGGGAAGGATTATGCAGTCAGCCACTGTATATTTGGTAGTGACTCTTTGCAGGCTTAAATGGCAGAAATGTGATTTGGTTTATATTTCCAGTTCTGCCACTTAGTTTAGGCTGTGGCCTTTCATAGCTAATTTTAAATGTCTGATATTTTATCCTCCTTGTATTTTAAGAAGCTCTTGCCTCCAATTATTTAGGGGGGTTAAGATGGAAGACAAGGAAGAAAATACTTCATATTTACAGAAACTGAATTGTTGGTACTTCACTTTGTTGAAGGCAGGCTTTGTTGGTTTTAATTTTACTGGATAATTCTGGAAGTTGCACAGAAGTTAAAGGCTGTAATAAAATTATGAAGCATCTTGTTAAACTAAGATAGCATAGCTGCTGATGGGCTACAGAGTCTTAATTATCAGTCTTCATTTATTGATGAAGTTTTCAGTTTAAGATGTTTGATGTTAAGTTAGAGACAGCTGGTTTACATTCTTTACCAGTGTTGCAGAAATTTGAGATAAAATTGGACTATTAAATGCTGGTTGGAGTTGTTAGCATATATAAAAGCACTCTTTGCTGAGTTTTAGAATTTTAGTTTAGAGTTGAGTGTTTTAAACAATACCACAATAAAATCTACTTGTTGTTTTTGTTGGAATTGGGTTCATAGTCCTCATTATTAGTAGATGTTGAATGGTATTTGTATTGATTAATATGCCCAATGTTCAATCTAGGTTTTATTTTGTTATTTCAGAATTGGATTTTTTTTGTATGTATTTTATCATCTCACCAATGCACATTTTGTTGCTTCTCTGTCTCTTTGTAACTTGAGTGTTTTGGTTTTTTTCTTCTTATAGAACTATACTCAGTATATTCCTCTCTCCATATACGACCTGCAAACTTGGATGGGCAGTCCTTCCATTTTCGTCTATGATTGCTCTAATGCTGGCCTTATTGTCAAGTCATTCAAACAATTTGCACTACAGAGGGAGCAAGAGTTGGAGGTGAGATCAGTCTATTGCAAAGGTTTCATTTGTGTTTGTGCTGCAAGGTGAAGTTTAAGCTTGCTTTGCTGTATACAGCTGAAAAATGTGTTTAAAACTCTGTTGGAAGGCAAATTAATTTGCAGATAATTTTGCCACTCCAATCTTTCTGGTTCAGTTTGCTATTCTATTAAACTTGGAACAATTTTTAATACAAGCACTAATTAAATGGTAATGTTAATAGAATCAATTTGTGCCCTAATGGTCTTTTCTGCTAAGATAAATGCTGAGGTGAACTAGACATATTTATTTTAGTTGCAAAAGTCTGGTATCTGGGTACGTATTTGGATGCAGTTAGAGTTTTGTGCTGTTGAAGTGAATGTGAAAGTGCGAAACAAAATAAAAGAAACCTGATGCACAGAAGGATTGTCACTGGTGGTTTCAGTTTCGCAGAGTGCTTAAGTTGAATGTGTTTCTAATGAAAAGCTGTCTTTCATTGCAAATGTAATTACTAATAAATTTATTGAAGTAAATCTGAAATGCAAAGCAGAAGGTAATAAGTCAGGATTCTTTGTGCAGCAACTTGGGATGGCAAGACTCCCCACGGCCAGAAATTCCTGCTAGCTTCAGCTTACAGAGAAAGCATATTTTTCAAAGGTTAACTTTTTTTTACTCTCACAGTTCTAGGACACTATTTTAAAAAAAAAAAAAAAATCAAGGAAGGAATATTAATTAATTAGGCAACTGACTCACAAATACAACCTTCGAGCAGGTCTTAACAGTATCCCTGGCTATAATTCCTTTCTTCTAAATTCCAGTTTTTGGAGATGCTTTTGTGGTGACTCTTTGGGCAGGTGGGAATTCCATTCTACTGACAGAAAACAGTCTTAACAGCTTGAGATATGTAGATCATTTCATTATTCCTTCTCTTCAACCAGTGATAATGCCACTTTTTGTAAAGATAAGAAACTTCCCAAAGTCTGTGGCTTGGGAAGAATATGAAACTGCAAGACACAGATCAATAGTATTGGTAGTAGATGCTTTTTGAAGGTTACTATCTTTTTAAGTCAAGGAAAATGTCTGGTGGTCATGTTCTGTTCTCCTTTTGCAAGTTTCCTATCGGCCTGCGACTTCCATTGTGATTATTTTTTGGAGCCTTTCTCTTTTGTTCGTACAAAGCACCCTTCTGGATTTTTGTTTCATTTTCTCATTCTGTTCCTAAGCAGGTTAAAAATGGGCCTAACTTTACCTTCCCTTTCCCTGGTTTCTTCATGAATTTCCTTTTTTCCTTGGCTCTTGCTGAGCTCTAGAATGACTTTGAAGCTGTTTTGGAAGGAAGGCAGCCGCAGGTGTCTCTGTTGGTTTCTGCTGTGAGACAGATAAATTGCTTAGGTGAATCTTGGGCTGGAAAAGTTCCTCTCTGCAAGTCAGACAAACCAGACTGTCTGCAGACAAGGACAGTTGGTTACAGAGAGAAAGATAAGCACGAGTAACGATGTCAGTCTGTATTTCAACAAAGATACTAAATTCCATTTGTTCGGTTTTATTTTTTTTTATTTTGTGAAATATGTGAGGTTACATGAGAAAACTGCTTTAGTATTTCTTCTCTTTGCAACACAGGATAAAACTATCAGTTAATTTGATTATGAAAATACTTTCAGGCTTATATGTCAGCTTCCCATTCTGTATCTTTAGATTTCATTAGCTACTGATCACTTACTGAGATAACTGCTTATTATTAATAGAAAGCTGAAGACCAGGTAACAGAGATAGAAGAGTGCTTACAGTGTTATACAAAGTATGGATGAGAATTCATTCAGAAAACTATAAATTATTGAATTGTTCAAATTCATGAAAGGTGAAGTAAAGCTGGAACTGGTACTCAAGAGGGGTTACTAGAGTGATCAAGATAATTGTTAGACCATCTTACTGAAAGGAGATTAGAGGAGTTTGCCGTTCTCTTAATCTGACAGAGTGAAGGCTGAGGGAAGCCATGACTGTTTGTTTTATTTTTTTCGGGATCCCCTTTTTTTTTTGATAGCACAGAGCACTGGCCAAGTGCCATCAGATTATACATGGTTCCACCAGAAACGTAAAAATTAATTACAACGTATTTATAGGTAAGTTTGCAACCCCATTATACTGTGTTTTCATTGTTCATGGAATATAAAGGCTGGCATACTCTTTCTTAATGTAAAATCTAAATCTTGTTCAGCCTCCAAAGAGAGGGAAGCACAGAAAGAAATGATAACTTGGGAGTGATAGAAAAGCAGTTAACACTTCTCTAAGGTACCTGAGAAAAGATAATATTGTAGCACTGCATGGTACATTGTCTTCTTAAGAGAGCTGCCTCCAAAACAGCACTTGAATAGTAAATAATTTTTTTTTTTTTTTTTTTTTTTTGCCTTTGTTAGTAAATAAAGTATGGCTAGTGTGTGTGAGTGAAGAGCTGTGTAGATAGAAAGAAGTATATCAGTTTCAGTAAGAAGATGACTTTGTTTACCAGAGGCAGGAATTTGTCATATCTTATCCTGGTGGACAGACTGCAATTGGAAATTATTTTTTATGTTCGGCAAGACTGCTTGTCTGAGGGAGGTGAGGGTGAAGGCAGATCTAGCTTTGAAGACGCCAGAGCCAGTTCAGCTGTAACTGGTTGTTGGTGGGATGGGGAATGGGTAGTGGAGATATTCTGTCATTTGATTATAGCTTTGTTTCGTGTAATTATAGGGCAGCAATTGAGCTGATGAGGTCTACCAGTCCCTATCATTCTTAATATGTTACGGTGTTTGCAAACTTTTAAGTTAAATGCTATTGATGTAAGGACTGTTGGTTTCGCTGGACTGTGGTAAACGTGACTATTTCAGAGAAATACCTGTGAACTGTTTTAATTATCAACTGGATGGGAAGTTAAGGATTTGGTTTAATATGTAGCTAAACAAAAGTACATATTTTGCAGATAAGAAACATCCCTTTAGCAGCATGATGTGGATATGATGTGGTATAGTATTAAGTGTGATAAATTAGTTTAAAAGTTCATTTCTCCAGTTGATCCTGCCTTTATTTGTTTCGGTTTTGTCCTGGTATTTGTAATAGAAGGCTGTTGTTTTCTTTTCCCAAAAGACATTTTTCAGACCTGGAAACTGACCCCAGCTTTTAGAAACTGGAATTCCTGGTTATTGTCCTGTTTGGCATCACTAAGCACGACAGCAGTAAGGCCAGTGTGAATGTTGGTGGCGGAAGAGGGTGCAGAGGGCTGCCTGCAGGCACTTGACCTCCTGCCACTATAAGAAAATGGCAGGTGAAATGATGTCTGCAGAGCAGGCAGTAACCTGCTTAGAAAACCCCTTTGCTATGCCTGCCTTGGAGCTCGGAGCTCTGTTCGTAATGTGTAGTGGAAGTGATGGCACTGGGTGCTCTTGATCATCTAGTTAGCTAGCTCCGATGCTTCTGTGAGTGTATATAAATACACCGCAATTCTGGAGAATTAAGCAGGCATTTTAAGTGTGCTGTGCTAACAATGATAAAAGAGGAGGCTGGTTATTTCTGACTAATTTCTGTGTAATTGTGACATTGTGTTTCCTCTGACTCATACTTGGTTTCATACAGCAAAGTTCTGCTGTCTTAAGGCCACGTTTGAGGTGTACAGAAGTGAAGGCTGAAATGTCTCCTAGATGTGTGCTTTGCTGCATGAGATACAACTTTTTTATTTGCAGCTTTATTGTTTGAATTTTTCAACAGCATTCCTTACAACTGCATACTAACTTGTTTTGTTCTTCGTGTAGGAATTTGGTGTTGCGGTGGGAGCGCCTGTTCGTTTTTCCCTCCAGCAGGGTATATGACTAACGAGTCCTAATTGGAGCTGAGGAACTCAGTCTTTATTTTTTCATCTTCAACATTAATTCTCAAAAAATTAGCTTAACGACAGCACAGCAGAATGTTATCTGGCATTAGCATCGTGTCTGGGGGGAGAGTTTTTCTAATCCACCATCTGCTGGGAGAGAGGAACGTCTCCTTTTCTGTAGTTGCATTAATGCCTTCCACAGGGGAAGAGGATTCTCACAGCAGGAGTTGTGTGAAGGTGGCAGGTCTGGTCAATACTTGAAGTTGCCCCGAGACAGAAACTAGGAGTTAGTTCCTCTCAAGTTTACCTTGAAGAAGTTTGTTAATTCAAAAAAGGCTTGGTTTTCTATCAAGTGCTTGTTTCTCAGCCTAATTATATAGGTACATAAATGTTTTCAATAACAGTGGTTTAAAATACATATATTGTTTCCCTTTTTGTTAATTACAAGCAGTAATACTTGCAAATCCGTTAGCTCTTCCTCCGGATAGACAGAGTGCTTGCAAGTAGCAAACCCGAGTGCTCCTTGGCTTGGACAGCTATAATTTGTTTTCAGATTACCACCATCTTACAGGAATGATAGCATGTTTCAGTATAATTGATAACATAATATTACAACTATTATTTTGTCTGAAAGGCTGAGGATTGTCAGTTGCCCTGAAATAACAATAAGTAACACAATAAGTACTCTGTTGATAGTAAGGAATTTTTACTTAAAAGCTTACACAGGAAAATATGCATCCCTTTGCTTTGAGACTGTGTTTCTGCTGAAAGAAGTTGTGAGTTATGGCCTGCTGCAAGGTCTACATCTGGTTGACTGCTTACAGAAAATTATAGATTGTAGATAAATGCATACTGATAATTCTGGTAACCTTTCATATATGGTAACTTTATGTGCTTTATTTACTATTCTTACAGTTGTGAATAAGTACATTTTTGCCAGTTTATGTTTTTTAATATTTCTTTAGCCTTCTACTTACTCCATATCTTGCCCTAATAAAAAGTTACATTTATGAGGGAACCAAGCAGTCTAGAAAGTGTGACTTCAGTGGATGTTCTAAGGATGCAAAAATAGGTGTTCATAGTGGGCTTTACTCAACCGTCTTTTTTTTTTTCCTCCTTTCTTTTTCTCCTTTCTTTTACTTGTAAAAGAATGTTTTGCTACATCATTATCCCTAGAAGTCTGGTAAGATCTGTAATTACTAGCTGGTATTGTATGTTCATTTTATGGTTGTTAGTAGTTCATCTCCTACTGGACAAATATTTACACTGCATGTGTCACAGCTTCTTTAGTTCGTTTTACTGTGTAGAAGCCAAGAGTGGAGCAGGTCTTGGAATATGAGCTACTTCCCCATCAGAACTGAGGGGCACTACCAGACCATGACAAATGTCAAGTCATCAGTGTTTCACACTGCTCAGGAAGCAGAAAATCCATCTAAATGTACTTCCCACCTACGGAGCCCATTTATGAGGATGCCCAGAGGGCAAGTCTTTCTTTAGGAAATGAATAGCCATAGCTAAGCAGTTTGACTGCTTTATATTTATAAATCTGGGAAGAGCTAATGCTTTTCCACACTGTCTCTCGTGCCTTTCTCCTCAAATAAAAGAACTTTTCAGTATTTTAATTACCTTTTTTTTGTTTTTAGCATACAGCTTAAGTTTTATTGAGAGTAAATGTCAATAGAGGACAGGTGATGACTTGAGGGTAGCTTCATTTCCACCCAAAGTATGGCATGAATCTTTGCTGAGAGCAGCACAACTCAACTGAGAGCAAGGACAGGTCTTAGCTAATTTGGACAACTTGGGAAAGTCAAAGTGTGTCACTGCTGCCTCTGGGATTAGAATGGAAAAAAACATATTTAAAGAATCAAAAAGCTTAATAGGTTGCAGAATTTGTGAAACAGCATCTGAAACTTCTCTGTAGCTTATGAGGTTGCTTTGCTAGACAAGAGGTATATGATTTTGCCAGGCTCTGGGTTTGTAACACAAGTATTCTGTTCCCCATCGACCCTTCTGAGACACCAAATGGATTTCCTCTTCAGATAGACAGAATTTTTCACGTATAGAGATGGTAAAGGATTAGTTTATTAGTCAACTGTATCACCTTACTCCATTGGCAAAAAAAAAAAGAAACTGGCTGAAGAGTTGGTCTTTGAAAGAACGTACTTCTGTTAACTTTGATAACACAGCATATAGATCACTTTGATGGGTCTTTGCTTTCTAACTATTACATGAAAGGGCAATGAAGACACTGCACGTGTTACATTTCTTTCTGCTATTTCTTTAAGAATCTTTGAGTACCATAGATCAAAATTATGTTTTTCATTCTGTGAACTATTAGTCTCAAAAATCATACTCTTAATCCAAATTTTAATTAGGAGAATCACTGTGGTTTTGAAAAATGGGAATACTGATATATATGGTATTTCTACTTTATGGACTGATGTTTGGACAGATTAATCGATTGCCATAGTGCAGGTCAGAATTTTAGAAACTCAACTCTTTCACAGCAGACTTGATTCTGATTTAAAAAAACCCACTGAATATGCCCATGTAAGTGTCTGCTCTGTTTCCCATTCTTTCTTGCCTTTTGAAAATTGATCTACAGCATGTGGAGTGAAAGAGTTGAATAACATTTATGCAAAGCTGGTTCTTGTCTGCAGATGCACAAACGCCATCGGACCAATGCATTCCATCAGTCCATGGCTAGCATGAAATCTGCAGTAACGTGTGTCCCAGTTCTGAGTATTTTAAACAGGTGATTAAGCCCAATTAAATATAAACTAATTGAATCTTGGAAAATTATGTCTTGTTAGAACAGTTCTAGATCTTGAGATGCAAAGACCTTACCTTAGAATTATTTTTTCAGTGTAATATTCACTGCTTAGAGCAGAAATTACCGTGTTTTCTCCATCCAGAGGAATATGTATAAGGACCTTGAACACTTTTACTAAAGCATTGATTAAAACTTGTATCTGCTGATATGTTAATATTTGCATTGCAGAAGGCAGTGCACATTTCTTTTTCTCTTTATTTGGAAGATAGCCTCTCTAGTTACATACAGTAATTTTTTCTCTTCCTTTTTCCAGCTTGACCTTTTTGCTCTAGTGAAGTAGAAACATGTATGGGGAGAAACACAGGGAGTTCGGTATTCTTCTGGCTTACCAACAATGGCCATCTCTATACTCCGTGGCAGGAAATGCAACCTGGTACAGCCAAATGAATTGCATTTTTCCTTTTGAAGCTATTCTGCCATCTGTGGTGAATGGTTATGAGCCACAGGAAGGATTTTTTTTGCTTAAATGTAAAAGAAAGAATAATTAGCCCAACTTGCTTCTACAGTGCTTGATTCCAAGCTGGCAGATGTGAACTGAAGACTCTGAAGTGGTGATCACAGTTCAGTCTGTTGCAAGTTGCTGGTTTTGGTGTGTGGTATCGTATGGTAAATACACTTAAATACTGTTAATTGTATGTGAGTTAAAGCTATGGCTGGTGCTACGGTGTCATAAATTTCTCCGAATCCAGAGATCCATTGAAATTTGACAGGTCTCCATTGGTTATTTTCAAAATGGTACAGAAATTAACTTCACTGAATTCACTGCCTGAGTAATTTCCTTGATCTCTCCAGGTGGCTGCAATTAACCCAAACCATCCACTTGCTCAAATGCCTTTGCCGCCATCGATGAAGAACTGCATACAGCTGGCAGCATGTGAAGCCAATGAATTGCTACCCATGATCCCTGATCTTCCAGCTGACCTTTTCACATCATGCCTTACTACGCCGATCAAAATTGCTCTGAGATGGTGAGTATCTTCCCCATTATTGAAGGCAAGTGCATAATTTGTGTAGCTTCTCTGTTGAAATGATAGATTTGTTAATCCAAATGCTTCTCTAACTTAAAGTTTCTCTGCAATATTGAATTACTGGATTTGAACTATGCATTTGGGACAGCATTTTATTAATCAGAACTAGAAAGGTGAAAATATTGTTATCTTCTACTTAATATGTTTTAGATTCCAGCTCAATATCTAGGTTTGCTCAGATTAAGGGATTTACTGTTCTGGGAATTAAATATCTGCTTCTTCAGAGATCAGAAATACTACATAGTGCAATACAACTTTTTGTAAATTGTCCTTTGTACAAATCATATTCCAAATATTGCAGTTGCTGTAAATAATACAGTAGCATTAAATAATGCTGTAGTGAAAGAAATTGAGCGATAAACCAAAGAAAGATGTTATGGAATGACATACCAAGTTAATTAGGCAGAAAGTTATAAAAGACTGCTACAAATAGCAGGAGCTTTCGAAGAGCAATATTTTTACTCAACAACAGAGAAGATCACGAGCAATTGTGGTGCCAGCTGAGGACATGGTGTGAGGAATCCAGCATGTGCGCCCAGGTAGTACATAGCTCTGTTGATTCATTCCTATCGGCATGTTTCACTTGATCCTCTCAAGGTTATGTGTAGGCCAGAATGAAAAACTCCAGGTCATTTTCTAGACTAGGTTAAAACAGGTGAAAGCCTATAGACATTGCAGACAATGTTAAGCAATTGAGTCGCCACAGCTTCAAAAGTTATTAGCTGTCTTTTGGAGATACTCATAATAACTTACAGTTCTTATACTCTTTCTGCCCTTAATAAGCAACCAACTACATGACTTAACTTGACCAGGTTCTTGTTTAGATATGTAGTGCTTTTGACTGATACCTTTTGCTCCTGTGAGGGACAGCACAAGATCTGTTTAATTTTTTGTCCTGTTTTTGATTTTGTGAGCTCACAGGGTATTTTCTTACAGAAGAGAGTCACAGTTTGTAAACACTGGCAGAAGTCTTGGATAATTTTGAAAAGCAGGGCAAAGAGCTTCAGTGACATTAGGAATATTTTCAAGGGAAGGTTTTGAGAGAGCTAGGGAGAAAATGGTTTTTCTGACCCATGAGGAGTCATGGACCAGGACTCTGAAGTAATGGGTGACTGGCCTAGAGTTTCAGCCAAGGAATGGCAAACCTCTAAATAAGTTAGGCAGGTGTGTGCTCCTCTCATAGCTTTAAAAGCCTTTTCATCTTACTTTTCTTTCTTCTGTTGTAAAAACAAAACATTATATTGTTTTCCTAAGATACCAGTCTGGTTGCTATACTAACCACTTGTCAAAACTCACAAGTGAGCACTTGCAGGTATGCAACAGGATCAAGCTGGTTGATTAGCCAGAGACATTTGATCTTGTCTAATCCCGAGAGAATAATGTGCTTCTCTTCTGGGACAGGTGAACAGAAAGAGGAGGTTAACTTCCAATATAGCTGTTACTGTGACAGCTCTTCATTGGTGAAGTGACCGCCTTGACATGGAGCTCTGCTAGCTTGCTCTTCCTGATGCTGACGTGCTGCTGGTAGGCTAGCTCTGAACTCTGCCTGCTATGTGAAAATTCTCAAGCTGCCTGCATAAATCCTTGTCTTTTAAAAGCTGAAGAAAGTTACTACGTGGCAAAATTCCTTTAGGGGAACTTTGAGAAATACTGTGTTTTATAACCAAGAAAATGTGGTCGCAGGGAATTACTTTTATCATATGGCTGCTAATCAGATCACTGCTATTCAAATGTGAAGAAGTTTAGATTTCTGCTGTTTTTATCTATGGAGAAAGACTTTGAAATTTAACTGAATGTTCCACCTGATTAGCTCAAGGCTAGCAGCAGGTGACAATGAATGCAATTTGGTAAATACAAATGATGTGTTTTTTTAAAATTACTTGTTGAATGGAGTCCACAACCAATAAATAAAAAGTGGCACGGGATTCGGGAAATGGAGGTTTAAGTTCGGCTTCAGGGAGAACGTTTCACCAAAACACCATGTTAATGTGGAGAGGAGAGTGGAACAATTGCTTTTCAGGGTGGATATGCTGAGGCTTGCAGTTATTCTGAATAACTCATTATTGTGCATGTGTGTTAAATCAATACCATGCAGACACAGTGACACCACTTAATTCGTGCTGTTTTCACTAATTCATTAAATCTTTGTGAGAATCCCTAGCATGGGCTTTGATGCCTACTGAAGATTAACTGGTTTATAGCAAACTGAAGCTTTGTAAGTGAAGTGAAAACTATCAGCATTGGGACTTCAGGGTTCTCTTTCCCTTACAATTACTGGAACCATACTTTACAGTTTGTGCCATATTTAAATTGAAAATACTGAGTGTCTGTAAGAGGTTTTTTTGGGTTTTGGTGGTGTTTGTTTGTGGTGTGGTGTTTTTTTGGTTTGTTGTTTTTTAGGGTTTGTTTTTGTGGGTTTTTTTTTTTAGGAAGTCCCTTCCAAACATTTATACTGCTTTATACAACAGTGTTTAATGCATAGTTTATATAAACTGAGAAAGGGTTTTTTTGGATATTATGATCTGTTCAGGAATTTTCTGTTACTTCATCTCCATGGGAACGTGGCTGAGGGGGTGATCAGGGCAGGTTCTCAAGCAGAGCTACACCTGGCATAAGCATGAGATTCTCAGAGTTGTGTCTTGTTTGTGTTTGATAGGACATGTTGTGTTTGTAAAAAATGCAGCTCAGGGGAAGGATTTAAAACTATTAACCTCAGCTGTTCTTGGGGTAGATGGTGGTAGATGGCATGCAAACTCCTGGACAAGTAAAGCATTTCCTACAAGATCTACTCCAATGATTACATGTGTTGCTTACTGCACACAAAAGAATTTATTCTCTATTCTCTGATGAAAATTGTTCTCCTTTCATATTGCCTATTGATTGGCATTATTATGGTTATGTTTTTATCCATGCAAGTCCTGTAAATAATAAGTGCTTGCTTGCAGAGCATTGTTATTCACTGCTGTTAAACATAATGCATGCAAAGGCAGACTCTCCTGCATTCCAGCTGTTTGATGCAAACCGTATGTTGGTGTCTTAAAGCAGGCAGTTAACCTAAACTAAAGATGTAAACCTTTGTCATTGAAACTTCTCTTTTACTTTGGTCTAGCCCTTTTACTAAAGCTGATCCAGAACCCTTCAGAATTGCTTTTGAAATAAAGCATTTTTGCAATTCTGGACTGACAGGCTAATGAGGTTTCATATACTGAATTTATGGGCAAATAAAAGTTTGATGAATAAATTTCTATACATCCTATTTTGTGCTCTGTATTTTAAGTAAACAACTGATGGACAAAATCACTTATCAAATGGGGTTGCAGCTGCATCCATTTCAGTCTGATTTCAGGGGAAGAAAAATTGATGCTGGTAGGAGAAACACAGGTCAATTGTGCCCTTCTGAATGTGGTGTATGAAACTCTTAATGACAGTCTGACAATTCCAGGAATCCAGTGTATGAATTCAATTCTGGCTAACTTGATACTGATTATCTTCCTGTGTAGTGACTGTTGGGAGCTGACGTATTCCAAATATATGTTGTATATGTGTATTCCAAATATATGTAACTATATATAGCTATATGTGAGGCAAGCTTAGAGATAAGCTGTATGGATTGTTAATCTTGAGTGATGTGCACTAATCGGGAAGTAGACGCAGCTATTGCAGAAAGAGGCAGAAATTAGTGCGTGTTTGGTGCACTGTTTTACGCAGATCTGTCTCTCATGCTATCTAAAGCAAAAAGCAACTATATTGAAAGTTGTGATCAGTAGTGCGTCACATGCTTAAATTATCATTAGTCCCATAAGACATAAGCTGCAATTCAGGATTTTACACATCAGGGAGAAGGCTGTGCTTGTCTAAATTGTCTTAAGGACCCTAAGGCTTTGAACCATGAAGTCCCACTCAGAGTAATAAGGCTCCTGAAAAGTGCTGGAAACCCCTCAAATCAAAAAGAAACAAAAAGTTTGGGAACTGCTCAGACTCAGGAATTTTGGATATGCAGCTTGTACACTAGAACGCTAATACAGCAAGCTTCTAAGTGCATGGAAAAAAGAACCTGACCTGTGACAGCTGATTTTCTGTTGGATCAATTAAAACAAATGCTTCAAGTGTTTTTTTTTCTGAGGTGTTTATTTTGCATTTCTGCTTGAGATTTTGGGAGTTAACTAAGCCAATCCTCTGTCCCAAATTTATTTAGAGAAACTAAATTGAGTTTCAAAATGTTCCTGTGATGTCTGAGCAGAACCTGATTGAGCATTGTTATGTGTATTTCTGGTTTTCTTCTTTATTGCCTCGCATTTATTGGTATGTTTACGTGCAGATCTAACATATTTTGCCTGATGTTTGTGATGATGACACCCACCATCACTTGAGACCTCACATTTAGAGCCTTGGAGTGATGAAAGGGGGTTGCAGATACAGGATGAAGAACATTTTGTTTACGAGTACATTTTCTTGGCAATCAGTGGTTGTTAAAGAGGAAATGCAGATAGTCTGCTACTGGTTAAATGGTGTTTTAATGAATTAATCTCTTTCAAAATATTCAGGGCAACGGTGGGGGCCTCTACTGTAACAGGCCCAGTATATGCAAAAGCAGTAAGCACTTTCTGCTTTACTCCCATTCTGGTGAATATCAAACAGATCCATGGTCAGGGCAGAAAGGATGATTTTTCACTAGTCAAATGTAATCTGGTTTTATTTTGTCATCTTTGAGCAGCCACGAGCTCAAATGAAATAACTGAAATCTAAGCTTATTTACATGTTGCCCACGGTGCAATACTAGCAGGTCCCTAAGGAAGTGTGAAATGACAGCTGCAGAATGCATTTAGATGTGAAAATATCTGTTTATAGTTGACCCTCAAAGGTGTGCCTATCCTGCTCTTGTAGAAGTTGTAGGAAACGCTTGGCATGCAGGCATTTCTCCTGTTGTGTGTCCTGAATGTCTGTATGCACGGGGCAAGCTTTCTGCTTCTAATCCAACAAGCTGGAATCAAAAGCCTTGTGCTTAGGAAAAATCCTTGCAAAAAGGAGGCTAATGTATTTGTTCACCCTCTGGCAAATGTGCTCTTGCCGCCTGGCCCGGAGGAGACTGGCTGTGCTGAGCAGAGTTAGGATGCTCGTCCTTTTTTTTTTTTTTTTTTTTTTTGGTGTTGTGTCTTGCAACATTGTGCAGCGCTGCCTTGTTAATCTGTGAGCCTGTAAAATATTGCTAAGTGAGTGAGGTTAGGTCAAATCATGGCTTGGATGAGAGGCTTCTGATGTAAATACAAAATACTGCGTGACATGGTGATAGGTGGAACTCTTCATTCCTTATAGAGAGCAAATGTGTAACAGTACAAAGTTGTGCTGGCTCTGTTATGGTCCTCTTTCAGATATGTCGTAATGTAGAGGCACTGAGCAGAGGAGTTAGTCTTTTGTCATCCTTAGTCTGTAGGGAGACTCCAGCCTGATTCCAATGACCTAATTCTGCCGTGCTGAATTCTGCCTGCAGGTTTTGTTTGAGAGGGGTATTTACCTGCGTGATTCTGTAAAGCAGTGTTGTAAGGTTTTTATATTTTAGCAGATTGTATAGGGATCCCGCTGTAGTGTTCACAGATAGCTTTATGCCTTTTTTTTTTGTATGATGGATGGCACACACATCAGAAAAGCAGCCTGGAGACCACTTAGCTTTTCAGAGCCCGTCCCTGTTCTTGGCAGTAATGGATGTCCTGCAGGCAGGGGATGCCACAAGAAAACTGGAGGATCCTCAAGATTTCAAAACTGGCCTCTGCACATCTTGTCTTTTAAAGAAGTAATTGTTTTCTGCTTTTCCTGGGGAAGAGCCTTTTGGATGTGGATATCATGGCTCTGGTGAAAGGAGGGGCTCCTGCTGCAGCAACTCCAGCTACCGCTGGATGCGGGAGGTGGGTTTCCCAGGCAGCTGAGCCCTCCCGGTCCCCTGCTGCCCGCAGAGATTTCTGTTGCTGTGGGGGGGGAAGTGTAGGGGTTAAATACCAACTTACATTACACCAATGGGTAAATTCTTCATGAAGTACTGGGAAAATGGTCTGGGAGGGTAGTGATATCACTGAGGAAGTAATTTCTCAAGTTGAATTTGCTGTTTTTTTCTTCCCACATCTATTGTTTCCCACTTCTGCCCTCAGGGCCGCAAAGCTCGTCCCCCAGAGTTTTGGAGGAGGGAGACAAGTGCTTGGAAACTGGGCTGGCAGTCATCTTGTCTTCCCACACCCGCTTGGGTTTAGTGACTCTTGGGATTTTCTAGGCACAGCGAGTGGTAGTGCTAACAGGACTCTGCGTTTTCCAGGGCCAGCGTTCCTGAAGTGGTGGTATTTGTAATGCTGAGGAAATGGAGTCAGCATTTTTTTTAATTAAATAATGGAGGTGTTTGAACTTGATGAATCCCTCTCGTTCCCTCCCTTTCTCACTTTCCTGCCTGCAGTGCCAGATCTCTTCGGGGAAACCCAGCCAACGCTAATCATTATTCCAGAAGCATAAACCTCCTCGGCTCTCGTGTCGTCTTGCTCCTCCCAAGAGACTGTGCTGGATGACTGTGAGCCCTTTTCCCCACCACTATGTGTTGGAAAACTTGTCACTGTGACAGTTACAATACCCCAGTTTTGACACCTGACGATGGAAATCGCCGCATAATCATGAGTGTGACAAATATTGAGGGCCTTGTTTGATTCTTATTATGCTGCGGCAAAGTTTTCTACCCAAACACCATTTTAAAAGCAGAAGCACTGTAATAAAGAAACCTTCCATATTCTTTCCATAGAACCTTGTCATTAAATATTCAATTAGTATGTTTTATTTTTATTCTCTTCTCCACAGGTTCTGTATGCAGAAGAGTGTCAGACTGGTGCCAGGAGTCACACTGGATTTAATAGAGAAGTAAGCCAAATTTTATGATTCCCCCCTGTTGCTCTTAATTTCCTCATTATTTCTAGCATTTCTCTTGTTTGTCTGCGAGGAGATTTCTTTGGGAAGCTTCTTGCAGAGTCTGCACCTACAGTATTTGTCATTTCTTGCCTTACCATGTGTTGCTGAAATAAGCAGTGGCCATAAAAGTGAGCAGTCGCTCGGGGAGCGGCACTGCAGCCGGGAGTTATGGCTGCACTGGGGCTTTGCTAAGCTCGGTGAGTTGAGAGTCGTGTAGCTCTCGCCGCTTGTGCTGTCATCGTGGGCTAGCCAGACAAACAGCAACTGCAGACACAGATTGTGGCTGTGTTCCTGGACCTCCAGCACTGAAAAGCCACGTGTGTGGCTGGTTTTGGTGTGGGTTTCGACCATGGGAGCGCTGACAGAGGAGGCGCGCTCGCAGCTCTGTGAGCTGTACACCCCACGTCACCAAAACCAGCTAATGAACAGAAAAACACTCAACCAAAAATACTGTTTGTCATTTCATCACTATGCTGTCCTACTATTCTTTGTTTGATAGTGGTGTTATGTTTCAGACTTAACACCATTGAAACATGTTATAATCCTTTTATCCAAGCAATATTTGAACATAATTACTGGTTGTCAGGCAGCTGAGGCAAACTGATTAATCTAGACAACTAGTCTTCAAATTCTACTTCAGTTTATACAAAAAAGGTGGACTTTGAAATAATTATAATTGTCCACTGTAGTCTTTGCTGGGTTTTAAGATTTTTTTTTATTTTTTTTTTTTTTAACAGAAACATATTCTTAAAGACAGAGTCTTTCGATGCTTGCAGCCACTAGATGCAGGAGTTCTGTGCTCCCTGCAGATTGTTTTTGAATGCTCTATTCTTGGAACATTGATACACGTGCATAAACTGTCTGGGAGCGATTAATTAAAGATCATTCATTCAATTTCTGAGAAATTTTGACTCTAGAAATACTGTTGTTGAGATTAATTAGAACTCTTCTGACACATGGATGTCCAGAGTCCAGTGATCATCTTTTGTCTAAGATGAAAACTGTAGAATTGAAGGGCATCCTGAAAAGGGTTAGGAGAACAGGAATCTGGATAATAAATGTGAATTCTTAATGGAAATATGTTATCATACTTCCTTGTTTTTTAACAAGCTTCTGCATGGTGTAGCGAAATGCAGCAATCATTCATTGCTCATGCTGCCAATAGCAAATTATCTGTTATAGCAGAAGCAATGAGGATAAGATTGCATCAGCTAAAATTTCTTGTTCAGTTTTTGCTTTAGTAAATCATTCCATGTTAACTTGCATGTTTTACATTCAGATGAGGTTAGAAATGCTTCTCAATGCTACTAGCTCTTCCACAATATGCATTTTAGAATAGTCAGCTCATCAGTAGTATTTAGGTATTTAATCATGCTAATTTTTAATGTGAAAATTTGATTATCCTATCTCATCTCAGTTGGGGAAGCTAAGCAATGATTCTTGTAAAGCTGTATTTCAGAGGCACTAATCTTACCAAAACAAAAATAATTTTTCAGTTTACAACTAAGATAATGGAGACAGGACCCCATCTATCAAAGGAAGTGTTAGAGCAGTTTGCAGAGATGCATCAGTCTAGGAAAAGGTCCACCACTGGAAATTGTTTTCTCTGAAAGCCATTGTGGTAGGTTTTGTTTTTCTTTTGGTTTTAAGGAGATGAGAAGCAGGAAGGAAATCTACCCAGGGTTAACCTTGCTTTGCCTATGTACTCGAAGGTGTGCTAACAGGGTTTTTTGGTGTGAGAAGGTCAGATGGTCCTGAAGTTAAAAGCTATTTAGTGGTAGAAGAGTGCGTAGTTTCCTGACTGTTGTTTAAATGGGCAGAGTGAGCGATTGTTCTTTGGTCATCTCTGGCTGTTGGACAGCAAAGGTAAGCAGTTCTTCCTGAACTGATGGGCTCATCATCAGCGCGGACTGAGATCACCTCAGGCCACTGGATAAATGTGTTCCAGAACAATGACTATATTATGTTAATTGCAATTAACAGATTGCTACAAGAGTGTATCTAATCAAAGAACATATGGCAAGGGTCAATGAAGGTCTTGAGCCAGGTAGCTCAAGAATCTGCTTCACTGAATGCTCGGATGGGCTGCTGAGGGTTAAATACTCTTTAAATAATGGTTTACTGGCAAAAAAAAAAAAAAAAATTACTCATTATTCTTGATTCTTGTTGGTTAATACCACAGCACACATGCATTCTTTAAAGGCTGTCTTCATGGAAAGCATGCCAGAAGTAGGTTCCTGTGGATATCAAATATTTAAACCTCATCATCTTAATCTGCTACGTATATTAATTATAGAAAACACATGTTTTTTATTACAGTCTCAAGATACACCTAGAATACTTCCTGGATTGTCTGTGTGTATATTGTAATTTATAATTTAGCTGTCTTTAAAACGAGGGAAAGAGTTTATATTGCGATTAAGCTGCAGACTTTGAGACTAAATTAGGCTGCATCTTCTTTGAAGGGCTCAGATTTCTAATTATCTGGGCTAAACCAGTGTCCTGATGAATAAATGTGTGGTGTATCCTGATGTGCACTTATATTACAGATCTTCTAAGATTAAGCCAAAATAATCCCTAGTTTAGAAATAAAGATCTTTGCTGGAGCCAGACAGTAAAACGTAAACGGAAGGAAAATTAGGTTGGCGAAGCTCTAGGAATTTAGAAACCTCTGACTGCCACTTCATAAGGCTCTTCAGTGGCAGCATCAGTGTCAGATATTCCTACTGCCTTGGTTGGTCTTTTCTGCTTGATCACAAACCATCCTGTCATCTGTGCTGGCACCACTTGTTGTGTGGCTGCTGAGTGAAACGAACTGGGTCTTTGTTCTGCTTTTTAAAAATTTTGGAAAAAAATCCTAAGGAATGGTTTAACTTTGTGTAGGGTGGGAATACAAAGCTGGATGCCAAGAACCGGGGATGTACAAGAATGCTTTGATCTATACTGCTGCATTAAGCTCCCTCTTCTGAAATCACATTCTCAGGGGAGCAAGAATGGTGTATTGCCTTCCTGGGATTTTTTTCCTGGGTCCATTTTGCAGAAGGAGGGAATTCTCTAAACAAAAATCCTGGTGACCCGAGAGCTGTTCATGCTTCTGGTGGGGCCACTTAGAACCCAGGCTTTTCAAATGACCACGTGAATATGGTACCACAGTTTACTTTCACAACTGGAAAGGAGGAGCCTGGTCGCTTGCTGTCAGGGTTTTCTGACAGAGGACCTTTTCTGAATGTCAGCTCTGCGTCACGTAGGCAGGAGCAGTGTGGGAGAAATTCGTCTTGCTGCAGTGTGTGCTGTTGCTGTTCTGAGAGGAGAGCCCATCTCTAGGCTGTCATTCACCAGCACAAAATCCATTTATAAGAATCACTAGAAATAACAAATTTGAGACTAAAATAAATTTTTGTTTCCACTTTCAGTATTGTCGAATGTCACAGACTGGAAATTATTAATGGTTTAATGTCTATTGATTATTGATGAGTAATGGTTCAGTAGGAGCTAATTTAAAGATGAACTAGGAAAAATAAAATCCCAAGATATCACACGACAAAAGTAATGTAATTGGAGAAAATGTAGAAATTATGTTGTAATATAACAAATATCTTTGGTGCATGCTCTTAGAACTTAGCTAATCAGTTGCCTTCAGGATGGTAAATTGGAGGGCAGGCGAAGGAGCGCAGCTGGTTAGTATCATAAATTTTTTTTTTTTCCCAGGTGGTCCCAGTAGCAAATATCAGCTACTCCAGTCCCTTTTAGTAAATTTTCCTCTGCCAGGCTGGCGTACTGCATGTTGTGGCTGGAGAGGTCTAGGATAACATTGCCTGGGACCAGACCGGAGTGACCAAGAGCAGCAGGTTGGGCTGACTGTGTTGGGTAAATGGGAGAATGCACAGAGAGAGCTGGTCCTGGCTGCCTGGTCACTGCTCGGGGTTAAATGAGTATTGCTTTAGTGCTTTCCCCTCAAAGTTTAACATGAACAGCGGCTTTTTGCTAACTTACTGAAGTTGAGCACATCAGTCTCGGAAAAGAGTTTGTTGTGTGGAAAGTCACTGGGAAATGATGGGTTGTTTGAAAAAGTCAGAAGGACAAAAATTGTCAAAGTATGGTAACAATCTTACTGACTGTACTTGTGTTTAAATAAACAAAATTGTTGTTGCTGTGTAAGCAAATGAGGCCAAGTGCTAAACTGAAATTGTATTTCCAAGATACTATATTGCCTTCTAAAATACACTGCCTACCCAGTGCGAGGAAATACTGCCAGAGCTGCTGGTGTTTAGGCTTGGCAGAAATCGGCAAGATTCATAACTAGATGGAGAAAGGCATTTGATTAAAAGAAAAAAAGTTCTGTTATTTTCAGCAGGACCAGGCAGGGACAAATGCTGTTGCCTTTTGGGCAAGTGACTAAAAGGCAGTTGAAGGCAGAATGATAGTTCTGATGTTGACAGGACCGTGGTCTCTCTGTAGCAGGTCTGTGTCATCACAGCTGCCAAAAGTTAAGATGTCTTTGCAGATATTTAATTAACCATGTGCTAGGCCATATTCTGAAATACTGCAGCTTGTGGGGGTTTTTTATATTCATTATTTTATTTATAGTGGGAAAACTGTAATTCTTGGTGTGCCTTTAGACCTAGGTTAGGCAGCTTTCAGCCCCTTTATTTTCTTCTAGAAAATTCAGCAGAAGGCGTTAGAGCATATTTCAGAATATAAGTGTTTTAGTAAGTATTATTAGCCACAGTATAACAGGGATGCTGTGCCACACTACCTGTTGGTAGTATATCGCTCATTAGTACTTGAGTTGAGGAAAACCTTTCCTTTGAAGATGTTATTCTGAAAAGTTTCGCTTCTGTAATAAATCTGGTTTTATTGAAATGGAGTATTTAATTTTACTGCCATTGTTACAGGGTATCAGTCTCTAGTGTAAGCAAAGCCTATTGTAAATACAAAGTGAAGATCATACTCGAAAGGATGGTTTTCATGGCAACACTTTTTTCATATCTTTATACAGAAAGATGACAGGATTGAACACTAGTGTACAAAGCTTTACAGTGCTCTCGAACAAATAATTTAAGAACCTCAAACGTTTTGTCTTTCTCATGTAGTTTGCCAAGGTTTCAGGAGCCCAATCATGGCACGTCTGTATCATTCATGTTGTCTTGTGATGAGGACATGTTGTCTTTGGGCACGTTAACTATGTCAATCCTATCTAAGCAGCTCTTGCTAGTTCAAGAGATTTCCACAGCATATATCCTGCCTGAATTACTGTTACACCATTTGCTGTGGTATACACTCTCCCTTTTTTTCCTGGAAGAGTGAAAAGTGAAATATACTTATGTTATTTTCTTTCCCCAAACTAAAATTATTGCGAATGTTTGCAGGTATACATCAGTACCAAAGCATCTTCTTTTCTGAAGTCTGATATTGTGTTTCCCAGTGTTATATATATTATATTCCAAAAGCAGAGATAATGATGGAGCCCATCTGAAGGGAAAACCTGGTATCCTTTGAAGTAAATGCTTCCCCTGTAATTAAAGTGATTCATGGGATTTTGCTAAATTTCTGACAAGGACATTGATGGTTACACCTAGCACGAGCTCTTTAGTGACCCTGACATTTTGTAGTCCTCACTTTTCACAATAGACTGCCGTGATTTAGGCCTCTGTAAAGGCGTCTGTCAGGAGGTTGATGGAAGAAGCAATTGAGAGTCCAGAGATGTTAAATTGCAGCGAGCAGCTGAGACAGCCTGCCCTTTTTTCCTTTTCTTCCCCTTCCTCAAAAATAGTTTTTACAGATGAGGTCTGCTTTGTCCTTACTGTCAAAGGCTCTTGCTGATTGTCAAAGCATAATGTGAAAGACATCGGGAGAAATGATACCAAGATGATAGCAATATTCCTTGTGGGGAAAAATACTGTCAGGAGCCTTATGACGTTCTGGTTATGTAGGTGCATGCCCAAATAGAAATTAAAAGGAGCTTTAGTTTATAGCCACAGGATGGATTTGAAAGTGCACACTGTACAAGGGAAATGTACTCACCCCAAAATATTTTATCTGAAGGGTGACATTAAGTAAATTTGTGTAGTGGAACTCTACAAAAATAACAAAAGTAAAGTGACCTCTACTTCTTTGAGAGGTATAGATGATGTTTAGGAAAAAAAAAAGTGTAACTGATTATTTCAAATAAATCTTTATAAGTGTGTGAAGCAACAAATAGGAGATTGCTGTATGTCTCTCTTGTGACTTTCTAGTATATGCTGTTGTTGGTTATTTTAATGTGGTGCTGTGCTGCAGCTCTCCTAACTGGGATGGTACCTTTGAGTTGTAGAGCACGGAGATGGAATTTGTCTGACATGTTTAATTGATGGTCAGCTGATTCACTGTCCCTATCATCAGAGTGTGTTTGAATGCAATCTGAGGGTTAAGAATCATTCTTCTCTTGCCTTTGGAAGCTTAAACTTTAATTCTCAAAGATGATTAAGATCTACTGTCATTGAGTACTACTGTGTTAAAAATCCCTTCCTTGGATCACTCAGCTTGTCATTTGAGTATTACAAACTGTCCTCCACTTTCTGGGATGAGGGTTTGAGTAGTCCCATCTAGGAACAGAAAATACGTTGTGTTTATTTTCATCTGCCGATTTATAGTGCTGACTGTTCCAACTTTAATTGATTCCTGTGTGCAGCATAGAGAACAGCCCTGCTGCCAATTTCCTTCTAATGGCTGCTTTCTAGTGCCAGTTCAAAATCTGAAAGCTCTGGTAGGGTTTTGTGCAGTTATGGAAATGTATTGCCTTTCATGCTTGTGCTATTCGCCACGTTCTCTCTGCCCTCACCATTAACACCTAATGCATAGGTTTTCAAAGCGCTGAACAGCATTAATCTTCACAATGCTGGAGCTAGGTACAAAATTAGTATCTTCCTGACTATATATGAGGGCAGAAAGAAAATGAACTCACCTGATGCCACATAAGATGTGAGAATGACATCCTATTAATTTCTGCTTCTTGACTGCAGTCCCCCATCGGTAGCTGTATGTTCTATGAATTTTGCAGCCAGTCTTAGAAAGGACAGTCATATTGTGAAAAAAATACCAAGTACATTTTAAAATCCCAAATAAAACCTATACTATGCTAATGAGTAGTTATTTTAAATCTTTAAACACAAAAGTAAGAAGCATACCTCATTCCCCAAGAAAGTAGATATTCAAGTCACAAGGAGTTTCTAAGGTTGGGCTGCTAGCAGCAACTTTGGATTTCAGCCTGTCATTCCTGCTTAATACCATCAGTAAGATATGTATCAACTCACAATCTGTGTTTAATAAAAGAGAATTTAGTATGAACTTTGCGCAGAACTCTCCATCTGCTGTAAAGATTCAGATTCTCTACTGTGAAACACCCTATTTCTATTTCCACTGAAAACCAGCTTGAAAGTGGCCATCAAATGGTTTAAGCTCAGCATTTGGCTTGCTAGGGAATCTCAGCAAGGATCACTTTGGTTTCTAATTAATAACATTCTGACTTATGAAATGCTGCTATTTTGCTGCAGAGGGTGTTCTGCAATGCAAATATTTATGTGAAATCCTCACAAGAGCAGTTGTGTGGCCTTGTGTTCCCTCTGCTTGCTCTGGGGGATCAGTTAACAAACAGTTTCAGAGATGTATATTTTTCCTCTGATATCAAGACAGACAGGAATTTTTTATAAAATGTTAATTTCTAGCTGTTTTAGAAACTGTATTTATACAACTGAATATGCTTCGTCTGAACCTGCATTGGAAATAATACTGCTATACATATCAGAAGAATAAGTTGCCACAGAGGAAGCACTTGCTTCATGTAGTTTGTCTTGATACTTTTAATATTTGAAAACTTGTTACAGAAGGGAAGCTAGGGTGTGTTAGGATTAAATCCGTAGGATGTCTTACCGGGTTGGGGTGCATGTTTCTGAAACTTCCCCATCCTATGTCTGATACTTTCTCAAGGGGAAAAAAGCTGTGCTTGAGAGTGCCACGTTGTGTTTGTGTATTTGAGTGTCTGAGTATTAGTAAGACAGCTAGGACTGAGTCTGTTGGTCTTGGTTGGGTTTTGAGGGTTTTTTTCTTCTTTTTTCCTTGTTTTTGTGAGAAGCAAATAAGCATTAGAAAGCATATTTAGGAAAGCTGATCAGTGTGGAGGCAGAAGCTGAGAGATATTGAAGAACAGTTCACAGCCACTTTTCTTTCTTTAAGTAGCATTGCGCATATGTTGATTTTGAGTCACAGTAGACTGTCTGTCATTTGATCTCTTAAATCACAGAAATCAGATTGTATGTTGGTCCTGTGGTTCCTTTGGAGCTCACATTGTATTACAGATGAACAAATACAATACGAGATCTTCGTTCAGTTCCTGGACAAAATAAATTTGAGTGACTTTTTTCAGTCTACAAAAGCAAGATCCTGATCAGCCAAGATCTTGGACCCTGGAACAGCAAAATTCCTGGTGGAACGTTGCTGTTCCATCTTCACCGAATGTGCTTTGGTCAGTCCATTGTTGCTGGTGTATTGATGCTTAGAATAATAAATGTTAAGCCCAGGGGAGACCGTTAGTTTGTCTCCTCTGACCTGCATAGCTCAGGCTACAGAATTTCATTAGGTTACTCCTCAGAAGAGTCAAATAACTCGTGCTCCTCTGAAGTGTGTATGCCTTGAACCTTTGAAAGATGAAGATTGAATTGCTTCCCTTTCTTTTAATGGACAAGTGCTCTTCTTTCTTTCTCCACTTGTGTAAGGTGTTTGTTGGCACCAAGATTTTTCTCTCTAGTAGGTGTTTATCCACAATGTTCAAGTTGTTCCTTGGTAGTGTAGATAGAGTGACCTCCTTAAATGTCTCACTGTATGACATTCATTCACTATCTTTTGTTTTGTTTTCAAGCTTTTTCTGCATCTTCTATATTCTGTATGTCCTGTTTTTAAGCAGTTTAAATGAATGCCAAAATGTGAATACTAGGCAAAACATTCTAGTATCATTCTCAGTGACAGAAGGCAAAAATTACCTTTGTCCACTGCTCGCTCCCTTGTACAAGGCAGGCTGCTGTGCTACTTGTGATAAGGATCTGTGCTCGGTTGCCTGTGTGTTACCATCCCTAAATGCATAGGGTTTTCCTAGGTAAACTAGTGTTTCTTTGGAGTGGGCTGGTTTTTGTTTCCGTTTGGGTGTTTTTTTTGTTGTTTTTTTTGTTTGTTTGTTTGGGTTTTTTTTAACTACTTGATGAGTCTTAATGCAACATGGAAATTTTACAGCAAAGAGTTCCTTTTTATTTATAGATGCCACTGTTAAAACCATAGTGAGCATACTGCTGTAAAGCTTCAGAATCCAAGATTTAAGGGACCTGTGTACTGATGCCAGTGATTTTTCAAAAAGAGGTTAACAACTCAGGTTTTCTCAGAATCTTCTATTAAATGCAAGTCATCTTATAGCCAAAATATATACACATGGTCATAAAAAGGCCTTCACTGTGACAAACCAAACTGTTACTTCAGACCCACACTACTTGTGTTTACTATAATAACCTTCTGGCTTTAAGGGAGTGCACTTAAAAGCATTTATTTATTAAATGCTCATGTAACATGCAGCTGGATTGTCCCAGCAGAATCACTAATTGGCCCTCTGCCTTTGCTTTCTTTGAGGAGGGGGACGTCTGTATGAATATTTCAGCTTTTTGCATGATTTGGGTTATTTTCTCCTGTCTAAAATATAATCTCAAAAAAACAAACAACCCAACCCTTTGCTCACTTCCACTGCCTATTCTACATATGAGCAGGGACGAGAGTAGATCGCTATTTGGAAAGCTGCCATCCCTGATATTGATTAGTGCAACTTTTTTCTACTTTAAAATATTTAATAAAATTAGCAGCTGGACTCCTCAGCATTTTTGGTACCTTACTACACCACAAATAGACTCCTGGTATGTATTGCTGATGCGATTTTGGTATTCTTGGGGTTGAAACTATATTCCAGTTGCAGGCCAGGTAGGTATGTGTATTGACCAGATGGAGGAAGACCACGAGACGCTGTGGGTCGCAGAACAGCTCGCAGCAGCAGTGACGGTGCCTGCTGTTTGCTTCCCTCGTGCCACACTGCCAGTCCCCTGACTCTTTAGGGGAAAGGAATTCATTTGCTTTGAGGGGGGAGAACACAATAGAAGGAAAATAATTTTGCTTTATTATTTTATACTTTTTAGGCATGTAGGTGCCATTATGGCACACATAGGTAAGATTATGAAGTGACTACACACAGCGTGTGTAGACTACCACTACACTGAAACCTGGATTAAGTAAATACTTCTTTCTAGACAAGCGTCAAACCTTGCATATAGCCAGCGAGGGGTAAAGCGTGGTGCCTCAGTTTGTGCTGTGACATTGTGATAGGAGGGCTCCAGAGTGCAGTGTTCAGCAGCATTTTGGTTTGTTCATTAGAAGGTGCTTTTCAAAGTGATCTTTTTCACTCTAGTTTTAATAATGCCCAATTTATATAAATTCAAAAGTCTATGTCTTTTGCTGTTGAGTTTCTGTGAGGCAGTATGTTAAATCTTAGATTAGGTTAAGGAACTGATATGCAAGTTACTGGTTTCCATAGATGCCTGTGGAAACATTGGAAAGTTCTTAATTGCAGAAAACATCTCCTGTTTGAACGAAAAGCTGCTGATTATGCTCAATAACTTTTTTAGTAAGATATTGTATTTGCACCTGCATGCAGTAATGATGGCAGTGCAACAAATCTGTAGACAGCCAAGGACTAAATTAATGAATTCAAGTTTTCAAAGAACCTACTAGGTGAAAAACTGTGTGTCTTTGTAAGAAATAGCAAACACGCCCCTTGGAAACGAGCAGCCGCACCATCTGTAGCAGGCACATGCATGTTCTGATCTTGACTTAAAAGATAGTCTAGCTGGAACGATAAGGTGAATCTTACTGGGTCGCATTTCTTCGTGAACAGGCAGTACTTTGCAGCAATGGGGAGCTGTGACGTACGTGCGTCACTGTCAGACAATTTTTAACAAAAGGACTGTTTTCTAACTGTTCTGAGACTTCCCGTCTGTTTAAAAAATAGTAATTGTTTTTTTTCTGGAATATGATGACTCAAAAGTTCTTACACAGGGACGTTATGGATCGTGAGCATACAGTTTGTAATACAAATTGTATTTATTATTAAATATTTCAGCAAGAAGTAAATAATGGATAAAATGAAGCAGAGTGGCACTTTTGAAGAAAAAGGCATTTCCATTGCGTCTTGGAAATCAACATCATCTCTGTGATATCTTCCCAGATGTTTTCCTTTAGCTCAGTTATCTATAAACAATTCCTTGTTTATTATCCTTTATCTGGCAATTAATCTCACAAGCAAATGCAAATGTAACAGACTTTGGATGGATAAGGAAAGTTTGTCTAGCAACATTAATTCTTGGCTAAGAATTAAGGTTCTGGAAAAACTGCCTTTTGTGAGCCTTGATTGAGCCTTGGAGGTGTGCATGTGTATGTATCTCAAAAAATATGTTTTTTAATAGGAAACATACTTGGGTTTTTTTCCCCACTTGTAGGATTCCTGGAAGACTGAATGACAGGAGAACTCCCCTGGGAGAGCTGAATTGGATCTTCACCGCTATCACAGACACCATTGCATGGAATGTCTTGCCTAGAGGTAAGACTTGGGCAGGTGAATCAAGTTCTCATCCCAAGTGAGCATTGCTTATTCAAAGTAGAAGGATGAAGAGTGAAATAAGGAGAAAATTAAAGCCTGATACTGAAAGAACAGATCAGACTGGATCTTAAGGGTAGTTAATTTTTTTTTAATTTGCTCTTTTTACCAGAAGCATTTCAGCAACCTGATCATTAGAAACCAGAAAGGTTTTTTTTTCTACTGCTAACATGATTGCTTTAGCTTTAATAATTTTCTTTCTTGCTGTATTTGTAAAAAGCAATCTATTTTCTTCTGACCTTTGTTAGTATCATAAATAAAGGGGTTTACCCTCTTTGCTGGTAAGGCAGTCTGTGTTTCCCATGAGTAACTTCATCCCATTTCTGTACCCATGTTCTGCTTTGAATTTGTACTTTTGGAGCATGGGTGGCCAAATTTTTAAACAGTTTTCCAACTACGCTCTTTCTAATGCTCAGTTCAGCATAAATTCTTCTTTACCTCTACAGAAGATAGCACATTTGCTATCTTTTAGGATTCATTTTGGCTTCTCATGAGCACATCAAACTGCCAGTTAACAGGTATATAGTTCTTGATTAAATAGTACACAGAGGTCCTTTTCTCCCTCAGTAATTTCCAAAAACTTAGTCAGGCTGAGTTTAAGTGAAACACCAAAAGGAGAACCCTATCCAGAAAAGGCAAAAAAGAACCTGAGGTAGAAAGTATTTAATTCTGTTAATGTAAAATGGAGAGTAACTGCGATGCTTTAAGGGAACTCGGAAGGCAGGATTTCCTTTTAATAGTCGTCATATCACGTCACTGCAAAACTGTTGTAGATTCCTTGTTACTGGAATAAAATATTAACATGTTTTTACGTTTTAAAGGATTTTTGCATATTACCTAAGGTACTTAAATTACAAAGATACGCATTTAGTAATTCATGCAATCTCTTGGCAGATCTTTTCCAGAAGCTCTTCAGGCAAGACCTGCTTGTGGCCAGTTTATTTCGTAACTTTCTCTTGGCAGAAAGAATTATGAGATCTTACAACTGTACCCCTGTCAGCAGCCCTCGTCTACCTCCAACGTACATGCATGCGATGTGGTAAGTCACAGCCAACAGGTTACCCTCGCTGCAAAGGCTGCATGCTGATGCCTTAAGGAGATTTCAGGCACTGTAGTCATGAAAGATTGTTACTACTTAAATCTACACAGTGCTTTACTGATTAAGTCAGTGGATCAAAAATGAAACAGCATGTGGCAGCGTAATACCCATCTCCAAATCTATTTCTTCTCTGTGCATACATAATTATAACGTGTCGTGGTTTAACCCCAGCTGGCAACTAAACCAGGACATTCTCTAATACAGAAGCTTCAGTTCAGCCATGTAATCTTTCACTCCAAATAGAAAAGAAATTGGGCATCTGCTACCTCTATTTTCACAAAGTAAAGCTAGTCACCTGTGATTGTGATGGGTGGGGAGAGCTGAGGGCCTGAGGGAAAAATTCTTAACTTGTGTTGTTGAAGTAGAAGAAATTTTTTGCTGCAGATTTCATCTACTTTTACTGTTGCTTTTAAGATTAATGGAAATGGAGGTGGCACAGTTATCGAAAAGCTCTTAAATGTGGTTTTGACTATCAAACAAATGTTCCATGAATAATAATAATAAAAATAATAATAACAGTAATAACAAAAATGCTTGCTTTCATTTTTTTTATTCAGTATGATTAAGAATAGAACAGTACAAAATTTAGCTAAGTACAAACTGGTACAGTCAACCTAACGTAGTTCCTGTAGGAGAAAATGATAGCTGGGTAACTTGCTAAAAGGCTAATAAAATGACAGGTAAAGGTAGCTGAGTGGGCTTAATTTGCCTGCATTTTCAAAATCCTTTTGATAAGCTTCCTCCATAAAGTTGTGGAGGAAAATAAATGTAGAGGAGGTATGAAGTGATGATGATCAGTGTAAAACTGATAGCAGCATCAGTGAGTTCAAATTATATGGCATGGTTTCCTCTAAAATGGAGGCAAGCTAACAACAGAGAACCCCAAGAGCATTTGCAGGTGCAAGCAGCCATCGAGGAGGCATTTACTGGTAATACAAAGATGTTTTGATTATTGAAAACCATGGAGGCAATAGGGGAGGCTTTGGATGGAATTATTAGCAACTGGGCAGCCTCACATTTTAAATGTACTGTGTGTACATGGCAAACAATGTTCTTCAGTGCTTTGGATTAGTAACTTTTAAGGAAAATTGTTTCAGTCATTTGTAAATATGGTGAGTTGTTTTATCATTGTGTCACATGAGGGACTGGGACATTTGTAAGTGAAGAGTAGAAAAAAACACCGGAGTTCCCATGGTGTCTTTCAGATTATGTTGCCACTAGATGTGGCAGAACTTGAGCCACAGAACTCTGTGTTTGCAGTTGCAGTAGGGTGGAACACGTTTTTGCGGAAATTTTGAAATTAAAACAGTAAATTTCTTGAGTTATTTATAGCTTGCTTATTGCCAGCATATTAAAAACCTGTATTTCCAGTTCCTTGGGGGAATATAATTCATTTTTATTGCCAGTGTATTAAAAGCCTATATTTCTGGTTTCCTATGGGAGTATGACTTGACTTGGAGGTGGTGTTGCCATCCACGTGCTGAACCACAAGAATGAAACTAGGAAGACCTGGATCCCATTCTGTATCTCCCATAGACCCGTATTGTAGCATGAGGGATTCTAGAAATTCATTCTTTTCTTTGCTTGTATTGTAGTTCTCCTGGTGTAAAATAATGCTGTAAATACCCTTGTAAAGGCCCTCAACCATACCACAGGATAATGGCATTGGTGCTGCTTTTTAGGATTTACCAGAAGAAGAAGTTCCTCAAGAAGAGTCACACACCGGGCTTTTTTCCTTGTGAATCCCAGACACTAGCAAAGTAGACAGCAAGTGAGCAGAGAATCCCTTGACACACTTTATTCAGCGTCCTCCAAATAATGTGCAGTTTGAAGCAAATCTAGCAGAGGGGAAAATTCCATTTTTGTCAGAGGTGGCTCAGGTCATAATAATGAACTTTTAGTAAGGACAGATTTAGAAACTAATTCAGGGCTTGCTTAAATATTTTCTAAAAATAGTTATCTGCACTTACCTATCGCCTTTCATTCAAGAATTTTCTAATGGATCCCTGATCCAAAACCTCCAAACCCATTTTACTGTTTAGATAAACTAGGTAATGTGACTGGAGGGCAGGAGAGTTGGCCAAAGGAGTGTTGAAAAGAATGGAAACTTCAAACAATGTGATTTGATGACCACGTTGAATCTGCATCTGCATTGTTATATGGTGGATGATACAGCGAGGTTTTGCTGATTGCTGTGTTATTGAGACTTTTCACAGATTTTTCATACCCAGCATGTCAGACAGTGTTTTGGGGAGCGAGTCCTGGCTGCTGCGTTGTCAGCAATGGTTTGATCTGCAAGCGGTGGGCAAGAACCTCCAGGGTTCTCTCCTACAATGTTGTAAATGCGCAATGAATGCAAATAGTGGCTCTGGTGTGTATCGGCCAGCGCTCCTCAAGGATCTGACTTCAGACTTTAAGGGACTTCCCTGCCCCTTGTCCTCTTCCTCCCCTCTTCTGTACTTTTTGGCCTTCATTTACTTGGGTTGTTTCAGGGCCTCATACCTTTCATTGTCATCCCGTGTGCACCGGCTGTGTGTTCCTGACTCAGGTTTTGGTTTATTGCTTGCAGCCTAAGTGGTGATGTGATGTTTTAGCTTCTCCAGTACATACATACATATATTCTCCTCTCTTCCGTTATCCTCTGGATGCTCATCTGGCTTCCTGGGCTTTGCTCCTCCATTGACAAAGGTAATATATAAGATTACCGTGTTTCTCTGCTGTTATGGACACAAGCCGTTCTGCACATTCACAGCTGGAATAGCGACTAAAAATGGGATCTACATACAGACATAATTCCTATGCCAGCAGAAGGCTGACTGGAGAAGCAAATTACTGTTGTATGTCAGCACATGGTTTTTTGCACCATCTTTTGCAGAAAAGGCATAAGTAAATGTCAGTGTTTCACTGACTATAGCATCATAAGCACAATCTCTTCTGAACTTTGCATACGCTGCCTGGGTGTCTCTCCTCATCGCAGCAGCAGCCGTGAATTTGCACTCGTGGTGCTCTGCACTGGCCTTGCAACTCTCTTACTGGGAACATCTCGCAGTGAGTGAGAGGGAAAAGAGCAGAAAGAGCTCATGCCTCGCTGATGCAGATGGGCTTCTGAGGTCAGAGCACGACGTTCCTGCTTTCCTCTTTGCTGTCTGTAGCTGGATGACAGAGCTCTGCCACTTCCGAGAGGAAGCCAGAGAAGAGCTGAGTGAGGCTGGCAGCGTGCAGCTGGCTGTGAGCGTGCTGGAGGGGTGGGCAGACGCTGCAAAACGTTCCTCACACTTGGCTTAAGCATCAGTTTACCTCATGAATAATTACGACTGCCCCTTTTCAGACGTAAAATCTGAACCATCTGCTCTTTATCTTTTTTTGCTTACCTTTGTCTCTGCTTGTTTGATAATTTTCCCTAAGTTACACTCAAATGTCTCGTGACTTGAGGATCTGGCACGGTTGTAATAGAAGCACTAAGGTTGCTGGAGATATGAACTTCTGTTCCTTTTGGTTTAGTCCTTTTGAAAACAGCTTTTTAAAATTTTGACCTATAAAATTGTTGTTCTAGTCAATTCATTTGGGAGACCACTGTTACCTCTTCTGTTAATTATCCATTTTACCTGAACAACTGAGGAAGAGCAAAAACTTTTTTTTTTTGAGGGAAAATTTGACCCACAAGCTGTCAGTCTTTTTATTTCACCAAGAAGGGCACCATAATTAGGAATCAGGAGAGCTGATCTCTGTGACCTTGCCCTGTTTGGTAGGCTCTGACATATTACTTCATTCCTTCGTGTTGTTCTTACTTTTATTGGCTTTCTCTGTTTTACCTGCTTAGGCGTAAACCCTTCTGGGCACAGGCTGTTTGTTTGTATTTGTATGATGCCTCGCACCATAGGTTCTTGGCTGCTGCAGGCGCTACTATAATACAAGTATTAATATTAATATGTATTGATTGACTGGCTGTGCTATTCAACTTCTAGAGTTGTTCCGTCTATTGTGCAGTAAGAATAGGAGGCCTTGATGCTCTGTCAGCATCTTGATCTCTGTTGTGATGGATTATGGTTTATACATTACTGCTGTTGCCAGCAAGTTATATTCACGGCCTTTGAAAAGACCTAATAATGTGTTTGGAAATATTTCCTAACGTAGGTCATATATTAAAAACGAAGTGCCTTAATTATGCCTTGGAAGAGCTATGATTTGTCCATAATAGAAATATTGCAATAGTGTGTACACCAACCATGAAATTCTAGTTGAAAGTAAGTCATAACATACTGCAAAAAAAATAATCTTGGAATTCTAGCTGAAAAGAAAACCATGATATAGCAACCCAATTACAGGTAAGAGAGGAGCTGGAGTCTTTGAACACTGTGGGAGTGTTGCAGAATGGATGCAGGTCTGCTTGCCGATTTCTCAAAGAAATGAGTCTCATTTAGCTGCACAGAAAGACTTAGTATCTCAGGAAGAAGAAAGTGATTGTTTGAAAAGGGTATTTGGAACTGTTTGACATTTGAAGGATTAGATTAATTCAGATTACACTGTTGATTTAACCAGATTTCTTTTTGTGTGTCTATGTGTTAGTCTTAACATCTCCAAGACCCATTAATGGACTACAAATAGTTTAATGGAGAGAAATGTAGGACAAAAATAGCAAAGCATGTGCTTTAAGTTGTGGGTAGAGCAGGGGAATGCATTGGTAGAAGAAAGAAGGATTTCATAGTTGTACCAAATATTCATAGCAATAAATATTTTTTAAAAATAGCTGTCTGAGCAGCTTCCCAGCTGTCTCTCCTAAAGCAGGCTTAGGGAGTTCACAGTGTCACTGTGAAGCAGGTGAATTCAGGCTGAAGTCTGAAAATTCAATCAAACAGAGTATGGTGTTGAATTGTACTTGCAGAAAAAACAAACATGAAAAATCTTGTCCAACATACTTGTTAAAGTCTGAAATATTTAGCAGTTCCAGAAACACAATTCAAAGCAAGCAGATACCCTGGTGCCTGAGCCCCAAGACTACAGAAGGCTTCAACTGCATGACTGTCCCAGTAAGAAATACTCATTTTCACTAATATTATGTGCAGTGCAATATAATACAAACTATTCCCAGAAGAAGAGAGAATGTTAAAGGACATCAATAATATGTTATAAAAAATGTGACATGAGAATCAAAAGCATTAGGCATTGACTCAGCCCACAAAATTTGAGGTTAAGAAAATCTGCCTTCATGATCTGCCAGCTAATATAGTACACGTGGGTGAAGAAAGACTAACATGCATCTCTGTAACCATGCTTCATTTATGCTGTTAAAGTATTACTGTGGGCTTCCATTACCGAACATTTCATGGATCTGCACAATAAAATAGTCATTGAGCGAAGCTGGAACTCTCAGCCTGTTCTTTGCTTAAAAGTCCAAACTTTGCAGCACCTCTGGGAAACAAAATAAAGGCAGCTGGATGAGTTCATGTTAAATTATTAAAAGTTTAAACAGTCCTACTGTAATGAAACTGGTATTGGACTGAGCGGGGGAGATAGACGGAGTCTGGGGGGCATGTGAATAGGAACTTTGTGCTGAAGAGCTAAGAAAAACTGAAACTAAAATATAAAGACAAATATATGAGTATTTCTGTCATGGGAGAAGAGAATTGACGAAATTTGGGGGAGCTCTTTCCCTTTTTCATTTTTTATTGTAGAATTATGGAGGAGCAATGCCTTTTCTTTTTTAATTTTCATATATTCTGAAATGCAGTGTCCTTTTGCAGGATGATGGCTTGCATCTTGTATGTTGAGTACCTTGTTGAACTGATTGATCAGTGCAGACAGATGCAGGGCGTTGTTAGCTTGTTTTCTTTACAGACGGTTTCTGTTGGCATGCTGCATTGCTTTGCTTGTTTTGGATAAACAAAAGCACTTTCTTGCCTGTTTTTTAACTGAGTCAATCTTCTAACTAAGGAGAGGATTTAATATACATTTATTCTGAAATATATATGGGAAATGCATGATACTATGTTTTCCCAGTAGCTGAACCTAAGGAGTCCCCCATCCTAACATAGCTGAAAGTCTGTGGGTTTGACCCCTTTCTTTAACGAGATTGCACTACGAAAATTGCCAGGTCCCGAAGAAGCATAAGGGTAAGTATAGCCATGCTATGTGGTTGATTGCATAAAAAAAGCTTTTGAACTTGTGGTTTGAGGGCTGGTGGTCAAGCTGATGAGTAACTTGAGCTTCACCTCCTGTGGTGCCTCTTCCGTGGTTCTCTCGAGTTACTGCCTCATACATGTTGGGTTTAGACCACATAGAAACGGCCACTTACTGATAGGTGGTGTATGATGGAAATCCTTTGGACTTGGTCAAATCAGTCGCAGCGTGGGATTGCTTGTTTTTGTTGCCCTTTTGGGGAAGACATAACAGGAATGTGTATAAAACCTTACGTTAAGCATATGTAGGTTCTAACTTAACTGGGATGTACAAAGGGGAGGTGTCCTCCCTTCTTATGCAAGTGCTTTATCAATTTGTTGTACATACAGGGCGATTAGGACAACATAGTATAAAAAAACCTCATAAAGATATTCTTTAGTAGCGTAATGTAGTGAAGTTGAAACACTGCAATATTTCAGTAGGTTATTGTCCAGTGGATACATCATACTGTCGTCTTGTCACGGTGGCGGGTTCGGGGTTATTGGAAGAGTGCAGTAAGGAGGGAGGAAAGAACAATGCTGAGGTATTACCAAGCTCTTTTTGTAGCTAATGTAGTGAAAACAAATCTTCCAAAGCGCTTTGCAAACAGCAATCTCTGCAAAGAAGGAAGAGAACTAGTGATCTCTTGGGTTGGCCTTTATAAATCACTTCTAGGATGCAGCACCACCTATCCTTGTTCCACTGCTGCTCCCTAATTTATCTTCTGTTTGTGTGCTAAAGTGTAATATTAGTTCAGCGAGCATATCTACAATTTGCCCACCTTCCCAGTTCCCTTTGGCATATTAAAACAGTCAATCACTGCTCCTCCTCCCCACCACCAACAGCCGTTATTTTCACCATAACAAGTATTTTTCCCCTTCTGTTTCTCTTCACGTACTCAATGGCATTAGTCCTTTACCATTCATTTGTGGCAGGGTTTGAATCTTTTAATTGTTGTAATGCCTGTTAAACGCCATTGTCTATTTTGCCAACACCCTGAGTTAGCTATGTGGCAACTCGTGTCCAGCTTGAAGTCTCGCAAGTAACGTGTAGCTGTTCTAGTAGTTGGAAATAGCGAAGTTTTACTTCAAGCAAAACTGCTGTTCGCTCACGTGTGTCGTTGGGTGGGGAGGTTTCCTGTTTCCTGCAGAAATAGAGCAGAAGTGGTGTGTTGGGCTAGTCTGGAAAGGCTGGAGAATAATCATTTTAAGTATTTGAATTGATTAGAGTCTCTTACACAGTTGATGTTAATCACCAGCTCTCTAGATTGTGATGAGCAGTAATGTTAAGATTTTATGTTGGTGGTTGCTCTTTTGAAAGATTGAGTAATGTTGGCTGTGTGGCTACATTGATTTTTAATGGCCTGTTTTTAGAAGCGTAAAAAGAGATTTTGTTTTAATCTACTAAAATCTCTTTTTACATTTTTGTTTGTTCTTTCTGATAGCACTTAAAATCTTTGAGATGTGACCTTGCAGGGCTGCTTTGGACGTATTCGTAGCAGTATTAGTGCTTCTTACCTAAAATGACTTTGAGGAGCTCAGCATCTTAGCTCTGTGTCTCTGCAGTGTAATGACCTATGCAGAAACCTTTTATAGGCAGCCAAAATAAGACTAGTTGTCTCTGATCTCTAAACCATTTTTCTGCTGCACAGCAAAACTTATCTCAAAGGCAATATGTATTGACATTTTCTAATGTTTGAGAGAATTTCTTTAGGTGGTATTGCCCATTCCCCCAAGAAACCTGAAAGTCGGAAACATTCATTCTTTGCTTGAAGTAAAATTATCTTTGTATTTGCACTAATTGACTTTGCCTCAGCCTCAACCAGGAATAAATATCTCTCTCATCAGCTCTGTGTAAACATTTTATCTCCAGCATGGGTCTTTATTGAGCATGTGGGAAGCATTTGTTGCCTGTGCTTTGATTATCTCTTGATTACCTCTTAATTATATTGGCAGCATATTGTCAAGTGAAGGTGAATGCTGTGAAGCAGAGGGACAAGGTCTGGGGCAACTAAAACAAGCTGCATCTCTCAAATCCATAGAAAAAATGCAGGAACCTTATAGTTTATTTTTCTATCTAATTGGAGAGGTTGTTTTCAGTTGAGAACAGCTGCCAGTTAGGCTAATGGGATAGATTTTGCTCGGCAGTTGTTCTAATGGAAGGCTTTGTTTGACTCAAAACAGGGTGATTTAAGAACTTATTAAAGCAGGTAACTAAAATACACTGTATTGATTATCACCTATAGCCTTATGTCTGCAAATGTTCCTAGGGGAAGAAAAATTGCTTAGCCTATTGATGTTAACACATGATGGCCACAAGCCATGGAAGAGCAAATGTGTCTGGAGAGTAAATTAGTTTCTTTTGTGTAAGAAACCCAGTGGGTGGTGGTTTAACTCACTAGCCTTTCAGAGCACGTGTGTTAAAATTAAAAGTGCATGGAATGTCTGTGGATAGAGTAGGGATAATCCTTTCTGGGGTAAAAAGTAACTCTTTCACTTTTTTAGAGGTGTTTTTAGGAACTTTGGAGACCACACGCATTTATTTTAGTTTGGTCCTCTTTTGGTTTGTGAGCATTTTGAAGCAGACTTTTAACATATTTCGTTTGCACTGAATCAGCCACAACAGTTTCTTTGGCCACTGTATGTAATTTACATGCTTTTATAACACTAACACTAAACTATTGTAAGTCACAATACTTTAGCCATTAAATAATACAGTAGGTAAGCGTAAAAACTGAAATCCTTAAATATTTTCTCTTCTTCTAGTTTAGTGTACATCCCTCCATCTTTAGGGTGAGTCATGGAGAGCCAATCTTTGTAAACAAGGTTGCCACGCAAAACCCAACTCAGAGTTAGATTAATGGAGACAGAGTTACTTTTCTCAGCACTATGTACAGTGATACGGTATCTGTGTTGAGAATGCGGAAAAGGAGAATTAGTGTAGTGGTGTAGATGTGTCCATGTATTGTGAGTTGGAGGGCTTGTCGACAGGAATGCATCTTCCTGAGGCGTTCTGATGTGACTTGAATCAGAGCAAGCGAGGGTTTGGATGCATATAGAGGTGTATGTTGAAGGATTATGGGTTGGAGCTAATCCAGGATTGAGTTCATTTTTCTACTTTAAAAAAAAAAAAAAAGTCATCCATTTTTGCATGAGGACAGGTATATAATAGGACTTCAGTTCACTGTGGCTTCTTTCTATGTTATAGAGAGGAGCAGTTTCAGTGAACTTCAGCTAGGGATCTTTTTACCTTGCTCTCATTTTGTTGGTGAGCCTGATATGATGCTGGACTAGACCTTCTCACTGTTTTTCCTGAATAGTTCTCATATGTTTTACTTGTTTTTTAAAAAAAGTGAATATTAAGCATTTCTAAGCCAGTCAGATAACACTGCTTTGTCCAGGTGCTTGTATGATCAGAATTTAAATTTACCTAGATATTACTTATGGATAACTTGTAATGACTTATCTTTCCTTTCACCTTTTTCTCTAGGCAAGCGTGGGACCTTGCAGTTGATATTTGCCTTTCCCAGTTACCTACAATTATAGAGGAAGGAACTGCTTTTAGGGTAAGTTGGATAATATCTTGAAGTGTTACGTGCCCAGTTTAACCCGTTATTTGAAACCTCAGTTCAGCGTATCACTTTTGCTTGTTGAGTCTTGAATTGTTGCAGTTTAAGGGTTTATATTTTTGGAAAATTGTAAATGTCTACTCACCTCACTTAGAGGAACAGATAGAAAAGCAACTTTAAGTTCCTCACTGTTGTACAAGATGTCTGATTCAGCCTGCATCTGTTGGTAAGGAGGAAACTCCTACCAGTAGAAATGATGCCTGAGACCTGACTCTTAAAATTTCAGAGCCCTGAGTCTTGACTAAGAGTGCTGTTAGGAAAAAAATCCCAACGTGCCAGCATGATTTTTAAATGAAAAACTTTAATGCAAAAATTGTCTCTTAGTAGAGTTATTTTCAAATAAACATAAAATAGAGCTTGAGGCTATGTCCAAAGAGTTTTCTTAAGCATGGTATCATTAATATGTCACTGGGGTTTTTTCTACTTTACTTTTCTGCTCTCTCAGATTAACTAAAATTTTTAATATTATATTTGGCTTAAATTCCTCTAGTCAGACTGGATTCTTCTCGATATTCCTTTTGACGTTCATGAATGGAAACCTTTAAATAATAATTACCGGACAACCTCAGATACCAATTCTGCCATGATGTTCTCTCTAATTTTACAGTAACATTCTTCCATTTTATTTATGTTGCCAAGCTCCTGAAAGGTTTTCTGGCTGCGATTGCAGGTTGTCTCCAAAGACCCAAGTACAGGAGGAGAGCTGTGGACTTCTGCGAGGGTGGGGGTTGGCAAAGATGCCCTGAGGCTTTTATCCTCCCATCACTTTCCCCACTGTATGTGCTGTATTTTAAAATTTAAACAAATATGATTTTTCTTCTCCTAGCTTATGTTCATTTTTATTTCAGGTCTTTAACAATGTCAGTGGGTGCTTTTATATTAGTCTTAGACCTCATCTGGGCACTCACTGTCGAGTGAGTTGAAATTTAGCAAATTTCTGTGTGTTTCAGGGATGAGAGGAGGCACATACTTGCTAGAGATTAAACGAGATCAGCAAATAAGAGTGGTCATTCTCAACTAGTGATATTGATTCAAGATAGGGTGGAAGCAATTTATAAGCAGATTTTCAAGCCTAACGAATGTAATTTCTTGTGTATTTTGGCTAGAACTTGAGGTAGCTAGAGCTATCAATGTGCAGGCACAGCTGGGAGCCTGAACGCTGCGAATTTCCAAGCTAGCCCGGGCCCTAGACGTAAAAGCAGGCTCAAGTCCTCTTCTGAGCTATCCCTTACGCTTTCATTTAAAATCCAGCATGATTAATGCTGTGTAGGTTTGTGCCTGCTCTGTAGAGAGGGGACAGATATTAACCTGTTGAACATCTCTCTCTGAGACACCTACAGGAATATGAAACTTGGCTGTTAGTTTGGGAGGGAGTGAAAGGGGCTTAGCTCTACGCTGTGACAAATGCTTGGAGCAGACAGACAGTTGCTGATCTATTCCTTGTGTTCTAATCAACATTTTGCCCTCAAAACCCTTGATTTATGCCCGGCAAGAACTGTTGTGTATCAGAGAAGGTTAGCTGCTGCTGGCCAGCAGTAATCCTGGGAGAAATTGTTGTTCAATGCAAGGCAGGGGGAAGGAGCGTTGTGTTACTGAGGTTAGTCAGCCTGTTTCGTAACGAGGCTGGCAGAAGCAGCAATCAGTGTCTGGGATGTCAAATGCCCGTGTGAGTCACAGGATTACCTGCTGCCATCCATTCGCCGGCCGCGTTGGCTGCTGTGGGTTTAGAGTCCAGTCTGGCCCTGGATAAAGCAATTGATAATCTCTTCAGGGCTGTTTTGTTTCAGCAGCACATTATAAAACCACGTGTGTCTGACTTCTGCTTATTCTCTAGGTGTTCTTTCCTAGCCAGACCTGGAAAATATGATAACGTGATGGAGAATGGCCTGCGGGCTCACAGCGCTCATACGGGGGGGAATGGCGGGGAGCGATTGGGCTTCTGGCAGGTTTGGGTTGGTTTACTCTCCCTCCTTCCATCTCTTCCCTGCCTCCTTCCCCCTTGATTTCTGTTTTTCTGTGGATTTCTAACTGGAAGCTGCTGTGAGATTTGGTTGGTACTTTCTCATACCTAGCTTGTACCACGTACTCGGCGTGATAGATGGTAAAAGGAATGTTTCTCGAAGTGCTGCTGCGCTGGCAGGGGATGCTGATGTGCCCAAGGACTGTCTGAGTGTGCACTGCAGAGTCGAGTGCTTTCGGAAATGAGTGTCAGATCACTGGCCAGTCACCACCAGTATTAGGAGACGAGAGCTGCTCTGCACTTTTGAGCAGGCTCCAGGGCCTTAAACTGTGCTGCAGAATGTCAGATCTCACCAAGTAAACTTCCTATTTCATCAGCCAGTGTGGTGCACCCCCAATCAATCACATCTTGTTAAGAGTAAGACCATAGTTCTGTCATATGTTTTTCAGAGCATGCAGTATTTTCTCTACTTGTATTTGCTGTCCCCTAAACCAGTTTCCTTTATGTCTAGAGATCCTATGAGCTAGTATCCTTTATATTTACTGGATGCCATTCAGATGCATTTTGTAAAATAACATATGATTGTACTGTCTTAAGCACCAAGTACCAAAGTACAACTGATAGATATTAGCTGGTGGGAGTTCACCCCACCCCTTGCATCTTTAGTAGCGCGCTAGTGTAAAGTCTATTAAGTACTGTAGCATTCCGCATGTTATTTTTGTGCTCATTTACCCACGCTACCAGGATATCTCTAATTAAATTAGCGGATTCAATATCTTAAGTAAATTTTCTGATTTTTGTTTGCCTGTATGAAGTCCTTTTACTGCATTACGGGTGTCAGAAGTGATGAATAGCTAAATAAAAGGCTTGAATTAAAAAACTGATAAATAGGAGGCAGCCTTCTTGCAGCCCAAACCAGCACATCTGAATTGCCACCTGTTTGTAGGAGAGGTTTATGGCAGCCAGGGATGACTGAGATGTGGATGGACATAGTTTTTGTTGTTGTTGGGTAGTATTCACTGTGGACTGGGCAGAGGTAGCACTGTGTGCTGCTGCGGGAGTGAAACTACCTCTGCAGAACACGTAAATCCACTGCTGCTCTATCTGCTTCTCATGTGGAAAAGAATAGCCAGATTTCCCTAAGACCTTTTGTGATATCTTTTCCTGGTTCTCTACTCTTTCCTTCTCCTTTTTTCCAAACACTTACATTAGAGAATGCCAACCTATTTAAAGCTAATTATATCTGGTCAGCCTTTGGAAAATTTTTATACATTTAAAAAAACATAAACAGATGTGTGTCAACTAAAAAGAAGGTTTTGGAAACGATAAACTGTGCGAGTCCATAAGTGCCAAAACTGTTTGCTTTGCTTGTTTCTGGTTTCGTTTTAAGCCAAACTTGCATTCCTGTTCTTGCCTCAACAGCACAGTCCCTTCTTTGCGGAGCAGCTGACTGCTTTCCAGGTGTGGCTGACCATGGGTGTGGAGAACCGCAATCCCCCGGAGCAGCTCCCCATTGTCCTGCAGGTGAGCGGCCAGGGCAGGGAGCTCGGCCACAGCTGACACGGAGTGTTTGTGCATGCCTCTCCCTGCCCGCTGAGTGCTGCGCTATCAACCAGATGGCGTTTGGGTACATAAATTACGTGGGCTCCTTCAGGATTAATTAGAGCTGATTGCATGTTTACTAGACCTGTGCGGATGAAGACAAAGTGCTTTTCTTCTCCCATACCTTCGCTCTCTGTTGAGCAAAACTTCCTGCTATAGTCCATTTGCAGCTTCAACAGTATCAGGCTCTGCTGCCTCCTCTTTTGCTCTGAAGTAGCAAGACTTTTTCACAGAGTAGCACATCTTTGTTGTCTTCTCCTGTAGTATCTCCTCTTCTATGCCAGCTCTGTCAGGCAGAGACTTTATCTTCTCTCTGCTTTCAGAAAGTGGAAGTTACTGCAGTGTAAATAGTTTGGAAATGGCTTCTTTATCTGTCTGGTACAGCCTGGAAAGTGTTCTCTTTAATGTGATGCTGAAATTTTGCTGCAAGAACATAGAAACAAGTCTCTGAAGACCATGCCTGGAAGGAATGTAGAGTTCTGGTAGGCATTTGCTCAGACGAGACAAAGTTCATATGTATAAAGGAGAAGTAAATCTGGTAGAAACATAACACCTCATTTCAAATAATATTTTATGGCCAGGCACATATTAAAATTGTCATCTTTTCTTGCCCTCTCCTCCCCAGGAGTTTGTATTGACAGAAATATAAACCCTCATCAAGGTAGCTGTGGTCTCTTCTCTACCAGGCAGCAAAATTTAAAGTCTTTCCGTTTAAAGGAACATGATTCCAGTCACTCATACAGGGATATGTGATTTCTTTCACTAAATGTGAGAAGACTCACCTTCTCTCTGTTAGCTACCAGCTTGTTTTGTGACTGACAGCACCATCAATCTCTGTAAGACCAAATCTGAATTTCCCTGAGCCTCCCAAGCCTTGAGAGATCAGTTGGATAAACAGATGTACGGTTTATCTCTGTCACTGCAATGGGAGAAGGCAGGCTTCTACTCTAGCACCAGCTTTGCTGCCTTCCAGTGAATTATTTGGCACCAGAGGGCTCTGCAGGTAGCTTAACCTTGCAGTGGAATTGAGAGGTCACCTGGCAAAGGAACCCGCTTTCCTTCCTGGAGCAAAAATGAGCTAGGGCAATGTAATTATTCTTATAATTAAAGCTTATTAATTCTATAGTGGAATAAGATTGCTTGTTAACAGGTTTGAGATACTTTGAATCGGAGGCCAACTGATCAGAGAGGGAAGGAAGTGCATTTCAGACCCCTTTTGATTGTCGTTTTGCTTTGACCCCTTGGGAGTGCTTAGACTACGCTGCTGTAGCCTAACAAAGGCTGATTCTGTTTTCCCATTTTAGATGTGGCACTGGGGGAAGAAGGTGTTTGAGTGCCAGGGCCATGATGCCAGCCATGCAAAGCTTGGGTTTGTCAAGGATGGGGAAATGGCCCTTTGTAAATGGCCTTTTAATTGACTTCAGGGAGTTTCTTTCTATTTCGAGTTCTTGCTGTGCGTGGGGCAGATTGGACACATGTGGCTTCCTGGTGCAGAGAAGAGAGAATTCATGGAAGAGAAGTTAGCCATACGCACAGCCTGAACGAGCCTGAGCAGCAGATGCTTGATCCTTGCGGACGTACCTCCTGCAATGTGATCTCCAGTGCATGCAGACAGGAGTAGCACTTACTCCACAGAAGGCCATGGGGAGACCACTGCTGCAGTCCCCTTCTTCCCTCCTGCGTTCGTTAGGAGATTCCTGCTAAAATGTGGATTGTTACTTCTAAATTATCCTGTTTTCTCCTGGTTAATCTCTAACTTGCATGTGTGGGCATAATTAGCTTCCCTACCTTCTGTTTAGGAATAATGATGGACAAATGTCAGTGACACAGTGCTGTGTGCATATAGTGGCACAGCATAACAATTTCATAATTTCACTAAAAGTTCATAAATTGTGCATAGACTCCCCATATCCCCGTGCAAGTCTCTAGAATTCGTGTCAGGTTTGGCTTCAGGTTATTGTGCAAATCAGTTTGGGAAGTGGGAATATAAAAACCTGAGAGACTGATGGCTTTTTTTGTTTTTGAAAATAATGAAATGGAGCTTTTAAAAGAAGACACAATTTGATTTGGTTAAGGGTTCTTGTGGGATGCTAGCAATGTTGAGATGTGGTTTTGTATCTTCACTTGGAAATCCTTTTCAATAACATCCATTTTTTTCCCTAGCTATGACAGAATTTGTAGATTTACTGGTTTTTTTTTCTGCAGGTCAGATACTAACAGCATTGTCTATCTGTATGCCTGCCATTGTCTGCGTAAGCACCCTGCACCTAACATGTTCCGGTCTGTTGTTTCAGCCCTGCCCCAGCTTCCACCATGCCCTGGTTTCTATTACTGCTTTAATCTCAAACAGCTGCCCCTGTTATTCCTGTGCTCTGCATCTTTAAAGCACATTGTTAATTGTGCCAAGTTCTGTAGTAAGTTTATGGAATAGGCTGGTGCCAACTAGGGCAGGATGACCAAAATCCTTTCTCTTACGACCTGTCCTGAGATCTAAGCTCCAATGTTCAGAGGTGAAACAATGAGAGTTGTTAACACATCCTCCTCTCTTCTTCTTCTGGACTTTTTCTGCACAACTTTAGTATCAGTTTTCCGTAGGATGAGACATGAGCCAAGTAATTTAGTTATTCTTCAATATTAAACATGAAAAATAATTTAATTTGAATATACAGAGTGGAAAAACACGGAGAAGGGGATGGAATTGGGGAGCTAAATCAATGAGTTGCTTTCCCTGAGATCTATGCTGAGGGATGTTACTCAATTTAAACTGAGGATTAAACGTTGCATTCCAATATCTTACATCTGTTAAGGAGATTAAGAACTGAAAGTCTGTCTGTTAATATTTCACACCAGGGTAGGTATAAGCCAGTAAACTACTGCCTCATTATCGTTGTCAGACTCCGTTTTAATGAGATTTTTATTAACGACTAATGTGACCTTTTGCTTCCCTCTTAAGTCTCTTACATCGATTTGCCAAGGAAAGCAAAGCCTCTTTTTCTGCTTCTGAGCTGTTTTGAGTAATGGGAGACTGGGCCTTTTGCTCACCTTTGAATCTTTCCTGCAGATACAATTGTGTTCCTGGTTTACTGGGGAAAGGCAGGTGGTATGATGAGAATATTTGAAATCCATAGGGGCTGCTTCCATCTAGCAGAGCTATACTGCATAGGAAGCACTGCGTTTGAGAGAAAAATTAGCAGAGAGAACAAGTGGAGCAATGACGTGGAGATCAAGGATAACTGCATTCCTAGGAAAATGTTTGTATGTGTCTGCAGAAACTTCATGAAGGAGAGCGTTATCGGGAGGGGCAGTAACCCGCTGGTGACACTGTTCAGTGGAGTGAAAGTTTTCAGCAGTCAGGGTTTGTCTTCCAGCTTTTTTGTTCAGACCATCAGATTGTTCAAAGTGATGTAATGATCCTGAGGTCGTCTTAGATTCGCTCTGCAGTCCCAATTTTTGTTCTTTTTAGCAGTAACTGTTATCCCTCTTCTCTGCAGGTGCTGCTGAGCCAGGTACACCGGCTGCGGGCTCTTGATTTGCTGGGAAGATTTTTGGACCTGGGTCCCTGGGCAGTTAGTTTGGTGCGTGGATGTTGCATATTGTCTTGTAAAAGTCTAGTTTATCTCAGTATAGGCGATAAATACAAATGATGATTTATGGAAGGAAGATGTGGAAGATATTCCACAGATTTGACAAATGACCAGTATTTTAAGTGTTCATGTGTGTGCAATGGAGCAAGCATCCCTAAAAAAAAAGTGGTTTGTATTAATCAAAAAGGCCGAATAGCTGTTCATTTGCATTACAACAAAGAGGAGTTCCTTGGGAATAGTTTAGTGTAAAATATTCTAAGGGACAAAACAGGAGGAAATATCTGGGACAAATAAGAAGGTTTATCATGTAAAATAAATAACAAAAAAATAGCGCATACATTTATCGTCTGTTCTCTCAGCTGACTAGCTGCATCATTTTCTTCTCTTCCTTTATCCATTTGGTCTCTGGATTTTATAAGCTCTGCTGAGAATGCAGCAGCTGCCTTCTGCATTTTGGAAAGTGGCTAGCACAGTGTGGATAGTAAATAAGAATTAAACAGAGGAGCAGTTTAAAACACTCTTGTAAATGGAGCTATTTGTTGATAAAAGTGATGAAGACTAACCACCAGCTGGTTGTGGAATAGCTCAATGATGGGACTTTTTAGTGGTTTTCTTAACCTTCCTCCTTCTCAGCCAAGACTACCCTCTGCACACCTTCATGGACAGCTTAGCCCTCAGTGGTGGGAAGAAAGTATGCACTAAAGGTGATTTTAAGACCTCTGGATTATAAACTTCTATGAGGATCAAAACATAGCTGCAAGTCAGCCGCAGTGGACTTCTCTCTGGCTATTAATGAGCTTTATAAACCTTGTTGGCCGTATCACTGGGTGATGCTCAGCTGCTGCAGGTTGTGTGGGTGGTAACCCCCCGGGAGCCGGGTGCTGCAAGTGCAATCCCCCACCATACATTTCCTTTACGTTGTGTTTTGGGAAGGGTATCAGCAATCACAGTGGGATTCTCAAAGATTTTACGTGTTGCATGTCCTCCTGTGAGCGTAGTCTCTAATCCCATGGAAAAGGCTTGGTAAAAAGTCTGTGTAAGGCAAGAGGCTTATTTAATTTCCAGTGGGAAGGCTGTAATTATTAAGCTTTTGCAATATGTTTACTTGTGAGAGCAAATGGCCCCATCTGAGGAGAGCGCAACGTATCATGAAGCATAAAATAGTACAGGCTGTAACGAGTAAAAGCTAGTGCTAGATTAACTCTGAGTCTCTGTGGACCAAATGAGTCTGAAAATATCTGGTGACATCCAAGATGAAAACAAGCAATAGACAAATACACAGGGATCCCCTCTTTACTAGAAATGTATGAAATTGTTTTCTACCAGATTTCTCATCTGTGTCATTAAGTATGCTGCATCTTCGCAGAGCGCTCAGTCCTGCCCCTGCGCGGTGCTGCCTCTGCAGTAAGGCTGAGCTGTTCACGAGGGTTTGCTGTTCTCTCTGGCTCCCCAGGCCCTGTCTGTTGGCATTTTTCCGTATGTGCTGAAGCTACTTCAAAGTTCAGCTCGTGAGCTGAGACCACTCCTTGTCTTCATCTGGGCCAAAATTCTGGCAGTGGACAGTGTGAGTACTTCTGAACTTGGCTGTTTCTTTGGGGTTTCAGCAATGTGCCTTTTTCCCCCTCCCTGTTTGCTTTATCCAGTTGCTTTAGACTTGGGACTTTCTCCTGAGGTACTTCAAAAACACGCTGCATTAGCTGGAGACCAGCATGTTATCTCATTAATTTATCTGACTTGTATGAAAGCTAGCTTCCGAAACTTTGTGAATGGGAAACCCCCATTAATGTGCTGACACTGGGTAGTTTGGCTGCCCACCTCTTCACGCCTGCCCAGGATGAAAGCAGGTTTGCTCTGTCTGTTAATGCTGCAACGTCATGTTAACATCTCACAGTTCCTACTTCCTCCTCTGGTTTTAGGGTGTAGGTGGTCTAGGTAAAAGCCATCAGCTCTCACTGATTGCGTCTTTATTGGGGAAGATATTGCTTTGCTTGCTGAAGGGGCTTAAAAAGCACTCCTCTCTTCTGTCACATATTCACATATTCCCAGGTGAGAGCACACAGGCACGCACTCATACTCTCCCTCAATTTGTTCATTTCAGATAGTGATTAAACTTGGTTTGTTCAAGACCATTGTGTCAGTTGTCAAAACAGGCTGTGGGTAGTCTTCAGACACAGAATTTTTCTAGAAATAAAAGTGATTTTTGGTGACTTCAGCTTATAAATCCTGCTCCAAGTCTAATGCACACACTGATGCATTGAAGATGGTTTGCATAGAAGTATCTACCCCCCACAGAAGACAGATTATTCCTATCACAGGTCCATGATTCTGTTCTTCTCTACAACATTTTGGCACCTTTTGGGTTGAGGTTTAAAAACTGAGCCCTGATTTTTAAAGATGGCCTAAGCCAGAGCTCTAGTTTGTGGGGTTTAAAATAAATAATTAAGCAGGTAAGTAATTGCAGATGAATTTGTATGGTGATATATATATGACTCTGTGGTTTGTAAGTGTAATAACATAAAATTATTAGGAGTGGTGCACACAGTTAATTGCAGGCACAATTATAAGCCAATATGAAATTGTCTGAACTGCTTGTAGAAGTTGGATCTTGCCTATTTGGGGGTTTATTTTTGTTATATCACTTCCATTTCAGTATGGAGAATAATATTGAATTTGTTGGAATTTTTCCCCACTGTTGATCTAGCGTTGTCAGGTTTAGTTTTATAAATACATTTTCATTAACATCCTAAGAGGATTTTGGAAAGAAAATGAAAACTATTCGTCTTAAAGCTACTCTTGAAAAGCTTATTTTTTGATGCATGCCTCTCCATGGCTGACGCTTCAGCCCCAGGTACGTTTCAGAGTAGGCTCATGTATAATTTACATGAAGTGTCATGCCATCTTTCACTCTCTCTGGTGGTGAAGCCAATCTGAGAGGGCTCTTTCCCCCCTACCCCTCCTGGCACCATTGGTGTTGCTCCCGCCCATGCTCTCTTTTATTGTCTCACTCATTTGGTAGGCTGTGCTTTACAACAAAACAACAGAAAAAATACTCTTAAATTTTGTATTTGGATTTTTTTCTGCTGTTTCACTTACTAGCTCCACAAACAAGTAGTGCAAGTGAGAAGGGAGGAGAGGGTAACTTCAGCAGGAAAGTGCAATGAATGCTGCCGAGGGAGGAGACGGGCAGCGGCTTGAGGTGTTGCACCATAAAGGGAACGAATACATCATCATATCGGAAGCTAAAAGAATACTTTCTTGTTGTATGCTAAATATCAATAGAGACATGTCTTTTTCCCTCCTCTGCTGACACAAGGTTTGGCCATGTGTGTTTGAAACAAATTCAGTTTCAAACAAAGTTTAACAAAAACCAGTGTCGCAGCGTGCATGTTGTGCAGGTTCCAAGTGCTCTAACGCTATAGCCTGCTCCACTTCCCCAGCCCTCTGCATTTCCAGAGGGTAAATTTATCTAAACAAACCACAAGACTGGTATTTACATGCTCCAGGTTGAGAGAAGGTCTGTTAGTGTTTTGGTTGATCCAGTGATGCTGCAGTTCATGACCTGAGCCGTGGAGAGCGTGCTATGCTGCGTGTCAGCATCGTTTTCTCAGAGACGGCCTTTTATAAGACTCGGAGGGGGATGACAACTGCAGGGGCATGCTCTGTGAGTATGAAGGCAGGCAGGCTGGAGATGCTGACCGAAGGGTAGATGCAGTAATTAATTGTCAGGCTGCGTGGAATCGCTGTAGCATTAGTGCTGCATGTGGGGTGGGTGTGTGGGTCTGAGGGTGCAGTCCTCTGCCTGTGCTGGGTGTGCATCTACCTGGCTTGGCTCTGGTTTGAGTGGGTGCTACCTCCATCATCCAGGCAGAAGCCGTTGCCCTAGCATATGAGAGTGTGTTTATTTTCAAACATTCTGCCAGATAATCTTCATCTTTGCAATAATTGTACGGTGCTGTCTCTCTCCTTCATCTGCTGTCCCCTGTACGTGTATTTCATTTGGTTTCAGGAGACTGTAGCTGATGAAATTACTTTCATTTAAGAGTGGAGTTCAGCTAATTGCTCATTCCTCTTTGCATTTGGATGTGAATGAGAACAAGTTATATAAGACTTGCTAGTGCCCTGGAGAGCAGAATATCCTGCTAAGATAATATTTCTGTTCTGGTCCCTCCCTCTCTTTGGGCAGGGAGGCAGAAGAAAGGTGTTCTGACATGAGACAGCAGTGTAGTATGTCATGTGTCTGTTCAGATGATACCTTCATTAAGCATGGTATGCTGTGAAGAATTGCATTTTGTCATAAAAATTAGAGGATAAATCAATGGTATTCAAGAAACATTGCACCTCAGGCAGAATTGTTTGTGTGTGATATATAGGTGTCCCTAATAAATATTGGAATATTTCGATTAATCTGCTTTAATTCCATGTATAATCAGATGATTTTTCATAGGATATTCATTGAGGACTCTAGTCATCTCTGCCTGAAACCTGCTGGAGTATTTCTAGAAAATCCACCTGCAGAGCTGCATAGCAAGTGATGGTTCAAAGTTGCCTACTGTAGGTATCTGGCAGGTATAGATTGGTGTAGGAGTAGTGTTGTGCGCTGCCACATGGAGATGGCTATAACACTTGCAAATACAGTTTAGGTCAAGAATTTGCTACATGCCACATTGATAACGTCTGGTAAACAGCACCCTCTAAATCTTAAATACTTGAATTTAAAGGGGAAAAAAAAATTCCCCCACCTGTAATAGGGACTATAATCAGGAATTTAAGCAAGACCAAAAAAACCTGCACATTAAACAATACTGAAAATATGAATACTACTGAAGTAGGACAGCGGAAAAAAAGACCTTACCACTCCAAAGAATGGGCTGAAGACAATAGAAAACAAACATTTCTCATACTTTTTAAAGCAATGGCATGACATAAATAGCATGCTTACTTTTCAGACGTGTCCTTTGTTAGCAGGATTGTGACTACTGTTTCCTATCTTATGGTTAATACAAATATTCAAGTTAAGTGTTCCCTGAGGATAATGTGGTAAAGGTACCCACCTGGGGGGTGCGTGTTCACTGACCAGCATGGTCGCCCAGGATACCCCTGAGCTGTGGCAGTGCTGCTGTATTCCAGGAACTTGTGAGATTTTTAGGGATAAGTTACATAGCACATATGTTATATTAAGGAGAAAGAGGAGATCTATGCTCTAGTCCCTCCCCAGCACTGGGAACGTTATATTTTATGTAAGTTCTGAACTTTCACACCAAGTCTGCAGCTTGTTTTGGTCATGTTGTATTATTATTCACAAGTGTAGCTGCTTATTCCTTGAGGAGGAGGTGTTACTGATGCTGGCTTTCCATATTGTTCACAGGATCTAAGCAGGGAGGGTTTCAGCAAGTGTGCTGTCTTTATAAAAGTTGCGTCCCTCCCTTGAGCCTCAGGTATTTGGTAACAGAGGCAGCACAATAAATGTAGTGTGAAGATGGGCAGCCTTCTCTTTGCTGGTGTCTGTTTGCCTACATTATAGCAAAGAGATTGGTTTTTGTAAGGAACAGAAAGTATTCATGCTGAGGATGAAAAGGGGGAATTTTTTCCGTTTTTTTTTTGTGCAGCATTACACGGAAGTCAGGAAAGCCTCTTGTAGCTGCAGCCTGGCATCAATCCATTCCCTCTGCTCTTTGGTCTGCCAAAACCAGCATCTTCACTCCCTTCAGCAATAAAATATTCTCTTGCATCTCTGTCTTGCCATCCCTTCTCCCTTCAACAATTAGTTCCCTCCTTCACCTTCTACGCATGATAAAAAATACATGATCCTGTCTCTGGCATGAAGCATACAACAGAACCAGTCGTGGGGGAGACTGCCAATTCAGTATTTCCTCCCTTAAATTTTCATTGTTGTAGTATGTATTCTTTCAATTTGACCCTAATATGTCAACCTGAAGCCTGAGTTGGTATGTTAGCAAAAACATGGCGTATGCCATGTGCTTCACTCCTCATACTACCCCAGGAAAACCTGCATTATTCTCCTTATAGGCTTTTAAAGACAGTGAAGTTGCTCCACAGTTTTTGATGGTGTGTAGTAGGAGATCGTGCTACTACATGCTCCTGTTGTACGGATTTAATACACTTTAGCACTTGACCAAATAATAAATGACCAAATAAATAAAGTGATTAGTCTCGTTTGTGTAGATGAGTTGAAATCTTCTTGTCAAAATCTAGTCCCACCTGGGCAGGGGATTAGACAGAATATAAAGAATGAGTATATAAAGAATTAATAATTCCTCCTCCATCCCCCAGCCTTACAGATTTACTGGTAATTGCTCAGTGATGTGGGCCACTGTAAGAGAAACATGTGCGAGGTTTATTGCATGCGGCAGTCTCCAAGACTTCTCCTGCCTGTGAAAGATGGCACTTTAACATTCACAAGACACTTACTCTCACATCCTGGCTGCCAGGCTGAACTGGAAAATCAGCTACAATGGTACAGAAAGAACTAGGAAGGACTGTCTGTGCTATCAGACTGCACCTCCCATAATCAAGGTCACAGAGCAGACTCACCCAAAAACTTCCCTAGCTCTGGAGTCCTGTGGATAAGACGGGGTGGGCAGCCGGGGGGAAGAGGTCGGACCCGGAGAGCATCTGCAACAGCCTGTGCCACGTGCTCGGCAGCCAGGAACGCTCGTGTATGTCTGAACACGCAGCACAAGCTGCTTGCTTGACTCTTGGTAGCTAGTGCGTGATTATAATGTTCTCTAAAAAGAAAGGTCACTTACTCTGTGCCTGGGGAATGTTACAGATTTGACCAGGATTTTGCACTAGTTAGGTAGATATTTAACTGTACAGCTAGAAGTTAGTGAGCAGCATTTATCAGCAAACCTGATCTATGGTGAGCTAATTGCCTTGACATGGGATTGGAAATCAAGTGGAAAATTAAGACTAGGAGCTTTTAGAAGATCTCATCTTACATAATTTTTATTCTGGTAAATGTAAAAAAGAGAAAAAAAATTAATTGCATTCCTCCTCGGTTTTGCCTTTGGTGTCTCTCAAATACTGGTGAAGGTTTGATGTGGGACAGAGAGATGTCAAGTCTAACTCTTCTCCTAAGCAGGAGGTGACATTTTCAGCTACTGTTTCTGTCGTGTTGGAGGGTGGCAGAAGGTTCCTTGCTTTAGACACCACTCTTCCCTGTCGACCCTTCTCCTGCGGGGATGTTTGCTTGCGGCCCCGATGGAGGGCTTGTGCTTTATTTTGCTTCTCACATGAAAAGGAGATTTGAGAAAAATTATTAAGATGTGAAATATTCATATGTCATTGGAGGAAAAAATATTTTTATGTTATTGTACTCATCATGTTTTTCTTTGTCTCATTTTTCAGTCATGCCAAGCTGACCTTGTGAAGGACAACGGTCACAAGTATTTCCTTTCAGTTCTGGCAGATCCTTATATGCCAGTAAGGACAAGTCATCTTTATTCAGACTCTTCTAGCATTTGCTTAGCTTGTCTTAGCTTATTGGTTGCTGTTCTGATGCAGTTGGTGCTAACGTAGGACTGCCTCCCACCTCCATCTCCTGTGACACCCACTGCTTTACTGGAGAGAGTCATTGCTGAGCTGTGGAGTCAGTGACCAGGGGAGTTAAAAATGCTCCTGCCAGGTTGTTGTGTGATAGAGACAGCCAAACCAAACAAGAATTTGCAAACTTGTTTGAAGTTATATAAGTGCAGATTACTCAGTGGTGATGATGGGAGCTGGGGGCTCCTGGGGGCTGGGTGCAGAGGCAGTCTAATTGCGCTGCTACTTTCATAATTCCCTCTGCAAAAGTTTTTTGTGATTTCCTGCGATAGGTATTTGTATGCCTCCTCCAGAGCAATATATGGAGGCTGGTTGGGAGGATCATATTGGCAGTCTGATGAAGTGTCTCAGGTGTAACTAGTGACAGGACTGGATGACAAGAAAATTCTAGCTTTCTTTCCCTTCTTGATCTTTCAATGTGATACAAACTGCATTTAGAATAATCTCATGTTTCAGAAAGCAAGGGATATAGTTGTTCTCTGACCTGTTTTCTAGATAACAATTAGTTGTATATTGTTTTAAGGCTGAACACAGGACAATGACGGCTTTTATCCTGGCTGTAATTGTTAACAACTACAACACTGGACAGGTGAGTCCCAACATCCTTTTTCCTTTCATTCTCTCCTACCTCTTCTCTGCATTTTCCCTTTACTTTGATAAAAGTCCTGGCTTGCATTAAAGCACAACCCCAAACTGGAAAACTGAAATAGAAGATTGCTTTACATTATTTTGGTGTGGATTAAAAGAAAAATTGACCTGGAGGTGTGACAAACACATTATGTACCTGGCACCTGGAAGTGGAGGTTAAGGACACAAGTCACTCAACAACTACCCCTCCAGGCAGTGTACTGACGTGCTATTAAAGAAATAGTGCCTAGTTTCTGTCAAGTGGAAACTTGATGGCTGTGATAAAGTTCTTGGGAAGGGTATGTGGAATGAGCCATAAACCTTGGGGCTCTGACAGGTGCAAGGAGTATTTCCAATGAGGAAAAAACAGGCTTTATGTGCTACAGGAAGCATTTCTAGTGTTTAACTATTTAACTAGCTATAGCAGCACATAGTTGACCTTCCCTTCATGCTGCTTCCAAATAGTATTTGGTAACAAAATCAGTATATAACCACTGAATAATTATTTTCTCTTGATTTCCTGTCTGTTTCAGAAATAATCTTCTTTTTTGATGATGAGGTGGGAAGCTGTCATCCAAAATAAATTGCATTGATTTGTGTTTTAGGAAGCTTGCCTTCAAGGAAACCTGATTGCTATTTGCCTGGAGCAGTTAAATGATCCACATCCTCTTCTGCGTCAGTGGGTGGCCATTTGTTTAGGACGTATTTGGCAGAACTTTGACTCAGCCAGGTGGTGTGGTGTGAGAGATAGCGCTCATGAAAAGCTCTACAGTCTCCTCTCGGATCCAATCCCAGAGGTAAAAATCCAACTTTTTAAGTAAACGCCAGTTGAATTGTCAGAATTGTGGCAGAGGGCTACATAAATACTTAAAAAAGCGGGGCCTTCAATAGCTTTACGATTGTGTCTGGTTCAAAGAAAGATTTTATTGCTGTTTCTTCAAGGTGGTGCAAATCATACAAGCCTGCAAGAGAAGTAACCAAAGAAATGCAGGGGGAGTTCATACAGCCCAAAAGCCCTGGAATCTTGGCACCAGAGTTAGGAAACACCATGTTTTTACTTACTTGCATATCAGGAGCTTGTTAAAAAACGTGGTCTCAAAACTCACTGTGTGTTGCAAAACACCTTCTAGTCTTTTTGTCCAAGTACAAAAACTGTTCTTCTCGTGGTATGTGTGAAAATACATCTTTAATTGAACGTGTTTTACCTTTGTGACAAACTGTCCAAGAGAGAAGCAATTCTTGTGCAGAACTCGACTATGATTGACAGAGCCTGTCAGACCCCAGTGAAATTACATCGTGTGTGGGAGAAGTAAGCCTGGAGATAAACACCATTGCTAATGTGCAGTGATTAAAGATTGGATTCTCCTTCACATTCAGCCTTTCTTCCTGCATCCTCCACCTCTTTTCTCTGGCCCCATCTTTCCCCCATTTTATAAGCAGTATTTGTGTGAAGGATGGGTTGGCTACCCTTAACGGCACACCCGTGCTTCTTTTTGAGAAGCTGAAGTGAGTGTTTCTACTTTGTGAAACCCATCCTGCAGTTGCTGATTGCACTGTATCCCCACCGTTTGCAGGCTCTGCCAAGGCTAGCTGTAAGATTACCAAGCCATCTGATCCCTCTGTTCTTTGTGTAATCTGGCAAAGTTTACGCTGATTAGAGCTGCTGTCTCTTCTCCTTTTCTTTTTTCCATCATCTTCTACCTTTCTGTAAGCCCTTATCTGAAGACTGTAGTTCAGCACTCTTATTGTTAAAGAGATTCACATCCCAACAGTGACTCCCTGTGTACCTTATTCCTGTTAATTAATATTCTAGGCAACCTGAACTGGAAACATCACCCATGGGAAGGTCACTGAGTATTCTGGGAAATTAAATATACTCCTGCACCTGTGAATACTTAAAACTCAGTGCTTTGCTGAATCTGTTTTGCTGTTTACTCTCCATGGGCTTCCCTTTAACCCTCACTATTTACCTGACACAGTAGTCCGGGTTTCCAGAGATGCCATTTTGGGGGATAAAAAAATCCCACTGGCAAAATTCAGGCTGGAAACAAGAGGAAAATAATAATGAATGTTTGTGTCTCACAGGTTCGCTGTGCTGCAGTCTTTGCACTGGGAACATTTGTGGGCAACTCAGCTGAACGGACCGATCACTCCACCACCATCGATCACAATGTAGCTATGATGTTGGCCCAGCTCATCAACGATGGGAGCCCCATGGTTAGAAAGGTACAGAAAAGCTGGCGGTACGGAAGTTTGGATTCATGCTGATGAGCTCCGCACTATGCCTAATCAGAGAGTGCATTATTTAATAGACTTTTCAATGAATTTGACTCATTTGGAAGTATCTGTTTCATCATGAAGTCTTTTAACTTCAGTTCCTGCCAAGAAGCAATAGGCACAAATGACGACACCAGTGAAAAAAGCAGCATGAACCTGCTGCTGTGGCTGAAGGCTCAGCACTGAGCCTTACACTGCACACTCAGGGTGGTCATGTGCAGTAGCGTTCTGGGATGCTGTTTTATCCACTTACCCTTTTTCAGTGCACATATTACAACATTTCATTTACTCTGCAATATAAGGAGCCTGCTGACAGGAATAATACAAGTAAAGTGTAGTATGTCATTGTGTCCACATGTTGACAAGGTTGTTGTTCAGATCAAAATGTTTCTGCTCTTTAACACTGGACGTCTGATCTAGCTCATGTATTCCACTAAACAAATATCTGAAATAGGAGTAACAATCTCAGGATTTTGTGGGAATTTTTATATCCCCTTTTTTTTTTTAATTTAAAAGAGAATGCAAAGACAGGGATAAGGAAGGAGAGCAATTACACTGAAGTCTTTTCCAGGTGCACAAAACACTGAGAATTCTTGCTGGGCTACCCTTCTACTAATGCTCTTCGGTTGATTAGTGTTTTGATTCAAATATTTTACATTACAGGATCTCAGGTTTTACACGAATTAGTAATGTGTTGCTAGAAACACTGAGTATGGGGTAGTCCTAGGGGAGGAAGAGGAGAGGGAGTAAGAGTGCTGTGGAGGGAACAGGAGAGCTCTGTTCAGTAAAAAGATCTTGCTGCTTTTAGAAACCACAAGGGCGGATGACAGACAAAGTAATTCTTCAGGTTTTGGAGAATTGCAATTTCTGATGCACCATTGTACATCAATAGTACATTAAATAGTTTTTGACATTCTGGATTGTTCTTGATGGGTGTACTTAGGTGTCCTAATGCTTGTGTTTACTTAACTGGAACATCAATACCCCGACAGTTGTCACCAGCATTGTGAGGATTAATTTTTGTTGTCTCGTTCTAGCATTTAATCAGTTTAATTCAAGAGAGAAATGCATGTCACACTATATGCTCTTTGAGATTCATAAATCTCTCTTTTGGAGATTAGTCCCCTGAACAGAGAACAGCAACCGAAGCCAGCTCCCCAGCTCTCCTGTTTGCTGTTTCCAAGTGCCTAGCAAGCAGTACCTAATTGAGGGTTTGAACTTCACCTGCTCTACCCTTCCCACCCCAGTAATTGAGGTTCTCAAGTTGCAGCTATGAGAATGAACAGACTGATGGTCCCTTGCAGGTGGGCAGCACGGTTCTCATGTTAGCTGCTGTCATGGTTTAAACCCAGCCAGCAACTAAGCACCATGCAGCCACTCACTTGCTCCCCCCCATCCAGTGGTATGGGGGAGAGAATCAGAAGGAAAAAGGTAAAACCCGTGGGTTGGGATAAGAACAGTTTAATAGAACAGAAAGGAAGAAACTAATAATGATAATAATCACAATAATAAAATGACAATAGTAATAAAAGGATTGGAATATACAAAACAAGTGATGTACAATGCAATTGCTCACCACTCGCCGACCAATGCCCAGTTAGTTCCCGAGTAGCGCTCCCCCCAGGCCAACTCACCCCAGTTTATATACTGGGAACGATGTCACATGGTCTGGAATACCCCTTTGGCCAGTTTGGGTCAGCTGCCCTGGCTGTGTCCCCTTCCAGCTTCTTGTGCCACTCCAGCCTTCTTGATGGCTGGGCATGAGAAGCTGAGAAATCCTTGACTTAGTATCAACACTACTTAGCAACAACTGAAAACATCAGTGTGTTATCAGCATTCTTCTCATACTGAATCCAAAACACAGCACTATACCAGCTATGAGGAAGACAATTAACTCTATCCCAGCTGAAACCAGGACAGCTGCTGACATTGCAGGTCAGTACGAGACACTGCGGTTCAGCATAGGATTCAAACACCAAGGCTCTTTGTGGAAGAGCTGAGCCATGTCCCCAGGGGCCTCTTGTCAGATTCTGTTTTCTTCAGCTCTGAGCGAAGATAGGGCAAGCTGTAGGACGAGAGCTCCACTCCACGCATACACGTGCTGCACAGGGAGAGAGGGTCAGGCTGTGCCACAGAGGGCCGAGGACACCGATCCTCAGCACAGCTCGCTGCTGCTCTGCAGGAAACACACGCTTCTTGTGGGTGAGACTGCTGCACACACAGGAGCAGAGGGAGCTGGGGGTTAGTCGCCAGTTCAGTACTTTCTGTGACACTGCATCAGTTTGACAATATTGGGCAGAATCAAAGAGTAGCGGTAGCCTGTTCATGTATAGACTTGTGGAGAATTAGATTTGAAATGGAGTGCTCTGGCTTTCTTCAGTTCAGCCCTGTGAAGCGAAGGGAAAATTATTAGCCTGGATGGCCACCCAATAATGTCAACAATAATGACCACATTGTTCTGTGTTTCCCTTTGGTCTATTGTTTCTGACCTATGTGACCATGAAATACCTTTCTTCCGCTCTTTCCATAGGAGCTGGTGGTGGCTTTAAGTCACCTGGTGGTTCAGTATGAGAGCAACTTCTGCACCGTTGCCTTGCAGTTCATGGAAGAAGAGAAGAACTACCCTCTCCCTTCTCCAGCTGCCACAGGTAGGTGTTTTGTGTTTGTGTGGGTAGGAAACATGTAGCCTGAAAGTGCTTGGGAACTTTTATTTAAGGAGTTTGCCCAACACAATGAAATTCTTGCTGGTGGTGATTTACCAAACAGCACCATTACTACAAAGTTGAGCGGCATGGTGGGTAGCTCTGATGTCTGTTTAGCACCATAATATATTGCACTGGAGAAATGCATCCTCTGCTGAGTCTCCATCTAAAACACAGCTATAGCTCACCAGCAAGTTGTAGAGACTGAACACCCTGTCAAATTCAAAGGGCTTCCCTTCAGATCAAGATTGAAGTATACTTGTCAAGGCAGTACACAGGCTTACCAGACTTCTTTCCCCCCGCCACCTCAAATTACACCAGAAACTTCAGTGTCATGTTGACCTAATGAGAAGCCTCACCAGACAACAACGAACCAACTACACTCCTTGCTCTGCAAAGCACCAGACAAGAAGCAGTGAAGAACTTTATGCTCTGTGCCTCCTGTCCCATCCCTTTTGTTGTGTCTATTGCTTTATGTGAGGAATGAAAAGCCCTAGTGAAATTGTTGCTAACCTCATATTTTCTTTAGTTGTTAAGTACATTGGAAATATTGAAGGATAATGGGACTGTTGCAGCAGAAACTTGGAGACAAGAGCATGTGCTGTCTCTGCAATGAGTAGTTTAATCTCCCTATTGTCTGAATAAATAAATCATATCAGAAAATAAGCTTTTCCCCGTTTGTCCTTTTTGCTGCAGGAAATAAACATTACATGCAGTTTATATAGTGCTTTTCCTTATCCAAAATAATCCTGAAGTATTTATAAGCAGGATGCTCTGGAAGCATTGGCCCCACCACCATAATGCAGCCACTTCTGCAGTGAAATAATAGCTCTTCTGAAGCCATGGTACTGTGTGTGTATTTAGGAATGAAAATGAGAAAGTTTGGGAAATGATAAGATTCCAGGTTCTGGGTGAAATGTGAGTTGAAACCAGGCCTGAAATTTGGTCAGGAAATCAGAATTTTCCTAAATCTCTATAATGAGAAAATTTACCGCATTTTTAATGAGCAGAAGCAGACAGAAGCCTGTAAATGCTGCCTACTAAATGGAGTCTGCTGTAGCAGCATGTCCTAGCACAATGTCTAGGCAGTGGCCAAGCATCGACCTGGAGAGAAGAGTCATCACGCCTTTCTGGGTAGTCTGCAGGCACTGGCAAGGCTCAACTCACCTGCTTTTATTGGATGTAACAAAATCACAGCTTAAACAGTAGACACACATGGTCCTTGCTGATAATGTGTGGAGAGGATCTTTCGTCATACCTCATTCTGGTTTAGCCTAAGGGGCAATGACTAAATTCTGTTCATATTGGTAGTATTTTAGTTATATATTTGCTGGGAAATAACCGAAAGGCTATGATCCCTTTGGTTACATCTCTTATTGCTAAATCTTGCATCCACAGAGGGTGGGAGTTTGACACCAGTGCGAGATGGTCCATGTACACCGAGGCTGCGGTCTGTCAGCTCTTATGGGAACATCCGAGCAGTTACCACAGCTAGGAACCTGAACAAGTCCTTGCAGAACCTCAGCCTGAATGAAGAATGTAAGAGATTTCAAAATTCTTTGATTTTTCTTTACCTCCTCTTTACCCCCCTCTTGCAAGCTAGGAAATACCATGTGCAAGACAACAGGAGCTGAAACCAAAACTTTAGCCCAGATTATCCAGCTTCCAGCTCCAAGGGCTGAGATGAGAAGCCCCATAATAATTAGTTTCAATTTTCTGGTCATTAGTATTGATTTTTCTGAGTATTTGGTGGGGACCAAAAAGGTACCTTCCAACTTCCTAACATATATGGATTTTTAACTGAATCTTTTCTGACCCCTTGATGCTTACTCTGTATTTAAACGTTCAGTATTTAAAAGGGAATGTTGTGGATTTGCCTACACCTTCGTTGAGTGTTGCAGGATTTAGAAAAGGGCTGTTATGCCTGGGTAAAAATTGTTCTCTCACCAGTTCTTGTTTTGGCATCTGCCCTCTTTTCTTTTGGCAGCTGGAAGCTCTGTTGCATTTTCTCCTGGGAATCTCAGCACCAGCAGCAGTGCCAGCAGCACCTTGGGCAGCCCTGAGAATGAAGAGTATATCCTGTCGTTTGAGACTATTGACAAGATGAGACGAGTCAGCTCTTACTCTTCTCTGAATTCACTAATAGGTGAGTTAAGACTCTCCTCCCTTCCTTGGTGTTGTCTTTCTTCACATGCTTGCTCTAGCTTTTGTGGAAAGTTTGGATCTTAGCTTCTACTAGATCTTACTCCAGAAAATTTCTCATAACAGTAGAAATGCTGCTCTTGTGTTTGGTTAGGCTACATGCAGAGCAGAGTCACTCCTGCTCTGATGGAGAGACTGGAAGTGAGAGCTGTTGGCTCCAGCTGTAAGCTTCACCATGATGGACAACAGTCCTGTTAGAAATTTAAGCACAAAAAAGTGGTGTATACAGGAATTTCACATCCACTGCAGTTTCGTGGGCTAGAGAATGAAAGCGAGGACTCCCCATCCCATGGACTTAGCAGCTGGGCACACTGGCACTAACTGCTTCCCCTGGTTATTTTTTACATGGGTTGTGTTTCTGTACAGCACAGCCACTTTATTGTGTTACTTATCCAAGGAAGCCTTACCTAGCTGATTTCCTATGCAGGTTTAGATGTATGTTGTTAAAATAGGACTTAAAAAGGAAGGAATCCCAGGCTGTGTATTAAAAGCAAAAAGACTGACTGTTTCATAGAAATATGCTTTTATGCAAAAAGTTTCATGGCTGATCCTGCTGCCTCCAATTCCATCTCCATTATTTCCTCCCGGATAAGCAGCTCTAACATCACTAACAGCGCTGAACTTTTTACCACCACTCAACAGTCCCTTTCTCTCCTGGCATCTGACTCTCTGGGTAATGTACAGAACTCTGCAGAGTCAAGTTCTATAACACAGAAGGAAGGGAAATTTTACTTGTATTTATGCAGTGCATGGCTGATTTCCATGTAATGGATTATTTGCATTTCTTTTATAGAACAAAACTGGAATGTTTGTATTAAGCTAGTTCAACTCGGTTGCTTTTCAAGTAACTTTTGCAGTCATGTCTGACTGCAATAATAGCCTTGCTTTAAACTAGCTGTAGTTTTTCATATAATCTAAACCAATTGGGGATGATAACATGGACAACATGCAGAAGGATCTAGCTTTTGGAATGGCCTCCTTCCAGGGAGCAGGGATGGCAGCATGCAGCAGAGAAATGCTGCGGGAAGTCTCTGTATTTTCTTTGTAATCAGTAAATGTGCCCATATTTTTCTAGCCTTCAAAAATCAGTGAAAAAAAGAGTGGTGTAACTCAGAGAGGAGTCCACCTGGGTGATAGACTTGCCTTGAATGAAGAAACATTTTGCTCTATTCTGTATTTTCTGGAAGAAGTAATGGTGATGTGGCTCTCCTGAGTTGAAAGATTCTGGGATTTTAATTCCTGAGCCCCTGTGGCAGTTTAAAATCATGTGTTCATTAGAAACTTGATCAATTAATTTGCTTTTGATTGTAGGTATTGAAATTAGATCTTCTTAAGCATGAAAGGAATGTTAGGAAATTTCTCTCCATCTTAAGCTAGAACTTGAGTTTTCTCATTTCCACTGGTGCACACTGGCGTCTGCTTGATGGCTTGTGCATGTCTCACGAGAGCTTTATAGTACAGTTGGAAAAGAATCTAGAGATGAGCTGGAGATGAGTGAGGGAGACCTAGGAAAACAAAAAGAGCAGTTCTCCAAAGCTTCCCTCATTCCTATTCAATCGGAAGAGCTCATATCCAGCTGGAAATGACAGAGCTTATAGAAGTGTTTAAAATTCATAACTCACACAGAATCCCATTACCTTCAGCATTTGCCTGCTGAACAGCCAGGCTTTTTTCATTTCTACTGAAGAATTACCATCTTCCAGCCTGCTCTCGCCTGCTCCCCAAGGAAAGAGTTTTCGAAATGCTATCAGCTCCAGCCACCCTCCGTAGTGCTGTGGCTGCTGCACAGCTGGCCTGGGCTCAGATTAACCCCTTTCTGTAAAGTTTTAGTGTGCAATAAAATACAGCTAGCAACTTGGGGTAACTCAGAGGGGAGTCCACCTGGGTGACAGACTTGTCCTGACTGAAGAAATGTTTTGCTCTACTCTCTATCTTTTGGAAGAAGTAATGGTGATTTGGCTCTGCAGTAATGACTCTGCCAAATATTTGAGACAGGCAAAGCAGTAAAAAGGATGCTCTGGGCACAGGGTAGACTCAGACCAAAGCAGAAATCTAGTCTGTAATAATAAAAGTAGAAATTTTCAACCATAGTTTAATTCCATGCTCTGTACTGTGCATTCCCTCGGTTGATTCACTGGTGTCCAGGGCTTTCTTCCTCTCTTGCGATTTTAGGAACATGGTGCTGGAGGGGTTATTCTGGATCAGTCTATCCAATTCACTGACATTGCAGCATCATACAATTAACTTCTTTCCATAAACTTGAGGAAAACCTCTCCATTCCTTCTTGTGCCATTTTAGAAACAGCTTAGCTAACTATAGGCCAAATGGCCCCATGTAGTGCCCCCCCCCCCCCCCCCCCCTCAAATGCAACATGTACTTATAGTCTAGGTGTGCTGTTTTCTGGCAGACTGTTCCTTGGCCAGACAGTCCTGTTACCAGAAGAGACGTTTATGTCTGGCTCACATTTTCAAGCTGGCAAGAGGCAGTTTTTGGTTAGTCAACAAAGACATCAGTTTGGACGGGAAGCTGAGCCTTGCTGCTTTTTCCATACAACTAGTCATTAATCTTGGTGTCCTGGAAATTTTTAGTTTAGTTTAGTTTAAAGATGGGAAAAGGGAGGGAATTAAGACGGGGGTTTTGCATACCTTGAGGCTGATTATTCGTATCCAAACTGTGCGATTAAAGTCTTTGTCCTACAGAGAGCATAGCTGGAAAGATTATATTAAGGAATGATCAAAGAAGGAGGAAAATAAATCTTGGAGCGACGAGAGCTGGGGAATAGTTCTCTTTTCCAGCAGGAGAGGCTGGGGGCAGAAAACGATTTGCCATGTCACAGGATCTGTCCTGAAGAACTGCCTCAACATAGCACTTACAGTGGGAGGTTACTGCAGTGAGGATGAGGAGAGCAAGAGATGTAGGTGGGCAGTGAGCCCCAGCAAATGAGAGAGGGAGTGTTGGGACAGGTAGAGCCTCCTTCTCTATCACTATGCAATATATTTAAATGCACAGACGTAATAAGAAGTAACTGGTCAACAAGCAGTATTTATAAATACTAACTTGCATAGTAGCAAAATACAGGGATCTGAGTGGTTTTGGGAAATGGAAGCTTGATGTAGAGGCTGGTTGTAGTGGGCTGCTTTCATGTTGGCTATGACAGCCCTGGTCCAGGGGAACATGCCCTTCTCTGAGGGAACATACTTTTTCCTCATGAGCTGCTTCTGGTTTCTGTCGAAACATGCAAAAGCTCGTGCCTTGCCATTTGAATCGCCATCAGGGGTTGGAGTGTGCGGGAACCCCTTTGCATGGCCCCGTGCAAAGAAACCACCTTGCAGACTGTCAGGGCTGTGCAAGAAACGCTCATTTGCTGTTCCTGTAGGGAACAGGCTGCCGTCTGCATTTGTGGAAGTAGAGTTCAGAGAGTAGTCAGGATTTCAGATGTTCTCTTCATCCGAGTAGCTCTCACAGGACCTTCTGTGTCACTCACGGGAAGAGGAGAGACTTGTGGGATACACGTTTACAAAGCAGGTGGGATTAGCATTAATGGGAAGCAGATACCCAAGTCCTCGGGTACCGTTCAGTCTGAAATATTTCAGCTGTATGTTTCATTGCGTGCCAGTCCGAAAGTTGCCTTTCCCTGCAGGCGGGATGTGCAGGCGCGGGAGAGGAGAGCTGTCTCTGGTCCAAGGCGTGCAGCAGTGCCGGTTCAGCCATTGGTCAGTTTTTGCTGCTGTGTTGGGTGGGGAGTGGACTGCACCTTCTTCTGGAGATCAAGGCTTAAAATCACTGCAGTGATTTTTACAAGGGATTAGAAAGAAACCCTGTCAAAGCCCGGCAAATCAAAAAGAATGAACAAAAACATTAGCATTCATTTTTGCATCCAACGTGGTTCTACCCTTCGTGTACTCGGTGACCTGGCAGCAGGACCTCAGCCAGGTCCCTTCCTCAGGGCCATTGCATGATGCTTGCTGTTAAATTGAACTAGGAGTTACGTATATGCAAAGAAAATCAAAGTCGTCAGTAAAGGCAGGCAATTTATTTTTGACATTCTTAGCAGAGAGGAATCATTTTGTAAATGTAAATCTATACTGCAAGGTCCATTTAACTGGCTTTGAATCAGTCTGACTAATTACAGAGCTGTCTGCTTAGATTAACACCCCGTCCCCCTTGCTCGGCTCTTTGTTTGCATCTCATGGATATTTTTTGCATTTTAGTCCATTACATGAAATCAAGCTGCTGTTCCTCCTGCCACCTCTGCTGCCTTCCATTATCCCACTGACTCGGTGCTCAGTTTTTTTTACAAGGAGCTATGTCAGATGTGTCACTCGATTGAATCAGTGCAATGAACAACACTAACATGGGCGGGGGGAGGATGGCAGAAGAAAGGACCAGTCCTTCGAGCACCAGCTCTGAGCCTGAGATGCCTTTGTAGAAATTCCCTCTGTTCTTTTCAAAGGCTGCTGAATGAATGAGGAATTGCACTGGTGCAGTTCTGTTTTAAATTTGTTTTTTCATGATGCTTAGATGTATAAAAAATGGTGGGTTTTTTTTCTTCATGACTGCGTCATGAATGAGGTGGTTATCAGAGATGCTGGAAAATCTGATGGGTACCCTCTCGCTCTCCCTTTCTCTCCCATTCCTTTTACTGTCTTTCAAGGGCTTTAAAAGAAATCAAGCCTTTCAGATTTCCCAGCGGTCCTTATGTAACTTCTGCACAGGACCGAATGTAGAGGGTAGAGCTCTGAGCAGACCTCAGACTACATTACCTGGCTAGCTGCTTCAGTGGCTGGGGCTTTTTTTACTCCCACAGCTTGTAGCACTCTGTCTCTCTCCCCGTCTTGTTCTTTATCCTTCCCCCTCCACTTTTTCTTTCCCTGGTGATAGAAGCTTCCAGGATGAACGTGGCAATGGCAAAAATAAAACCCAAATGGTCAGAAGCCTGGAGAAGACAGACAAGCATTGTATCACCACCCTTTATGGTTGGGAGGCCTAACCCTCTTCTTCTGAGAGAAGACTTACTTTATTGTGTATTGACATTTTCTTTATTTAAACATAGATAAAGAGCTTCTGAAAAAGACGATGACTTTTGCCTATTATGACCAAAGCCAAAACCTGAACTTGGATCTGCACCGTTCAGTTCTGCTCAAGTCATGCATGCTGTACTCAGGTGTTCCTTGATTTTGTCCACTTTGTGCTCTATCCTTAGCTGGCATAAACCAAATATCACATATCAGTGCCCTTTGACTCTATTGTATCTTGACAGTTGTTATTGCTTTCTCTGATTATCAACTTCTTCATTTTTCCTGGGTGAATTTAACATTGTTGTATCTTTGTCAGGCCCTGTATCTTGCCTGTCTTGGAAAGGTTAAGACTAGTGATAGGAGTCTGTTGTATAGGTAGCCCCCAGCAAATGGACAGCACTGTCCAAGTGGTACTATCATCAATATTTGTGAGATTTCTGCCTGAAGCTCTGTACACAGATGCCACTTGGAAAATCCTTTGGATGTCAGCTGAGTAAGAGACCCTTTTCTTCTCAGATCAAATGAGAGGATGGAGTTAGGTTATTGCCTTTGCATTTTGCAGAATGCTTTCTTACATGCTGGGGAATTTTTCTGGCAGAAGAAAGATTTCCTTGGCTAACACAGACAAGCATATGAAGTGCAGCGTGCATACTCCTGAAGCTCATTGTCGTGCGCTACTTGCCTTCTTCAGCCAAAGTTCAAAGCTGGACTGTCCAGGTCTATTTTCTGTTGGTTTGGGTATCAGGTTTAGCAGCTATGCAAGGTGAGAAGCTACTTGTTGACCAAGGAACCCTTTTTTTCCTAACTTAACACTTTCTATTTAGATGCCTCCAGAAACATGAAAGGAAATGCAGCAACAGCTTGATCTGTCATTTACCATTGATTGTGACTCATCTGAAATCCTTATTTTAGTTCCTTTTTTTTGTTAGTGCAGCCACTTTAATATTGTCCAAATGGCTCAACTCCCAAACAACAGTGTTACAATTATTAGACATTGTGAGGGTTAGAAGAAAGAATAACAAATTAAAGATTCACCTAAAAGCAGCAAAATAAAATGTTCACAGAATTTTGTCAGTTGTTGCAAATGCTTATTAATTTGATTTGTACTTCGAATCTGTCAGTCCCTTCTGCTGAAATACCAAACAGCAGATACTCTCATTAAGTAGCAAATTGGCAATTGAGGAATTGATACAAATGTCAATAGGAAAGACTGAGTTAGACTTACTGCTTTGCAAAGGTACAGGTCCTAAAGCTTCCTTTTTAACATTTAGATGTTTAGTAAACTTGTATATATATAACCCCCTGAACATTCAAGCTGAGTATTAATGCTTAAAGCATCAATAAAAATAACCATAAAACTATAAGCCAGTAACTGTGGTTTTATGCTGTTTAGTGTTTTAGCTCAGGAAATCCAAAGACATTATCCATTTGGCCTTTTCAGATTGTTTCAGGAGCCTAGAAAACTAGCAGTTTGACCGAAGCTTATTTAGGTAGTCTAATTTATTTTGCTTTCTCCCACTTTCATTTTACAAGCCCTTGCAGAGTTCACAACGACAGACAAAATGGAGACAAAATGCCCCTGTAGGGTGTTTTTGAGCTCTTCTCTTGATGTTTTCTTAGATGTCATTGTGATGTTTGGAGTTCTAATGAATTTTCTCACATAAGATCAAAGAGTTTGAGTTGATGGATTGTCATGTGCTGTGGGGCTTTGTTTTTTATTTTTTATTATTTTAGGTGTGAGTTTCAACAGTGTTTATACCCAAATTTGGAGAGTACTCCTTCACCTAGCTGCCGACCCCTATCCTGATGTCTCTGACTTGGCTATGAAAGTTCTCAACAGTATTGCCTACAAGGTATGCCCTTCTGTGTTCGTGTGTGTCTGTGAGGTTTTTGTATGTTAATTTTTTTCATGCTGAGACAGAGCGTAGGCAGGCTGAACTGAACAGGTCCGTCGGAGGGCTCTGCCTAGTTCAGTCTGGATCTGTTGCAGAAGGAGCTTTTAATGTTTCCAGATGATAAACACTCATATGAGCTCTCGATCAGGTAAAATAAATGAATGGGGGAGGGCCTGGGATTGTTTTAGGATATGAATTAGGTACAGACCTTAGACAGTAGGTCTTGTTTAGAAGTTTACTTATCTAGATCAGCCCCTGGGAGAAACCTTAAATATACTTCATTAAATTATCCGTTTGCAAACTGATTTAGATTATGCAAGTGGGACTGGCCTGCAGACTGAAGCCACAACGGCTCTCCAATCCAGGTGAACTAGTACATGTGAGTCAGCATGCAGACACCCCTGCCACTACTCACCTCTTCAACCCAGGCCTAATCCGCCTAAACCACCATCCTCATCACATTTCATCCTCCAAGGGTGACAAGATGTCCCTGGAGGCTGCCGTCACTGCTGATTCAGAATTGCCAGCTTGGGGAGCTGTAGAAGCACCCTCACCTTCCACCTGAAACAAAGCATCAGGCCACCCCAGAACATCTTCTCACCAACTGCCTTTCTCCTTCTGCCCCGGTCGGTGGTGTCAGAAAGCTGTCTGAACGCAGTCCTTCCCACGTGCTTTCTATTTGCTCTAGCATCAAGACCATGAGCCATTGCAATGCAAGATGACGTCTCTTACTGATGATTTCCAGTGAATAATCCTAAATCTTCAGACTTAGGCTTCTAAGCTAAAGTTGCAGTAAGAGATGCCAGCATTGTGCACTACCATTTTAATGCCTTAGAGATTTCTTGCTTTTAAATCTGATTTTCTATTGAGAAACTAGTTACTTATTTGAACTCTTATTTGTTTTAAGTATACATGTCAGTGAGTGGTAAAATCTGGGTTTTGGGATAGAGAATTATTTTGCCGGTGGGGGCAACGAGGTCAGCCCTTCCCTGATGGTACGGGTGTACAACAAATTACTGTCAGGCTGGAGATGCCAAACTAAGGTGAATAAGAAAGGGAAAAGGTTAAAGATTTCCCTCTCTCTGCTCTAGATACATGAAACTATTTAAGTTTTGTATTTTGGAAGGCTCTTTGCAAAATGAAATCTTACTCCTACTGTGGAATTAAAAGGGATATAAAGAGGAAACAGATCTGCTTTTCCAGTCTTAAATATTTTTTCAGGACTTACTCTCTTGCTAGTGGAAAGAGATGTGTCAATATTAATACAGATGCTGCTGTGCCCTGCAGATGTCTTCACTAGCACTGCTATGGGTCTGCTTAGCCAGCAGGAATTTTGATCGTTATGTTGTGATATCCATAGTGAATGTTACGACTGGTTTGGTAAATTCTTTGTTGATTCTGACAAGTTTGGACCTAAATGTCTTGGTACTGAATGGAGTCCAAAAGCTCAAGTGGGTGGGTATCATGCATCTCATGCTGTGCTTCTCAGACAGCTGCTCTGTCCCTGGCTTTCTAAGGCAGTGGCTTTTCAAATGGTTTTGCAAAACAGTAAGAGAAGCATTCCCATTTACAAAAATTTTTATCTGGGGATGCTTCAGTGAACACAATGTATTTGTTCTTCTTTGCCTTAGCCATAAGATCCATAAGGAAAGTATTTAAATGCGCAGTTTGTCCAGCAGTTTGGGCAGCTGCGTATATAGTGGGCTAACTGCTGTGCACTTTGTGATACTGTGGGCTTTGCTTTTGCCAGTACCACCTGGCTTAGGTGGCTTCTACAAAGGCTTTTTTTATTTAAAAAAACCCAAACAAACCCCAAACTAAAAAAACAACCCTGTTACCAGCCCACCAATATGGAAGTTAAGGCTTCAGATCCTGGATCATGATCTGGCCTTTATTCGTTTCATTATGGACAGAGCTCCCACTGTGAGCAGTGCTGCCAGGATTTACAGCCTGAATTCCGTGTCTCTGCTGGTGTGAACTCAGGCAGATTATAGGAGTTGTCTGATGTGTAATGCAAATTAGTAACAATTAAATTTTTGCTAACTGTATGCTGAGATCTTTCCTTGCTGCTAATGGACCTCTGTTGGACGTAAAAGGGACCAGCCTGGATGCTGCCCATGGGCCCTTTGGTCCTCCCGAGTATTTGCAAACAATGCATTCTCCATTTTGTTTGAATTTTATCGTTGAATAAAAACAAAAGTTGATTTTCTTGCTTAAACAAAAATACTGCTTCAGGTGAAGCAAAGCACTTGAATATTCTAGGGATTTAATCCTTTTGTTCTAAACAATACAAAACTCAGGGAATGAGAGGCTTCATTTTGGAACTCGGACAGCTGAAATTTTCTTACATTAACACAACTGAACAAAACACTGCAATCTGTACGACATTGCCTGTTACTGTTGGGCTTCTTAGCTGAAGGACCTGAACAAATTAGCCATTGGCTTATACTTCTGGATGGTATTGGTGAACTGCATCTTGATTTTGGTGAACTAAATATTTAGCCTCAAAATGTTGCCAAGCTCTGTGTTTTAAGTCTTTATGATTTTTAAACGTATTTTGTACCAGGCAGGTGTTAGTCATGTAACTCAGTTGCCCTGATGGATGATCAGACAACACATTGAGAGCAGTGTGGCTGGAGAGATTAGAAGAAGTAAATGTTGCTACACCTTTTGATCCCCTGCAGTAAAACATGGGGCCAATACTGCGAGTTTTGTGACTGCAAAAGTTCAGATTATGAGTCTGCATTTGCAAAATAGTTATTTGCAAGGCACTGCGTGAATCTAAAGCAGAATTTTTGTTTTCAAATGAGACCAGTGCTATTCAGTTTTTTTAATGAAGGCATGAATATAGATCTTTATCTACAGGAGAACTCCAGTGATCTTTAAATAGGGTGATGTCTTTCTGAGCAGCCGGTGAGTAGGTTGCACAGACGTGCATGCTTCCTGGATGTGAAATACACCGTTTTATTTCATGGGCTGATTAGACATTGCTAGTTCTCACACAGATTGTGGCTGTGTTGTGATTTATATTATGCAGATTGGAATGGTACAACCCCCATTCCCACCCTGATCTTTTAAAAAATCCAAAACGTGCTTTTTGCGTGGACCAAAACAAACAAAAAGGACCCAGTAATCAATGTTGGCCTTTTAAGACTTTTTGAATCACAATTAATTAAGGAAAGTTTGCTTCCTCCCAGGTTGCTTCATCCAGCTGTTTTTAATGGAAGGCTTGAGGCTGAATTATCCCAGGAGTTATTCCTCCACGACATCACTCCTTGGTACAGGCTTTTCTGTGCATAAGCAAGTAATTCTGACAGTGTGTGCTTTTTTTTTTTTTTTTTAAACCTGGGGTCAATTTGCAAAATTATGAATTACTGTCTCCCCTCTTGAAAAGAGATGATTTGGCTAGCAGAGGAGCAAATCCCCAGGAAATGGGGAGCTGCTGCCTCCAGCAAAATACACTGTCATATCACTGAACTGCGGCCCTCACGCTGCTTGCTGCCTTCAGAAAAGAAATTGCTTTTTTATTTTTCCCAGGAAAAGGAAGGCTGTCTGCCATGCTCATCTCTCTGTGTACCCCTTCAACAAATTATTGTTAGTTGACCTTGTCCCTCTGCTGTGAAACTAGGTGACCTGACCCGTTTCAGGTGACAGAGACCTGTCAGACTGTGAGAATCTTAAAACTGAGCCTTCTGTGACTAATTAAAATTAGTTATGAATAATAATATGTCACTAGTTGCTAAATTGTTTCTACTTTCTTTCCATTCTCATGGTGTGATTGTCTGTCCCCATATAGTAACATCTGCTCACCGGAGACCCCACTGCATTCCTGAGTGATGGAGAGATGAGTGGCCTTTAGGACCTCTCCCACCCCCATATGAAAAGGAGGAAAATAACACATAAAATGAGCGTGTCTCATATGAGGAGGCTAGTTCAGGGGGCAGCCAGGCTAACCAGAGGTCGTGGCACTTGCCTTCCCAGCCGTAGCAATCTGGTGCTTGCTGCGGTGTAGGTGTGCTGTACGGTGACGGTCATCGCCGCTCCTACCCTTCGGAGCCAAACAAATGATGGTCAGGAGGGCTTGAACCCTGTCAAAGCGAAGGAGGTGACAACCTCGCCGGGTCGTTGGAGGAAGGGAGAAGCGGAGGTCATCTCAGAAGGCCTTTTGGCTCCTGCAAGGAGAGGGCAGGCTGTCTCCCAAGCTCAAGTGCCTCAGACTTTTCTCTGCAGGAGACACGTGTGGGCTTTGAGTGCAAAGACAGATACTCTTGTTCACGATGTTGGTTGTTGGTTCTGCCTTGTAAAGGCATTAACTTATAAAAGGCTCGTTAGCTGTCTGGGCTCCAGAAGACCATGCACACAGCTCTTGCTTTTTGAGCGCTCTGTGTTTCAGTAGCTGCTGGTCTTAACCTTGCTTGGCTTGAGCCGGACACCACCCTAGTGTCATCACCGGAGAACCCTGCTCAGCTCTTGCACTGTGCGAGGTGGATTTTCTTAGTGTTCTAAGAGATGATGAAAGTCATCTTGCCTGTTGGATAGCCATATTTGTCCCTCCAGGTCTTTTATGCCAGTCTGGGGCTTCCTTTAAAAATTATTTCAATAGGTGAGAAGTTTCAAACTTTTCACAAAAGGTGGGGTGATGTGGAAGGGGAGGAAAGGAGTGCGTAAGCAATGGAAGACTTCTCCCTTTCTAAAGGGGAGGCTTATTTGCACAGTGCGAGCAGCGTGCTCAGCCTGGAGGGAGCAGTGCGAGATGGTGATGTTAGTGGTCTGTGCACTTCTCGCTGCCTTTCACCTGGCTTACGTTTGAGGCCTTCCCCAGGAAAAAGAACAATAATTTCTCAGGCTCTTTCAGAAACAGGTCTTTTCTAGCTAGTGGCTGAGTGCCCAGGTACCATTTTGCAGGAGGACTGGCTGTGTTTTGTAGAGCTTAGAGCAACCCAACAATGTAAATCCCCTGCCTTCCCCATAAGAGTGGATGTGGTGCTGCTGGAAAGGGCATCCTCTAACGAACTCCGGAAAAGCTCGTTAGGGGAGATAGAGCAGCAACAGGAGACGGTTTCAGGCAGCTGCCAGATTTATGAGGAGAGTTCTGACTCAAACATGGTATCAGGGTCAGAATGTGTCCTTGAATTATGGTTGTGGTATGAATTGCAGTCCTCTGCCGTGAGGTGGGAGGGAAAGCCTGGTTGCTGAAGGGGAACCCCTGGGCTGTCTGCTGGCCCAGCGGCAGCTTGCTTCAAAGCGCCGGTACAGGTCGGAGGCCACAACTGATTTAGGGAAAAAGCTTATGTGTTAGTCAAAGCCGTTCCCCTGTAAGTAACAGAAGGGTACTTTCTGGTAAGTGTTTTCTGACTAAAAAAGTAGTAAAACCATCTTATGTGTTGGGAACCGCACAGGGGCTTTTTTTTCATATACGTTTTTAAACACCCACACACGCACTGATAGAGAGCTTAACTTCAGTTAACCCCAGATGTGCAATTGTATTAGATAATAAACAACGGCGGTTGGTGTTTTGCAGTCTTGGCTGTTCAGGACTCTGCTCTGTTTTTTCTCTAGGCAACAGTAAACGCTCGCCCCCAGCGCATCCTCGACACCTCCTCGCTGACTCAGTCTGCCCCTGCCAGCCCCACCAACAAGGGCATGCACATCCATCAAGTGGGGTAAGCGCCAGCATTGCTTTCTAGCACTTTTGCTGTAGTGGGTTTAGATGCTCCCTGACAGTCACTGCTGAAGCAGCCATCCCAGTGAACCGCACCAGAGAGAGTGAACATGCTGAGGCCTCAGTAGCTTCTTGTTTTAGCACTGGTAAGGTGTTCAGAAACAAAAGCTCCGCGAAAAGGTGCGGAGTTTCTTCCTGTTTTTCTTTTTTGGACAGGGTAACAAGTCACACTAATTATCTAAAGATTAATTGAAAGGAAGAGCTAACTGTTTGCTGATTTTACCGATGCACTCTGGCCTGACCTGTGTGGTATCCAACTTTCCCATTGAAGTCTGATCTGTATTTTCTGCATCTGATAATAAAAGCCAAGGTTATCTGATGATCAACAAGAGATGCCTAAGCTGCAGGGAAATTGAGATAATGGTATGGGCGAAGCTAGGATTTGAAAATTTGATCATTTCCCCAAACCTGCTCTCCAAGAGAAAATACCACATTTTAGATGTAGCGGTCCCATAATCAACATGCACCAGTAAGATTCAGAGTTGGAATGGAGGGCCCAGAACGGCACAGTGATGTTTTTTTAATATTTTCTGATAGTAACTGTGCAATAAGATAAATCTCAGTTTACATGTAAATTAAAATACTTTTCTGTGGGCTGACAGGACTTCTGGTCTCGCCATTGAAATACAATGGCTAATCAGTGTGCCTTAGGTCGGGCATTGTAACCTTTGGGTGTGTGACTGTTGGACCTGCAGGTTCCTGAAAATGTTAATTTTCTTATCCTCAATCTGGAGTTGGCACACTCAAGGTTAACTCTTGTTTTCGGGTTTGTATGGCTTTTGGAGGGGATGGGGGGATTGTGTTCTTTTGTTTTTGTAGAGGAAGCACAGCAGTGAAGTATATATCTTATAAGAAAGAAATATAAAAGTAACATAATTCACATGCAAGAGTCTTGTGTCCAATGATACCTAAATCCTCTCCCTCTTTTTTGATCTTTAGAGGGTCACCTCCAACCACTAGTACAAGCAGCTCCAGCCTGACAAATGATGTGACAAAACAGCCAGTCAGTCGGGACATCACATCTGTAAGACCTGCCAATGTTGGCAACATGGGGGTTCAGTATACTCCCCACTCCCACCAATTCCCCAGGACAAGAAAAATGTTTGACAAAGGGCCAGAACAGGTAAAGAGACTTTCCTTTCAGATCTGACTACTTCCTTGCTCCACTGGGTTTTGCTACACATTCTGTTCTTTGTGTTTTATTTCTACATATCTCTTGTTTGCTTCTAGCTGCTGTTAACTCCAGACTGGCTTCCTCTAACCAGCCAAATAAAAATGGATTAACTTTAATTTTTTTTTCTTCAGCATAAATTTTGTTTTGTAGCTTTTGATAGGGCATTATTCACTTCTGCTACTAAGAAGTGTTTAGTCAGAGTTAATTATTTATTCTTTCATAAACATTTGTCTGCCTGAGTGATAACAGAGTCAGATCCATGCCCTCAGATGTTTTTTCTCCAACCTCAAGCAAAGCAGGGACCAAGGAGGAAAAAGGGGAGATTCCGCTTCCTTTAACATACAAACTGGCATTCCTCTCCAGGGACTGTGAGGTGCTTCTGCACCAGAATATTCACCTTCTTTCCAGCAGCCCGTACCCACTCCACGCTTGGCAGCCCCTCTTCACTATGCACAAGGGAGGATGTGAGCCCAGACTATGAGAAGGAGGACCAAAGCTCATTACAGGTCACCCTGCTGGAAGAGCACTGATCAGTTGAGAGCTGTGAGGACCTCTGGGAAGAACAGCAGTGACTCCTCTTTTTGGCATGCAAGCAATCCAGCAAGGGTTTTGCATATATTTTAGCATTCTAAAGATAATCATCAGGTACTGGGCATTTTTCCATTTACAGAAGCATGAAGGACTGATGTGGTGCCAAGTAGAGCAATCAGTCAGATCTTAGTATGCACAAAGGATTCTGAATGTCACCTTCAGATGACTTTAGATGAGTCAAGTTGGATGAATATGGGTGAGTCCAAGCACGCTTGGACATGCTTGTGCCCATCATTTGAAGATAGAGACTATTACTTACAAATGGTCAGAGTTCTTCAGGAGTCAGCTATCTGGCAATAGTTTTGTGCCTACCTCTCCTTCTACTTCAGTGCATTTCCAAGATTTTTTCTGGTGCTGGCTCTGTGGATGGGAGGAAACTGAAAAGGCAGCAGGTGTGCTCTGCTGCCTGTACTAATCCACAAAGTGTGATGGAGGGAGGACACTGACCCTCCTTTTCTCCCTCCTGGTACTATAAAAGGGAAGGATTCTCCCATCTGAAGCAGCGGGATGTGTGCATTGTAGTCCACAGGACAAGTGGACAGCTCAGCTTTCGTGTGGTCTGACTACTGAGAAATAACTGCTCTTCATGTAAATTGGCATTTCTGCCTTTCTTTAATGAGTGATCTCACAGAAGGTTCCGGAGGTGGAGAGTCAATTCTTCTGTGTGGTTACAAGAAAAAACCAGTGAAGCCTTAGCAGGAACACCTTCACTTCTCATGGGCATGGCAGCACTAGCCTGGATCATATTTCTGAAAACATGGCTGACACCTCAGTGGATGGAGTGGTCTTTCTGTTTTCTTTTTGGATGTCTTGTGCTTTGTAACAGATATTCAATCCATATATGCCCTTGACGTGAAGCTGTGTCTGGCTGTGTTTTATCCTGAATCATCTTCACTGCTCCACTGTTTCTCATGCCAGATGCTTGGGAGACCGTGAGAAAACTCATCCTGGGACTTCACTGTGATGATACACTGATGCTTCAGCCCTGATTCATATGGTAGCCTGATTATGTCTTGTGCTGTGCAGATGAGAGAATTTGCACATTTCCAAAGAGTTAATGTAATGACAGTGATCTTAAAGCTAGATGTAAAAATTTCATATCCTTGGCAATGTGTTTGAGCTTTTTTCTGCCCGGTGATGTGTTGAAGGCAATCTGGGTATTACTGCGTATGCATCTTGCCCACGTGAATGGGAGGGACGTGGGTTAACATCCTGTTCTCTTTCTGGACAGACTACTGACGATGCTGATGATACCGTTGGACACAAAAGTTTCATTTCGGCCACAGTGCAGACGGGGTTTTGTGACTGGAGTGCGAAGTATTTTGCTCAGCCAGTCATGAAGGTAATTATTTGTTATCTCTGTGCATGCTTTCTGAATCACGGCACTGCAGGTCTTGAAAAGTATTTGTGTCCTGAGTATAGGCTAGTGGCTTTCCCTATTCTTTTTCCCTTCCTTTTCCTTTAGTCTGGGGAGGGAAACGAATGGACTTAACTTGCATCATGCTGCTCTGTGGAGCTGTGTGACCACTGTGCTTGTAAAGTAAGAGGGAAGAAGTCATCAGAGGGAGCAGAAGAGTTACAGATGGGACAGCGGTGTATTACTAGGGAAAGAGCCCAGAACAAAAGCCTTGCACCCCATGGAGCATGTTCAAGAAAGAATGTAAAACTGAGGGAAGGTTCTATAGTTGGTCTGGATCTACCTGTTTTGCACAGTTGCAGGTTGTGTTGCAGAGTTCTTTCATTGTAAATGTGCTTGTGTGTAAATTGAAAATTGCATTATAGTAATTTTTTTTTTTTTAATTTAAAAAAAATGGAATAAGGAGGGTCTTTTATTCCAGAAAGAGCTATGAGAGGCTGGAGGAGGAGAGATGCTGTTTCTTACTGACATTCTAGCTGAGTTTTCTGGCTGTGGTAATGCTAAAACAAGCAGAGAAATGGTGGAAGCTGCTGCCCTGGGTGAAGACCACATAATCCCAGTGGCAGCAGAACATACCCCCCACTTGAAGTTAGGCTTGACTCCATACTCCAGTGTGACTTCAGAGCTGTGCTTTGCTTACAGGCACTCTGTATAGATGCCTTTAACTTAAAAGGGAGAAAGTGATAGTGACTGGACATCCACATGACTACCTGGGGTAAACTTTGGAAGCATCGTTGTTGTTTTTTAAAGTTAAAAAAAAAAAGTTCTATTACGGCAAAGAATGAGGGTGGTAATAACAAATCTCCACTGAGATCTTTTTAGAAGTGAATGTGTTCTGGTAACTAAGTTGGCTCTATGTGAAGTGAGAGAGACACCTGAGCCTTGTTCTAGGAAAAAAGCAAAACAGAGCTCTTAAGAGATGGGCAAAGATCATCAGTGACTGGAAAGAGAAACTCTTGAATTCCCAGAATCTTTTAGCCAAAGATCAGGTTTCAATTTTAAGTATGAAATCAAAACAAGCAGTAAATCTCACCTTATTATAAGCAAACACGATAAGGCAAGTCTCCAGGTGCCTTGGGAGTCAAGCAGCACAAAGTGTGACAGAACTTTCAGCTTAATTTCTTGGAGGTATTGCAATTTCTGTGAATAATAACGCACAGTCTGTATTAATGCTGTTACCTGAGCAACTCCACAATGGATGTTTGTATCCAACCACTGCTATTTAAATCTTAATAATGAAGAAATTGTACATTTTATGTGCTGTCTCATCCAAGAATTGCCACTGAGCTGTCTGTCACTGTTCCTTACACTTTTTAGGCATGTTAAATTGATTGGTGATGAGGTGAGGTAATTGCCCCCAAGTTTAAGGATATCAGAAAAGTAGTTACATGGCAGCCAGTTTCTGTGTAGCTTTGATTTCTTTAGAGAATCACCAGGAGGAAAGACTAGATGGTAAAGTGATTGCCTGACACTTCCTCAGCTGCTAGTGAAATTGACTTTCTTCTGATATCATTAGCAGAATAATTCATTAGGACATACATCTGGCCTGTGGGAGTTGGTTGCTTGGTCAAGCTTTAAACCAGGGTTTTCTCTTATCAAGATGAGTTTTGGTGTCTTGATTCAAATCCAGGAGAGAGTACAAAAGGAGGAGGAGGTGGATGTTGTTCCATCTTTTAGTTCTTATTAAAAACATTTGTCTACTTTTTAAGGAAAGCTTTTCCCAGTGAAGAGGGGTGTCTTTATTAATAAAATAAATCATGGTAGACAGCCAATCAAAGGCAGGTTCAGTGAGTAGATGGGGAGTATATGTGTGTGTATGTGTGTATTGGTTTACTACTTCATGTGCATAAAATAGAGAAAATTACTTTAGGGGAGGAAATAAAAACTGTGGAGCATTCCCGTACTAACTTACAGAAGCCAGGGAGGGGGACTCATGGAAATTGAGGGCTTCCCTGCACCCCAGTGAGTCCCAGAGTGTTCAGTGTCTCACCATGAGAATGAAGGTGCTGCAGACTTACACCCCTGTGCACACCACACGTGCAGTGGTCTGTGTCTTCAGCTTTTACTAGCGTAGCAGGAGTAGTAGCATGCGTGACAGCGGTGGTCTTTTAATAGCTTCCTAAGTGTTTTTGTTTGGAAATACTCACTGACTGGGGTTGAGCTTTCTAAGCACAGACTGTCCTCAACAGCAATGTTTTAGGTAAAGTTTGAGCAAAACAAAATCTGTGTTTTCTAATAAAACAAGGAAGAGAATTGATTTCCCCATTACTTCTGTAAAGCAGCTTTAAAAGGCCAGTAGAGGGTTTCTGCAGGAAGACTTGTGTGTTATCCTGTCCTAACAGGGAATTATATGTAACTTCATAATGACAGTGGGTGGTGTGTGTGCAAGGGACAGAAAGAAGTCTCTCTATGGGAACTTGGCGTTTCTTGATTGCTGCTTGTGTGATCAGGCAGGACTGGCCATCCAGTAACTCGGGTGTTGGCTGAGTTTCTAGAGTGCTCTTTTCCTAGCATCGCTGTTCCTGCAGGAACAAGGAACAAACAGCCCTGGCTGGTGGCTGCTGTCTTTTGGGAACTTCAGCCTCATGAAAAAGGCAAAGAGTAAAGTCTACCGAGTACTGATGGAAAAAGATGATATTGGTGTTTAATTCTGACGCTTCATTTGGAGATGCTGCCCACCATCATAAACAGGGAAAGACAAGACAACTATTCCTGTAATGAATAAACATAAAATGACTGTGAGTGCATCTTAGTCATATTTAATTTATGAATTTAGTTTTGCTTCATAGACCTTGCTCTGAGAATGCTTTCACTGGAAAGATTGAGGGATTAATTTCCAGTGTAAATCACTGGCTCAGTTTCAAGCCATCATACCGAAGTTGATTTATTGATTATCTAATCAAATAAATGGAGAAAGAAAATACTGCATTGTGAATTCTCAGTGTGCCAGGAAAAACAGATACCTACTCTAGCTCTGATCTCTACAAAAGTCTTTCCTCTTCCTGAAAACTCTGGGGCAAAAGGCTGTTCTGCTAACCACAGGCGGTCTTGGACTGAGAGGCACAGGAAAGCCTTGTTGCCAGCTGTCAGGAAGCCCTGAGTCAAGGAGAGCGGGAGCCAGCATCTGTTATTTCCAGAACTGGCAGAACATGCAGGCAGGAGCTGGTAAGGATCCTGGAAGGTGAGAATTACATAAGAAATCCTTCCTGATAAATCCCTGCCTTAACTTCAGCACTGTGTCTTGGCCGTTGTTCAAAGTCCTGGTAGAGAAGCGAGCCTTCTGTGCAATTGCTGCAGCAACGTTAACCATGGAAAAACTGTATTTACTACTGGAGCAGTCTGCTGAATCTTCCCTGCTCCCTTCCAAACCCTGACTTCCATGTCGAGAGGGAGAGACAAAGTGTTAAAGAAGAAAAACTTAGTTGGCTTTTGAATGACACTGCTTGGTAGGGAGGTTTCAGAATTGTAATTGGTTTCAGTGTGAGTGGAAACTCAGAGATGTTAGGAATCGGTGGCATGTCGTGATCCTCATCGTGTAGCACTGTGTGTGACTCCCACGTACCTCTGGGAGCTTTGCTTGGAGGATAGCTGAGCAACAGCCAAAACCAGGCGCTTTTTTACTAAAATGACTTTCTGATGCTTAAATGGAAGCTGGCTGGGAGGGAGACAAAGACATGAATGATGAGGCTAAATAGTTCTTTTGAATAATAATTTCTGGTTTTCCAGCCAGCAGCAGCTGGGCTAGAGGTCATGGCTCTCTGCTACACACACATCCCAACATACTTCTGTGCTTGTTTGTCACCAGAAGCTCCCTCGTGATGTGTTCTGGGGGGTTCATATTTTCATAGATTATTACTCCCTCCTGACAAGATCATCCATACAGCTCTGTCCTGCAGGCGGATGGGCATGGGAGGAAAGGACTGCATTCTGCCTGCATGCTCTGACTCTTTCTGCTCGCTACAGTGATGGTCTAAGGGCTCGGTCAGTTAAACCTTGCCTGTTTAGCAAAAGTATGCTAGTTGCCTGCGTCACGCTTAACTGAACTGGTATAGAGCGTCTCTGCTAGGTTACAGTTGTTTGCAATGATTCTTAAGGATAAGTTGAGTTCAACAGAGTTTATTTCATTAAGGATATTTTATGTTTACTCTCCAATAACACTTTAGAAGGACCCACAGGGATTTTTTTCTGCATTATTCTTGCCGTTTTAATTCTCTCAAAGCTCCATGACCTTCCTGCAGTATTGTGCCAGGTTTCTTTCTATGCAGGCTCAGGCCCCGTTACTTTCTCTTCTTAACTTGCCTGTTCACCGAATTCCATCCAGCATCAATCAGCTTAATGATAACATTGGGACTGGTGAGACCCAGAGTCTGGACCAGAAGTGGAGCCACCTAGAGTAAGTATATAGTGCTTAGCGAGTATATTTTGGGCATTTTCAGCTGTGATCCCAGCTGGACCTGGGGGAAGCTATTGGACACACACAGATCCTGGCGGAAGCATCTTTGCAGGAACCTCCCTTACCAGTTCCAAGGTGATGACATTCACCGTCTGCAGAGCCTTTGGCACAGAGAACATGGTTGTTTGAGTCAACTGTACCAAAGCCAAGACTTTAACATACGCCCTTAGTGTTCTACTGCAAGGAGCTGGATTGCATTGTAAAGTGATGCATGGATATAACCCCTTCACAACATAGCGATCCTTTGGGTGAGCATCTGGGACTCCCCTTTGTTCACCTCTTCAGAGGACAAAGAGGAAGACAAAGATGGCAAAAAGATGATTGTGGAGGCAGAGGCTGCCCTAGAGCATACGTGAATTGCAGGTGCTGCAGGAAGATGCCCAGGCACCAAAAGTGGAACGGGCCAGGTAAAGACATCACCCCTTCTTTGCTGTCCTGGGGGAGGAAAGGCGCTTGCTGGGGGTCGTGTCCAGCTTTTAGGTTTGTCACAGTCAAGCAGCACACCAGCAGTGCAGATGCAAACACGGGAACTGAAACAAAAAGCAACTGTTTAAGTAGGATTCCATGCAGGAAAATCCAGGCAGGGCCTTTCTCTCCCCTCATCAGTTGATGCCTCACTCATGCATTGGATCTCACTAATGTACTGGGGATCTGAGGTAGTGAAATAATCTCTCCCTAATGTTTTCCTGATACGTCTACTGAGTCAGCTTTGACTACTGCCCTGCCCTGCAGTTCAGGGTATCTGCAGGAGCTGTGTGCGGTAGCAGAGGCAGGGTATGTTTGGTTTCTATGAAGAATCATGTTTGCTGACCTGGCAGAGCACAGATGAGTTATTCACCCAGCACAAGCATTGTCTCCAGAATGGTCAAAGCAATCAGAGATTACATCTAACAAGATATAGAAGGATTTTGTCATTGTCAGTTCTGCCTGGACAGTAGAGAGGAAAAGCCTTAAGTAGTGGGCTATAAAGATGCCTTTACTCTCTGCCTAAGGAAATTATAATAACCATTTTAATTCCTTTTTTAAGGACCTGCAAATGAATGCAGGGCTCAAGGATGCAGCAGAATGCTACCGTTGAAAGGAGAGTAAATGTGCTCCAGAGACTGTGCAAAAAGAAGACAAGGTTTCAGTGAGGACCAAGGACATGCACTATGTGTGTGAATACTCATGGGATGGAGCTGGGCCCTGCCTGCCGGCAGCCTAGAAAGGAGGAGGTGCAGGAACCAGCACAAGTGGATAGAGACAAGCACCTGCATCCTTCTGCACCTCGGGAAAGCGCACTGCAGTAGCCTGCTGTCCGTGAACACACGCTCCCATCGGAGAGCTTGGCCTGCACACTGCAGCCTCTTGGGGACGTCCACTGATGGGTCAGTGGTATCGCACAAGCAGCACGTTATTGCACACAGTTTTCAAAGGATCTGTATGTGCATTTTCAAAAATAAGTGTTTTGGCGTTGTTGGGGAAGAGGAGTTGTACTTGTTTTGCAATAAAATCTTGTGTTCTTGCTGCGTTCGTCATACAGGTCTTCACTTACGTTTCTGAAAGGATCTCAGGTGCGTGGGGGCTTTGGGTTGTTAGTGGTTGAACCTTTGATGGTTGGACATTGGCAGTTTATTGTCTCCAAAGCAATCAATATGTGCAGTTTAAACTTAACAAGCAGTATTGGATGTTTCTCACGAGCCAGCCTGCCAGAACTTCCCCAGAGATTTGTCATCCCATCGGTGACAAGCTATAGGCGCTGGCGATACTTCTGTCTCGGTTTCTTGCTCAGTCCCTTTTGCCATCTGCTCCTCCGCTTGCAGGTGGTAGGCAGGACACACCAGGCAAGGGGGTTTTTGAATGGAAAGGCCACTACTGCCACCAAACCCCGTTCGCTGGTGTTCAGCAGTGGCTGAGGCAGAAGCTGTCCTAGTGAGCTTGGGAGGATGGGCAGTCACTGGGTCGCGTGGGGGGGTGTTTGCTGGTCTCGATGAGCTCGGTGTGACTATCCTGGCCTGCGTTACGTGCCTTTTTGCATCACTGTTCCTGTTGACAGGGAGCCTGCACAGTCTCCCTCTTGTCAGAGTATTTCATCCTACAGTCACTCGCACTAAGCGTACTTCCAGCTGTGTCTGAGGCTTGTCTTGCCATATGCAGTCTACTGATGCTATAGTGTCTAGGGACCATACCCTGAGAGATCTCGTTATAGGAGGAATCTTTATTACAGATATCAGATGATAAAAATAACTGCCTGCTCAGCCTACTTGGAAGAGTTATTTTTCTTCAGACCTGAAAAGCCCAGCAACTCCTTTAATCTGATATTCTTTATCTGCTAGAATAAAGAGAGCTTTGCTCAACTGCATAACTGTGCATTTCTTAGTCTTAAACTGTGAAAGCCGCTGGGTGCCTGTAGGAGAATTTACCATTCTGCTCATTCCCTTCTCTTCCCCTGGCCTTTTAGGTCTTTAATTTATTCCCAGAGAAGCTGGATTTTCATTAAGGTGTAGGTGTAATCTCGCTGCTCTCAAATCTCCTTTGATGTATTTTGTCTTAGGTTTGTTTATTGCTTTACATTATTGGTCATTTGTCATTGCCTTTCTAATAGATGTTGTGTTCTTGAAAAATTGAAATAGTAGTGTGCTTTTTTTTTTTTTTTTCAGGAGGAAGGGTGGAGAGTGGGTTTCTTATTTATTTTCAAGAAGCAGAAATTCAGCTCAATAATAGTTGTTTTCCAAAGTATCGTGCATTTTGAAGATAGTTTGTATAATAGTGACAGACAATTTAAGTACTTTCTTATTCAGGGGGAAAAAGTGTGTGTCTGTGGGGAATGGAGAAGGAGTGAAAGGACTTTGTCTTTTATGTCTGCCTTCTCCAAGAGTTACTCCTTTTGGAATAGCCATCATCAAAAGAAGCTAGACTAGAGTCCTGTAGCTCAGCCCTTTAACTGACCCAAGAATGTTTCTAGAGCAGTAATGTCACTAGTCTTGGGTAATTCTTAAAGCATTAAATAAAAGACACATCATACCTAACACCTGCAGTGGTTTGGGGGATGAGATCATACGAGCTTATTCCTTCTGATCCTGTACTTTGACTAAGGGTAGGAATACCTGTGGTCTCTGCCCATCATTAGGAGCAGCACCTTGACTTCTCAAGTCCCTAGCAGGAGCTGCCAGTAGCGCTGCTGCAGAATCCCAAACTGGCCTTCTGGCTAGAGGACAGGTTTTGCAGGAAAGCCATGGAGTATGCTGAAGCCTGGAGGCTATGGGGTGTGAATAAATATTAGAAAATAGATCAGAGTGGCTGTAGAGTGCTCCAGGGCCTCTCTCCAATTTCAGGTGGAAGTCTGTATGTAATCAAACCAAGATGACATGCGGGCGTCATTTTCTTGCAACCAGTTCTGGTATGGGAAACTGAAATGGTTGCTGTTACTAGTAAATGTGATGTTTGTAACTTGAGCATCTCAGGGATCTGAAAATAAAGTAATGCCTTTTTTGGCCTGCAGTAATCTATTAGCAATGAAAGCAAGATTTTAATGTGTTCTGAGCTTTCTGTATCAAAGCTGTGTTCTCTCTTTAATCTCAAGATTGCTACGTGATGCTTTTCAGCTGAAAAGTGTTAAGCAGAGTAATCTGTATTGCACCAAAATCAGACTTGCATTGTTTAGGGAGGAGAGGAGTTACGGTGACTCTGTGTACAGTAGAAAGAGGTTCCTTACCAACCCGTCACGTGTGTCACAGCGACGGGTGATTTGAATGTGCGTGGCTCTTCAGAAACCCCATGTCATTCACTTTGGAGAAATGCCTACGACTTAAAGACAAAACAAAATACAGGACAATAAAAGGAAAGGGGAAGAGATTACAGATGATGGGGAAGATTTAGATCAGAAAGATGCTCAAGTATTTAATAACATAAGGTCCCATGAGCTCCTCTGTTTACTGCCTGAAGCTGGAGACCCTAAAGAATTTATGGCTTAGTCTAATGTGCATGTGTATGAGTGTGTGTTACAAAGGTAATTCGTGGAGTTTTGATGGTTACTGTTGTTTTGTGTTGTGAATATGTTGATATACTGAAAGATCCCAGAAGAGCATGACTTGGAGAGCCAGATTCGCAAGGAGAGAGAGTGGCGGTTTCTGCGCAATGCTCGTGTCAGGAAGCAAGCCCAGAAGATCATCCAGAAGGGTGAGTGATTTCCCTCTTGCCCATGCCGCAGGCAGCTTCCTCGAGCTCCAAGCACTGCGCTTAGTCAGGGTGCTGAACTGTAAAACCCCAATTAATAATGACCCCATGCTGACCCTCAAATTGGAAAGGTGCCTGTGCTCTCTCCCGTGTGCAGGCAAGGTGATGCTGCTGTAGGGTGTTCTGCTAATCGTCACGCACCCTTCTGTTCTCAGCTGCTGGTTTTGTTTGCCAGATCAGGGGAGTGACCACTCACAATGTCAAATATCTGCCTTCCCCTTTGAAAACTTAACTACAGCGCCGTGTTAGAAAATGATGGGGTCGGTCACAAGTGGAGCGCTCAGCCGGAGCGTAGCGTCGGGCTGGCTAACCTGTCGAGTCCAGCACGGGAGTGGAGGAGCCTAAGAGTAATGACTTCTTTGAAGGAGGAGAGAGCTTGCCACCAAAGCAGGTTTCCTCACTTACAAGAATTGACAGAGCATCCGATTTTCAATGCAAGTGTTGGCTCCCGGGCCCTCTCGGCTGTCGGGCAGCAGCTGAGCTCTTCAGCTGCGTACCCGATCACAGCCAGCACCTCCGCAAGAGCCGGAGCAGTCAGCATGAAATCGATAATTCAGAGGCCCTTACCAGATGCTATTGATTTACCATTTGGGCTTTTCCTCCCTGTCCTGTAAATTTGGGATGGGTACTGTAGGTTATGTTTTTAAAGGGATAGAAGGCAGAATATTGCAGGATGAACTTCAGAGCTGCAGTCTGGCTAAGAAGGCTCAGGCAGTGTCTGACGTGTGTCAGACACCGTTTGGACAGCCGGTCGTGGCAAACCAGCCCTGCCGAGCTGCTGGATGTGTCCTCCGCGTGCTCAGAAGACATCTCAGTGATGTCTTTCACGTTCCCCACTCCACTGAAGTCTGTAAATGATTGCTTACCCGTTATATCCCATTATATTTTTAATACTTGTATGTATAGCTTTATGTGTGCTGCTTAGACGTTTCCCTCTAACGTGCCTCAGGTTCATGTTTCATTAGTGTGTACTCTCCAGAAAGCTGATACTGCTTTTTTTTATGACTCTCTATGCCTCTGCAAGGCAGCGGTTGGGCTAGAATTCTTTTAGCGTAGGAATTTATTCGAATATAGTGGAGCCCGATGAAGTTTCCTCAGGAATTTACATACTTAAATTATTCCAGCCTTGAACGGCAGAGGCTGGGGAGTGGCATTTATGGGAGCTCTTCTTGTGGCATCCTCCTGGCAGCTTTCCCGGGGCAGAGCCGTACGGGTGGGTGGTGTTCCTCTCCTGGGATGCTCGCTGAGGCACGCGGAGTTGGAAATAACTTGCTGAATGAAGAACTGCCTAAGGCTCAGCCTCCTGCATGTACCTCATTGTCTAGAGGTTTGCTGGGCTCCGGTCAGTACAATGGGTAGCTTGATGTCGTGAAACTGCAGAATATCATAAACCAGAGTAATACAGAAATGAAACTGGAGCCCAGGAGATGGCTTGGGAGATCTTTCTGAATACAAAGGAGGGGATTTTTCATGCTTGTCTGAAGAAGTTAAATCTTTTTCTAGACAGTGTTCCTATTTGGTTGCTTGACCCGTGTGACTAAAATGCCAGTGTTTATTAAAAAAAAATGAAAATGTGAAATATTAAAAAGAATTAAAATAGACTTACAATCTTTTAATGAAGATCAGATTAAATGGATGCATTCTAAAACAAACTAGAAATCAGTAAAGGTCTCCTGGGCTTATGATTTTGTGTGATGAATTCATACTGTGCCAAAAAATTACAGTGTCAGGGGTACCAAAACTGTTTGTGAACAGCAAACTGTTCTAAAGAAAAGATGGGAAAGGTCATTAACCATCATTTTAATGTCTCCATGGAAAATACATTTTTCATTTCCAAATTAACCTAAAATTTAAAAGAACTGAAATGGAAGGTTAAATAAATAATCCACAAGCTAAAATGAAATGCTGTATTTTAAGTTGAAAAAAAAAAGTTTTCATTTCTTTATTTTGAAAAAATAATGTTGATTTTTCTGTCAAACTGGTATTTCTCTGGGCTTGGTTGTGCTTGCTTGCTATGTTCTCTTCAGTTACCAAAGTCAAGGACCCCCTGATCTGTCGTCGCACTTCTTAGTTTGTACCTTAAGACGTGTGACAATCAGCATGGAGGAGTCGGGGCTGTCAGATAACTGGGATCTGGGAAGGTTCTTGAAGGAGGAAAGCGTTTGGGGGGGGTGTCTGTTGGTGAGAACTGGGAAGAAGGAGGAGGAGAGTGGTGACACATGGCACCGGGAAGCTGGGGGGGGTCTGAGCCTCGTCCCAGGCGGGATGTTCCCAGGCGCTGAGCTGTGGCTGCCTCCTGTCCCCCCGCAGGTATTTCCCGGCTGGATGATCAGATCTTCCTCAACAGGAACCCAGGCGTCCCCTCCGTGGTGAAGTTCCACCCGTTCACGCCGTGCATTGCTGTAGCCGACAAAGACAGCATCTGGTAAGAGTTTCCCCAGGTCTCTAAAGTGCCGCTGCCCTGCCGCTGCACAGCACATGCGGACGGGTTCAGGGCAGCTCATCAAAGAGCACGTATGGATTATCATGGGGTAGCACTGCTGTATGTTGTTCCTTTTCTTTTCCCTACTCTCCTCTGTGGCCATCCTTCCCTCTTTCAGGATAGGGAGATGGGGCAGAGTCCTCCCAGAGTTCAGTGCCATAGTTGTAAGCATTGCGCTGAGTCCTTTTCTACAGGAGGTGCTGGGTTAGAGGGCTGCAAGTGAGTCCTGACAGATTTATAATAGTTACTTACAATTGGGCTTTTATCCTATTTCTTTCACAGAAGGTTGACATACATTATTAATAAAATGATGCTGAATACCAAAGGAGAAGAACAAATTGAATTGGTATCGAATGTATATAATTTTTAGTTTCAGTGTAATGAGCAGATCTCTTTACACTTGCACAGAGAACTAAGAACTGACTTGATATTTTTTCCTCCCCCAGTTTTTGGGACTGGGAGAAAGGGGAAAAGCTGGACTATTTCCACAATGGGAACCCTCGATACACCAGGATCACAGCAATGGAGTACCTGAATGGACAGGACTGCTCCTTGCTGCTGACTGCCACAGGTAAATAACACATTTTCCCACGTATGAGGGCAGGACTGGTGGACCTTTGCAGAATTCAAGTCCGTGTGAGCTGTTCTGGACCTCTTGCTCTCCCCTTTATGAATTTGGCCTAGGCTGACCCTTCCCTTCTCCTGTGGCTTGCCTGCCTGGTGTTAGCTGAGGAGGCATTTCCAGGACCAAACCTGAAAGTTGTTTATGGCAGTACTGAAATCTCTTAACTGCTTAAGTAGGTGCTGCAAAAATTTTCAAATGACTAACAAGTGCTTGCTGAAACCACTTCTATCACAGATTTATTTGTTACATCATTCCGAGTCTTCATCATTGCAAGTTCGTGGTAACCTCCTCCTATACAATACCTCAGGCAACATGATTTTATTTGGTTAAAAAGCTGCTGTCCAGAGCTGAAAAGGAAATCATGCTGCAACCAAAGTATAAGAAATCAAATTCTGTTACTTGTGCTCATTTAAGTCTAGAGCAGGCAGGGCTTATTTTAAGCACAAAACTTCTCAAACAGTTCTGAGTTTCTCTTTAGTCCACATATCTCACCCAGGGGAAACAGTTCACTAGAATGCCCTGTTGCATCACGTAAGGTGGCATGAAGAGCTCTTTCCCATTCATTGGTCTGTAAAGCTGTGAGTAAGATCTGCTTCTCTTCCAAGGAACCATTCTTAACCTGTCAGTCTAAGTGTTTTCAATAGCTTTTCAAACTTCATGCTGAAAGGTACAGGTAGGGTATAATTAGGAGAGGTGGAAGAGGAGCTGAGAGGGCCTTTAAGACATTTTCCTTTCAATTTATTGATTCTTAGCACAAAAGTTTCACAGATGGGGAACAAATTGAAAAAATACATGATGTTCTTGAAAGATTTGCTGCTGATGGGCTGGGCTTTGATTCAGCTGCTTCTGTGGGGTTGTATTTTGTATTTAGTAGCATGCTTTTGTGGCTCTCAGCACCAATAGCAAGGAGGACAGAGACAAATCCTAGAGAAAATTAATGGGTCCAAGAAATGGAGTGACATCTAATGGTCAGGTGTTATTCAAGGGAAGGAGAAAAGCTCTTCCAGAACAGTTCCCAGTAGAACAATGCTTTAGGTTTCATGGATGTAAGATTAGAGAGGAAAAACAACTCTAATAAAAAGGATTAAGTACAAGCGATATTCTCAGTTTTGGAGTTTGTATGACTATGCTGCTGCTTCTCTTCTTCCTTTGTTGTACACAAGTAATTATGAGAGTTGCATCAGCAGTGACATTGCATTGTGTTCTCTTTTGCTGTGTTCCTCAAGATGATGGTGCCATCAGAGTATGGAAGAACTTTGCAGACCTGGAAAAGAACCCAGAGATGGTCACTGCCTGGCAGGGGCTGTCAGACATGCTGCCAACTACACGAGGTGTGTTCCCACTAAGTTTTGTTGGAGGAGTGGGTAAAAATAATTTGTGATGGTAGGGTTTTTTTCTAGGGATGGGGAGCTTAAAATGGGTTTCTCAACTTCAGCCATTGGTAACATCCTTGTTCAACAGTCTCTGCCTTCTGGAATGACCTTTTGCCAGGCCTTGGTGAGGAATTACTTTTCCAGTTCTCGCAAAACAAACCAACATAACCAAAAGCCCAAACCAGCAACCTCACATACACACCAAAGAACAACCAGAGCAGCCTCTTGCTGGGGAGCAGAGGGGTACAAAGTCCTTACCATTCACAAGCTTCACAGCACCTGGCTTGCCCAAGCGTTCCTCTTAACTGTGTTCTTAAGGAGAGAACTGTAGAACAACGGTGGAACTGGGCACTGCCCTGCTCCATGCTTGTTGTGGCAGGAGGTTATTCTTCCCCTTTGGGTGGGATAGTAGCTCACATACTGCCTCTTTCCTTCTGATGGGCTGCTCAGCCTTTGCACAGCTTTGCATGTTGCACCTGTGACCTCCTTTAGCCTGAGCTCAAATTTTGGCACTTACTCTTCGCTGTTTGTTGTGGGTCAGGAGGTGGCAAGAGAATATGCAATCTAAATCTGACAGTGCAGAAGGACAGCACAGTTAGACATTGACCTGCTTTAAATGTTAGAAAAGTTGGATAGAAAAAGATGTAAAAAGGAGCACTGGCATCCAGCCATACACAGGATGAAGCCAGAAGACCAGTTTGAGTAACCCTGAAGTCTGTTTTAGGACATTAAAGGAGGTGGACGTTTCGTCCTTCCAAGACCTGGTAATGCGCTAATGCTCTAATGGTGATTCTTTGTCACTTAAATATTTTTCATCAACGGTACAAGTTTCCCAAAATGTGCAGTAGTTCAATCAGCACTTGTGGGATTGATGCAGGAATTGCTGGGTGAGGCTCCCTGGCTCGTGCTATGCAGGAGGTCAGATGAGATGACCATCATAATTCATCCTGACCTTAAAATCTGACAGTTCTCATTTCTGAGCTTATTCGGTTCATCACAGGAGACTGACACAGCTCTTTTAGCTATTACACGGCTCTTTTAGCTATTTATTGGATTTTACTAGTGCTGCCTTGTTGAGCTCATATCTGTTGTGTTTTCCTTAACACCTCATGGTTTGTCCCTGGTGTTACAGGAAAGAAGAACTGTATTTGAAGTAACTTTAGGCTCTGTGCCTCGCTGCGGTATGTGCACAAAACTGATTATAACCTGCTGGAAGTTTGCAGCCTACCGTGAAAACTGCCATGGTCAAACCCTGCTCTTTCAGAGATGTCATTAAAAGCAGGACGAAAACAGTGGTACCGCACCAAGCGGCGAAAGGCTGGATCTCCTTAGACGGAGAGGAAAGTGTCCAGTAGTGATCTCAAGTTGCCCTTTGTAGTGTCATTTGGTTGGTCTGTATTTCTTGTCAACACCAGCTTTCCTGAAAGATGTTGGTTAATGTTTACCATCCCTGGATTCAGGATCTTGCTTCCTTGGTGCTGGTAGCAGACTCACCCAAACAACTGGGAATTCCCCCAGGCTGCTCGGATCCTCGGCTTCTTGCTGCAGCAGTCGTGTTCAGGGAGGTTGCTGACAACTGTTGACTGAACTCCTTCAGGCTAATTCCATTTTCCTGCATTACTTTCCACGTGCACCTTAGCAAGGCATAGCATTTGCTGATTGTACCTTACTCTCTACAGGCCTTTAATACAGCAGAAAGGATTGTAAGCATCAATGTTTGGCATTGCAGAATAGGTTAAGAGCTGAGGCAAGAGCAGATTTTGCCAAAACAGGAGTATTGAAACTTTTAAGTCTGGTCTCTTTAAGACTGTGGGGGTTTGCCCTTTTCTATCCCTTATGGTCTTAGGAAGTCTGGGTCCTGTTGCACCTTTGGAACAATAGAATTCAGTTTGGAGGAAGAGAAGAACAGATTTCTTTGTGGAGAGAGAAATAAATATAGTCGCTTCAAAAGAGCTATGCGGATCAAGTCCCCTTGGAAATGAGACTCTCTTCAACAGTTATCTTTTGCTGCCAACAGTATAGTTGTGGTCCAGCACTGGCTCATAAAACTGAAGATGCATCTTTGAAGCTGCAGAGCTCAGGAGTTTTACTGGAGTTTGTTTGCTCCTACTATTGATTTCCTTCTCTCCTCTCCCACCTTTTTCCCCCATGTCATACTCATCTCTGAATTTAACAGTCGCCTTGACAGAAACCAGAATACTGACTTTTCTAGGCAGTTTTCCCACTTACAAAAGGAGAGAGGAATATGCAATACCTAAATACATCCTTTGGAAGGTTGGAAAGCATCCCCACGTTGTCCAAGTAATGGGAGGTCAACAATAACATGCTCAGGGGCTGCCTGAGAGGGGGGAGCAGACCAGAGTGAGACACAGAGCTTAAACTTTTGCACTCTGTAAAGGACTTGTTTGTGGTATGCAGCCTGAGGTAAGAGAAGTGAGCTGATACAGCCAAGTTAGTGTATTAAACTTGGCCCCGGTTCACTGCACTTAATAGTTGACTTGAGACTCAGGGTAGGTGAGTCTTCATTTAAACACTGGCAAACTACTATGTGGGCACCCTCTTTTTCCTGTATAGGATTTTTTCATTTTGGTCTTGTTTAGATCTGCACTCATGATGCACCAGGAAAGTCTCTTTCAATCAAAATCAGGGTATTTAAAGCAGCATTGGTACCAGGTGCTCTAGTGTAAGGCAGTGACTGGGAATCCCCAGCATGAGAGATGGAGGAGGCTGAGAAAAAGCCAAAACACCTGTTGCTAATAGCTTAATGTTTCAAAAGGTGTAGGAAAAACTAAGCATTTTTTATTGAGCAGCATAGGAAGAACATAAACCTGACGTGCTCTGAAGCTGTGATTTCACAGCAGGAGACTTTGGGAATTCTGGCAATTTCTGTAGAAAAGGATCTTTGAAGGCTGCGGGTTGTGTGAGTAGCGTGAGCTTGCAGAGCAGCACAGAGACCCATTGCCTGGTGCCTGCACGAGAGCTCGGTTTAGAGCCACCGGCTGGGTCACGCCGCCCTCAGGCTGTCTCTTACGAAAAGTGGCCACGCTCGTGCTTCTGAACAAATCTGACATGTTTTGTATTGTTTCTTTGTGACAAAGGGAAACAAGCTACGATCCCCTGGTCAGAATGGTTTTGCCCTTGAAAGCAGTACAGTTCTGGAATTTGGAAAAATACAGAAGTGTAACCAGCTGCTCCACAATTACCAAACGCCGTCTGCTCAGCTGTTCCCTCCCCAGCTCCTTGTGTGCTCTCTGCAGGTGCCTGCATTGTTTTCCCCTCTCCAGTCCAGCAAAGAGAACCAGTATATTGCTTCTAAAGGGCAAGGGCTGAAGGGCTCAGCCAGGTCTCTTCCTGAACACCTGGAGCTCCCTGTGCAAGATTTTCTAGGGTTGCCCCAAGGTGCCTCTCACTTCCCCATTTGCTGCCGTGCTCTTTTATTGCCTGGGGGTTTACAGTGGCTAGAAACTAGTCTGTGTCTGAGGCTAGCTTCCCATTTAAGAGTTGCTTAAACAGCACCCTTGATGGAGCACCCATAAATTGTTCGCACTCTCTGCGTGCTGGTTAGCTGTCTGTCACCAAAGTGTGGGGCAGAGAAGCCCCAGTACAGCAACACTCGCTGTGGGGAGCCCAGACCTTCCATGGCAGAAGCCTGGTGTTCTGTGCTTCATTTGATTTGTACAGATGCCATGAGTTATTTGGATTTCTGTCTGTCACTTCCTGATGCATTTTACTTCAGAACAGGGACCAGATCATGCAAAGGATAGTCTCCTTGTTCAAGAAGAAATGTCAAATCTGTGCTGTTGTCAGCCAGCCAGAATACTCACTTCACACATGACAAGCGCCACCGTTGATGGCTTCCCAGGGAATGCTGTGATTGAACTAGTGCCTGCTCTCTGGATGGAGGCATGTGCTGCTTTTGGTGCTTCTGCTTCTCTTTTATGTTCTTTCCTTTAATTTGAGTTGCTTTTTCTAATCCTTTTTTAAGATTTATTTTTGCTCTGGCTGACCAACCTACCCTTAGCATCAACCCCTTAATCCCTGTCTTCTCACAGGTCTGGCCCGAAGGGTTTCAATCTATCTTGACAGAAGTAAACAGGGAGGTGAGTGCTTTCTTTCCTGTTACCTATGATCAGCTGGGGTGGGAAGGACCTCCTTGTCTGCCTTCGGGTTGGTTGACTGGTTGGTTGGTTGGTTTTTTGGCATTGTTTGAATGACTGCTGTGTCCTTGTGGTTCCTGGAAAGCTTTGCTGCTTCTACTCGCCCATTCCTTGCCTTGTGTCTGTGTCTGTAACAGCCGTGAGAAATGCAGGGAGGGTGTCTGCGCTCCCTAGGTAAGCGTAGCCAACCGCTGAGAAAAAGGCCATCTTCATGTCATACTCTCTGAGCTTTCAGCAGCGAGAGGAGGTCTGGGTGGGATGTACAAGTCTCTCTTTTCTGGGAAGATTTTAAAGCATCTCTGGATGAAAGGGTTTGAATGACAGGTTCCAAACGTGAACCACTGTTAAGCTACTGTGGATTTTACTGGGGTTTATTTGTAATACACTTTTGCTATAAAGATCATGTGAAAAGGAGAACCTGATGAATCTTTCCCAGGAGGCTTAGAATAGTGGACTTTTGGCAAGGCTGTGCCTAATAAATTTTACAAATTCTCTTCTTTCACGTGGAAGGAAGGTAAATAAACTCCCCAGCCTCCATCTGTAGAAGCTAGGACTGTGCAATGTCTGCCTGGCCCCCTCCTCTGCTGCTGAGGTCTTCAGGGGAAGCAGATGGCTAATGTGTCAGGGCATCTTTGTGTGTATGCACATCCATGGATGTTAACGTTGACGTAGTCATCTTGGATTATTCATCAATTATTAATATTTGTTGACTGATAAGAGCTGAATGTGTCTGTAATGATTAATAGGACAAAGATGATTGCAGTGGTGTGTGATTCAGAGCTCTTTAGCTTGAGGTCTTTGCAAATCTCTCTCTCACTGTTCAGAGACAGAGCACTGGGATAGAAATTAGTGAAGCTGATGTGTTGCTGTTAGCTGCCTGGCTCTGCATTTCACTCAAAAATCCACTGGCAAATGGAAAGGCTAAAATTAGCAAGACTTGGCTGCAGGGAATTCCCTGCTCAGTAAACCGGGTATCCGAACAGTTTAAGGAAATACCAGCCACTCCCTTGCTGGATCAATACTGCTGATGCCAAGCAATTGCACTCTGTCCCAAGCATGCAAATAACTGTGAATCAATAAAATGCATTCACCAGCATTTTCTGGCCAGGTGTTCTCCTAGTGAAAAACGCAGCAAAAGGATTTCTTCTCTCCCACTGAAGAAGTCTTAAAAATGTATGAGGTTAGCTATTTGCTTGACAGCAAAATACATCAGCAATATTTAGGTAAAATATACTAGTTTTGTCACTAAAGCACAGAAAATCTGTTCTCATTGCCTAGGCTTCTGTGAGGAATTTTTACTGAAAGAAAGATAGGGGACTGTCTCTTCATTCTCGCATCACTGGGTGCTGGAATTACCGGGCACTGCTGTATTGTAGATCAGTGGTAAATTAGAGAAAGACCAGTGGCTTAATGGTCCAGGTCATATCAGGTCACTGTGCAAGTCAGCCTGGGAATCCCTAAAGTTCGTGTGAGCACAGAGCAGAGTCAGCATTGTGAAGGCAGCTGAGCTGGCAGGAGTCTTGAGACACGTTAGTGTGACCTTCTGCCCAGGCTGCTTCATCTCCTGCTCCATCAGAGCTCTTTTGGGGTGTCTCAGCACACCGCTGCATTACCTCCTGTCGGCATAACTGAATGTGCGATATGAAGAAGGAGACTGTGTTAATGAGAGAACATGTATCTGACCTGTGACCACCTCTATCCATCGCTGTCTCATGGGGGTTGTTGGTGCTGATATGTAAACAGCCATAATCTGTCCTACCTTGAGAAAATTTCTACTGATGCCAAGCAAGAAAAAATAAGCACATACTTGCCAGTTCCCTGCTTCCTTCCTGCTCTCCTGGGGCTTCTGAAACAAAGTGAAAGACGTCAAATACCTGCTCTGCAGAAAAACAGGACCTTGCCCTCTGGAGGCTCTGCTCTGCTTTGAATACTGCTGACTCTTCTGGCAGTCAGTCAGCAATCCAGATGGGAGAGGGTGGAGAGGCAGCGTTCTTAGAAATTTAGCAGCTTACTGGAAGGGAAGTTTCATGGGGAGCTGCAGGGCTCTTGAGCTGCCTGGGGCAGCCTGCGACAGAGAGGAACCTTGGCAGAGGGAAGGCTCTAACCTGCAAAGGAGCTGATCAAATCAATCACACTCAAACAGAGCTTATACTGGAGAGCAAGGAGGAGAGAGAAAAGTAGAGTGATTCTTTTCCACATCTCCCTGGGGTTTGGTATCTTGTCCTTTAGAAATAAGAAGTTAGGGAGAAGAACCTTATTTCTGGTCAGATTTTTTCATGGCAATAAAATAATTGGAGAAGTTGCAGCTCCAGGGGTTTGTGTTCTTTTAATTGGATTCTCAGCATCACAGCTACTCTTCTCCCTTGCTGCGCATAGTCCTTGGCATCCAAAGAGTGATACGTTTTGAAAGGATGTTGTAGAAATTAATGATGAGTGAGGTCATACCACCCTCCCACTGCTTCCTGGAAATTAAAACAGTGATGCACCTCATTGCTCAACTAGGAAGGCCCATGATTAAAAAATCATCAGTCAGAATCCGAGATGCTTTTATATTGTGTTCTATGTAGGTATTCCTGATTTCATTGAAACGCCAAGTACAGGTTGGCCACATGCCAGTGACATTAAAAATAAGTACAGACACTCAGAATGCAGCCGCTTTCAACACCAGTGTTATTTGTTGAAATTTACACAAGGAACTATCCCATCCAGACAAATATCTGTTGCTCAGGGGGAATCCTGAGGGAACAGCCATAGAAAGTTACAGCTTCAAGAACGGCTGTTGATGTGTGTTGCCTTGTATATAAACTCACATCATACAGAACTGCAAGTACTAGTGTTAAAAGACCCCCCCCCAAAAAAAAAAAAAAAAAAAACCAAAAAAACTCCAAACGATAAAAAAACCCACAAACCTTTAAAAATTTATTTTCCTGAGCTGTGGAAGATTTGTTGCTCATTATCTGAGAATATAACATTCCTTATGGGAAAACTGTAATCTTAACTAATGATGCATTAAAAGAAATGTATTGCCAGGATGCCTGTTTCTGTAATTCATTGGCTTCTGAGAGTGCCATGGTTTCACTACTGGCCTTTATCAGATGGTTGCGTTGGTGTCACGGCATTGCCCATCTTACTCCGTTTCTGTACGTAGGTGGGAGCTCGGACATGGGGTGGCAGGTAATGCAAAACCTGGCTGCGTGGCTCAGGCAAGGAGCTGCGATTGCATGGGTTTGCAGAGTACGTTACCTCTCTGCTAGAATGAGGCTGAGAAGCATCTTAGGTGCCAAATGTGCAAGCCAAAACCCAGCAGGTGAACTGCAGTCTCAGTTGTAACATCCTGGAGAAGGACCTCTGTTAATTAAAAAGGAAATGATAATTAGTATTAAGTCCCACGTTTGCTTCTCATCCCAAAGTACTAGGAATTTAACATACAAACATGAGCCAATACTGTTATCATTTCCACCATGAAAACATTTGCTCGTACACAGAAGTAGTTCGGCTATTTATGTCTCATTTCGTACTGTGTTGTCTTTGAATTTAACATTTCACACTCGGAGGAAGCTTTCCTTCCCTGTTACATGCTTGTGAACAACTTAAATTTATGTACAGAGGCTTTTCTTCTTTTCAGACACATTTGAATTCTGGTTTAGCATTTCCAGTCGCATCCTGGGGTCCCTTTTCCCCTCTTCCTTCACCCACTTCTTTGTCAGGGCATCACCTAGGCTGCAGCGGGAGCGGACGGACCCCCCTGGTCCGGGACTGGTGCTCGGCACAGGCACAACCTCTGCAGCCAGGACCCGCCACTGTTCCGGGCTGCAGATGGAGCCGGCTCCGGCTCCCAGCGGGAAGGTGCCAGCAGTTCTCCTCGGCTGCGGCTTTTATGCAAATATTCTGTGATTTCTGATGCCTGCGTTGTGTGGTGCAATATGAGCAAACTGTACTCTGAGACTGCCTAGTCCACCCGCGAGTGCTGTGCATCAGAAGCAGCAAAAATGGTATTTTGTATTTTCTTGAGAGAAGAAGGCGGCTGATGAAAGAAAGGGAAGATGCTTTGTTATGGGATGATCAAAATGCTGCCCTTGCCTCTTCCAGAGAGTAGAGGTTATCATTTATATGGACTATTTAAGTTTTATAAGAAAGGAAGGAGCTGCACTGGCTGCTTGGAAGAGCACAACATACACCAACATCATCTCCCTCCTTTCTTTCCACTTGTGGGCTCTCTGTCAGCTCCTGGTTTGGGGTGAACTCTTGTCCTTTCTACCTGGTTATCTCTCATGGGAGATGTCTATGCCATTTTACATAAAGGGAAACCCCTCTGGAGCTTCGTCCCTCAGTGAAACTTTTCCTAGCCTTCTAGATGGCATCACTGAATATACTCAGTGCTTAAATTCCTGACAGATGCACCAAGATAAGCACCAAAAACGCCAGTCATCACTCCGAATTCACTGGCTCTATCCCCTTCCACAGAAAAGACACCTGGAACCACAGCAGGCTGGGGACTTGCTACTGAGCAGACTGAAGAAAAACATTGTCTTCAAACTGGGGAATGTAACTGGAAAATTGGGAGCTTTAAAACTGCCTAAGAGCACATTGCCTACTTAACTCCATCAGTGATGGTAATGGCGGTATCTATCTCAGCCTGCCAGGTTTATCTTGTCACATGGGCCATAAACAAGATGACAAATGGAAACACTTCAGTGATGTTTATCATCTAAATCACTGCCTGCTTGTTTGCCTCAGATCTCTAGCAGCCCTCCGAGCTGCCAGGCAATCTGAAGTAACAATCAATTTGACTCGCAAGATAAAGATACAAGCTCTCAGCTTAGCTGAGAGTCCCGAATTTCCTGCGGTAAGATGACGGACTGTCAATAAACATCAGTAATCTTCTCAGTGGTATGCAGCAAGATCAGGAAACAGCTTGGATGTGATGTTTAGGAAGGGGAAGATGGGCAAAATGTTTTATCTGGATCTGTGCAAAACAAGGTCATTTCATCATCTTTGAGGAAAATTTGGTGTTTGTAGGATGCCTCTCTTGTTCCCTTTGTGCCCTGTAAAGGTGTTTGGTCTGGTGAAAAGTACTTAGGGACCTTTGGTGACAAAGCGCATGTTGGGGTAGGTTTAATTTGCTGTTGGGGCTAATTCCTAGCAGTAAATCAAGACAAATTCACATTTCTACCTTCTGGACAAGCAAGTTGTGGAAATACAGGAATCCCACCGAAGGCGACTGCGAATGGCTCGGAGCAGGAGCCTGCAGTCCTGATGCATTGCAGAGTGCTTTCTGACTCTGGCTTGCCTGTGGTTATAAAATACTTCTCAGCACCAGAGTCTGGGTTTGGCAGAGATGAGAGGGTGAACTACTGCTCTGCAAGGCAAGGATCCTGCTTCTGCCTCTGCTGAAGGGAGAGCCCTGCCCCAGGAGATGAAAACAAACACAAAAAATGGAGTTCTTGTCCGGTTCCCTCATGTAGCGCTCCTGGGGGTTTCTGTTTGTGTTTTTAATGTATGAATAAGAGTCTCCCTGGAAAACCAGTAGATTTGGGGTTGGGCAGCCTTTGCAGCATAAAAAGCAAGAGATAATTGGTGTACAGCTCTCTGCTTTAAGCAGAACGTTTCTGTACTGTGGAGATGGCACACAGGTACAGAGAAGTCCCTTCTAATTAAATGAACAAGAATTGTTCCTCGGAGATTTCCCCTGCCGAATCAGGGGTTTTATTGCCAGCTATTTCCCAAGTCCCAGTATCTGGTTTGTTCTGATACTTGTGCGCTCTGTGCTTAACAGAGCCAGCTCACTCGATGGCTTTTGGACATCTTATTCATCCAGCTGGGAAAGGAAGTGACATACATTTACTCTTCTCTGGAAATCACCATGCTGGCAGAGTTCATGAGTTCATGCAGGCTACTAACCTGTCTGTAGGCAGGTGCCCATGTCAGGTGTTCTGGGGATAGAAAATCCCTTGTAATTCTCTTACAACATGGATCAGACGTTTTTCTAAACTTCACCTAGCCGTCAGTTTATGCCCTCAAAGATGAGAAAAAAAAGCTCTCGTAAATGTAGTTTAGCTAGTGTAATTGCAGGATGTTCCCCTCCTTACCTGTCTGTATAGCAAATTGGTTTTTACTCCTACCAAGTTGTTTAATTCATTATCTTGCAGCAATGACTATGCTATTCCTTGTTTAGAAACATTGCCCCTTAGCCAGATATTTCTATTAGAATGAGGACTCGTGGTAATCCAGAGGCTGTCAGGTCTTGCTGTGTGAGATGTCACCAGTCTAGTCTACTTCAATCATCATTTAATCTGGTGTTTTCTTAAAGTAGTGGATAATTTATACTCCCTTGGAAGTCCCCAGTAGCTTGGCAAGGTCCCTGGAAGGCTGTATTCACCCGTCTACAGAGGGGCCATCTGCACCTCGGCTTTTCTAAGCACTTAAGCTAGACAAGGGGTCAAAGTCATGTTTTGGACTCAAATCCAGGACCAGCTGACCTGATCCCATTCAGAGGACATATGGATGCACGTGTATGTAATTTTATATTTCTTCTAATGATAGTTTCTGTAGCATGAGGTCATGAAAGCTGGTGTTCTAATTAATGCAGCTCTGCCTGTGCTGATGCAGAGAGTAATTTGCATGTCCTGCCTGTGTTTTATCTTAGGAGCAGGAATGGTAGTCGACTGGGAACAAGAAACCGGGCTCCTGATGACATCGGGAGATGTGAGGATAATCCGGATCTGGGACACAGATCGGGAAATGAAAGTACAGGTAACACCTGCGTGTTTATCCCATTCACCTTTTTCCCCTCCTAGAAGACGTGCCATGCAGTGAGTTACCCCGTGCACAGCCAAAGCATCTAAGACTCATCTGTGAAGACCTGACAGGTTCTGGAGCTCTTGCTTCCCTGCCTCAGAGTCATGTTACAAGATAAATAAAAATACACGCATACTTAGTGAGCATGTCAAGTCTTTCCTGGAAGCTGCTGCTGTTATTCTGGGCAGTGTGCAGCAGTGTGTGGGAAGGGTGAGGCTGTGAAATCCAGAGGCAGGCCCCAGCATACAGATAAGGTTTCCTATTAGCACGTAATTGAAATAGTGTAAAAATTCTTGAGGAAATGCGGTGGTGAGTTGGGTCGGTGGTAGAGCATTCAGACTTGCCGCTGCCATCTCTGCTTCTCTGGGACACGCACAGAGCTATTTAAAGAGCAACGCTGCACTGGTACCTGCCAGCCAAAGATCTGTTTTCAGGGAGTCTGCGTCCACGCAGAGAGCACGTTCATACCTGCTCAGTCCACTCCCGAGTCAGGACCCCAGTGCTCGACAGGACAGAAACACGAGCGTTCCCTAACCGTGCACTGCTCACATGCAGCCAGTGGAATTGTTGCCAGCTTGGGCCAGTCTGACTCAGGTCAGAAGTTTGCTCCATGTTGTCTGGCCCAGGGTAGCAAAGGATGAAGATGCCTGCAAGCCTGCTGGCAGCTCCGTCAGCATCCCTGCGTCTCCCTGGGGAGCTGGGCAGCCCCGTCCACTGGGGCACCCCAGGGTGTTCACATCTCACCTCTGAAATGAGGCAGCACGAAAGCAGTATTTCAGTTGTACGTAACTTTCTGTGCGGTGTAATGGAGAAAAGACGCAGCAAGCGTTCATGTTGCTTGTAATCAAATGAAAGTTTTTCAGAAATTATAAGGAGAAGCAGCTGGTCTGTGAGAATGGAGTCACTGTGCTGGAGAAAAAAGGAAGACTAGTTTTCAAAGCTTCTAGAAATTAATTACCCTTGGATGAACATTAATTACGACACTTTGACCCTGCAATGCAGGATAATTAAGCCTATGTTAATCTTAATTACTTTCACATATTATTTTTTCTATGTAAATTAGGTAACAGCAAAATTCAGGAGGTGAAAATCTTTTAAATTATGATGATTAATGATTGCATTGAAAGTATCTGAAAACATGTTGTTTCTTTTTTAATTGCAAAGATTGGTTGTGTTGAAATTCAAGTGATTGAAACTTCCTGACTCAGTAACACTGGAAAAGTGAAATTCAGCACAAAGAGCAGCAAAGCTATGTAATCCAAGCTAATAAAGGTGCCTTCCCACTCTTTGAACTACAAAAAGTGTACCTCTGGAAGCACTTGGGATGTAGCTGAAGAAGCAAGTACTTCATTTTCACTTCTGCTGATTGTTCCTGCTTCAAAGACAGGATCTGGGTTTAGGCAGTTAGAAGAGCTGCTGAGAACAGCCCTGGAGGTTGGTGCCTCTAGCCAGCAGCATCTTCGCTCAGCTGAGCCTGTGAATAGCAGCTAGGAAAGGTGAATATGCACAGAAGCAAAAATAGGATTGAAGTGTGAAATTAGCTAATGCAGCTCTAACGTGCCTCATGATTGTTATCCTACTTTGTCAGTGCTGCTTAGCTTTTTTACCTGTTTAATTGAAAATGTTTTTCCTTATAACAGGCGTAGATATTATTCTCAACAATTACTTTGCTTATAGCAAATAAAAAGGAGGAAAGTAGCAGCATTAGAGTAAGAGTGCACACCGTGTTCTCAGCACAGCTGTCCTTGCAAGCTCCAGCCTTTTCCATGTCATTTTTTTTAATACACACAGTGTGTGGTATCTAATGAGATAACCTGGATCTACTTGTCACATGTCCTAAAGTGGGGACTGATAGGTGGCACAGCACTGGCTCGCTTTATCTTGTGTCAGTGATTCTCTGGTGCTGTATTGTAGTCAGGCAGCTCATTGTGTTGTCTGAGGCTTACGTGTCCGCTCTGACGTTGTTCAAGAGCCTCACCACCGCTTGCTGCCTGCGGCTGCCAGGCGTGGAGAAGAGGAAGGTCACGGTCAGAGAGGCCAACCATAGTCTGCTTAGTTTGGCCCATTTGCACCACCACCAGGGCTCTGCAGAAGTGTAATGGTGATCCTAATGATGAAGGGAGGAAGAGAGCTAAGTGTTTAAAGAATAAAATAAAAAGAAACTGAAAGAAATGGACTTCATTAATGATAACTGGAGCCATTCTGGGTAAAGGGTATAATCATCTTTATATAAAGGGTATATACTGCCTTCCGGTGTAATCGTTTTATTGTTTCCAGGGCCCAGATATGGTTTTGTCTGGTACAGACAAAAAAAAAAAAAAAGCTGCTTTTACAAGAGGTATTTAAAGAGGTATAAATAACTTCCTAGAACTCTTGTGGGTGTTGATATCATGCCCCAAAAGGGCTAATACCTTGCAGCTTTGTACCTAATACCTTGCAGTTTTGTTGTACCTTTTTTTGCATGGGTGGTGTTACCTATAGCATACTGTATGTTTGGTTTTATATGTGGTGTTTTATATGCTATTATGAGTTTTTGCTTTATACGGGTATGTTTGTCTTATATGACTCTTCTCCTCCAGATATATACTGTCTCTCCTGCCATTCTAATGGCATTTACAACTTGTACACAACCAAGATTGTTTATGGAGAAATAATTCCTCTGGCCATTTATTTTAACTAATTAGATATTCTTAGTAGAGAATAATGTTAACTCATCCTTCCCAAAATAGCCTTGCCTTCATTTTGGTTTATAAAGCTGAATGACTTGCAAAAACTGTTTTTTCTGGAATTCCTTCTCTGGGCCTGGCTTTTTGGGTTGGAATGTGGGACTTGTGGCTCAAACACGGCAGCAGCAGTGACCGTCGTCCCCAGGGTCACCACCTCCTCGTTTCTGGTCGTGTCCCGAGAGCCTGAAGGAAAACTTCACACTGATGCAGTGTCATAGTGTTCTGAGTGACAAGTGGAAACCCTGGTTTAGTTTTGGACTGATTTACAGAATGGGGAGAGGAAGAGGAGGAGGACATTGGGTCCGTCTGGTTTAGTACCTTGACTGTAATGACTTGAAGACACATCATGTTCTCAGCTTGGTTCTTGTGTGCTTTCTCCTTAGGATATCCCCACTGGAGCTGACAGCTGTGTGACCAGCCTCTCGTGTGATTCTCATCGTTCATTAATTGTGGCAGGGCTGGGTGACGGCTCCATCCGCGTGTTTGACAGGAGGATGGCTCTGAGTGAATGGTAACTACCCATCCTTCCCAGGCTCAGTGGGGTGCTCACATTTCCTCCTCCTTCCCTTCAAAACATTCCTCTGTTTGTTCCTCAGCCGTGTCATGACCTACCGAGAGCACACAGCCTGGGTGGTGAAAGCGTACTTGCAGAAACATCCAGAAGGCAACATCATGAGTGTCAGGTAAAAGAGATTTTACTGTTTGAGCTGTTTTCTCTTAAACACAGTTTGTTTTTCCGTTTAAATTCTGCCTCTGGTATTTCAAGAGCTAAGAGGGTAAAGCTCTTTAGTTTGACATTTGCTTCAGTAATTAACTCCTGCTCCAAACTTGGTGGAGAGAAGGCAAAAAGAAATTTGAAGCTTTCCTTGGAACATGTTAGTGTGGTTTGAGAGTAAACAAGAAGGCATCTTTGCTGAAATCACTATCACGAGGCGTGTGAGGGAGGAATGGAGTGAACCAGAAACCTAAGCTAGATATAGTATATCTTATGGTTGTTGTTCTTTATTGCCAACATCTCTGTGGGGTCATTTGAGAGAGAACATGAGAAGGAAGGTTGATGTTGCATCTGTTGGGCATATTGCTGTGCAGGATTACTTTGCTGTCTAGCAATTTTCTACACATAAATCCATTTCTGCTGCCTGGTAAATACTGTGGAGAGAGCAGCATATACTTATTTGGCCATTAAAGAACAGCAGAATATAATTTATTGTCACAAAGCCACTGTTTGCACACAAAGAAGCTCTTTTTCTTGATTACAAAATGAAAACAGAACATAATTTTCCAGGATTCAGAACATTCCTGAGGTGGGGGATGGGCCAGCAAAAATGTATTAAGATTTTCAGAAAGGGGATTATGTGATGCAGCTGCCAGATTTGTTGAGCTCACATATTAGAGTTTTTAATCTTCCTTTCCGTAATCTCCTTCAACAATCCCAGGGGTCAGGCCTGTACGCTTGGCCAGCCTGGGTCTGCAGGCTCGTTTTTTCCCTCTCCTCAGTGCCCTTCTCAGCATGTGGTACTTTCTCCTGGAATTGAATAAGTATGAGAAAATGTCATACTTCAAAAGAAAGGTCTGGTCTTATCCCAGAGGAACTTGGTTTGTTGAGACAAGCCACCTTGCTTTCAGTTTCTCCCAGTTCACGCCCTTCTTCACTTGACAGTAAGATCCAAGAAAAACATTAGGATATAGCGAGGTCTTGGTCTAGCTATTTCCTGAAAAACTTGAAGGCATTGTATTGCTTGTGGAGCAGTTCTCTGAACCTCAGTGAAACTTTTTTTTCTGGACCAGAGGCAGGAGTTTGTAACACAGGAATGGTGACTCGGGGCCGGATCCTGCGGCTCTCCATTGCCCAGCACTGGTTCACCACATCGTACTGGGTTCAGCCACTTTGATCTATGTGCTAGTGCTGCCACAGTGCTTCTCGTTAACCAGCAGGTCTGCTTTTATCGGGCTGACAGCGTTGCTAGAAAAGGTCCTTAAACACCTTCTGAATATTCTAGTTTAGTAGCTTAGCTGCTGTTGACTTGTTGTTGCCTGTTATTGTTCACCTGGGACGTGTTCTCCTATGTAGTCCCTCATCACAGAACTTCACTTCCATTTTAAAGCTCTTGCATGGTCTTCCAATATATTCAGAACCATTTTCAAGTCTTATAATGGTTCAGAGCTTTAAATGAATTTACTGTCTATTTGATCTTTTTCAAACAATATTTCCATCTAGTCTTCAGGATCTAAATCAACCTCAAGTTTAATTTGTCTTGAATTTAATTATGTGACAGCTGGAGTTGCAGCTTCCTATAATGATAGAAGTAATTCTGTATAACAGCCTTTTGATTAGTATTAGATATTCCAGAGGTAAAGAAACTGAAGGCAATATGCTTCTTAATGCTTTCATTGTTCATAACTCTGTATGGTGATTCACAGTTGTATGGCCACCAGTGACTTCGAAAAAATAACACTTTAAAAGTTGTGATGCCAAAAGCCTTACTTCTGCTGCCAGCAGAATAAGATTGGATGAGTTAATTTTGAATTTAATTTCCATAAAAGACTTTTATGTTTGTCTTTCTGTACACCAGTTGACCAGTCTCTTATAAGGGTCTCAGAAGAACAGAAGTACCGTAACAAAATCTTCAGTTGTTCATTCCAGGGCTATAGGAAAAGATGTACCCTCTTCATATCTAACAGACGTGATTCTACTGAAGTATTTCAGAGAGATCACTTAACAAAAAGGAATCATTTGTGTTTGAAAGGTGCTTGATCTACTAAGCACAGTATCTTGCCACTGCCACTATTGCTTTCCCCACCCTCTCTTCCTTGATAAAGTCATTAACAGGATTGACGCATCGCCTGAGCATTAGCAGGTTTTGTTACGCCTGGTCCACAGAGTACTTTGGACAGTGAGGACTTGTGCATCTGTGTCCAGACATTTGGCATAATGGATGGTACCAGCAGATCCCATCTGGTTAGAGTTTTCTAATACAATTTCCTACTGCGAAAAGGAGAAGGAATTTGGGTCTGACATGCAGCTTGGAGTATTGAGTATGACATAACAGTAAAGGCACTTACACTCAGCAATGAGCTGTAAGCGATAAAAGTAATAATGGATCACCCCTGAGGGCAGAGGCAGAGCTGTTTGCACAGCACTTAATGCGTTGGGGATGGTACCAAATATAAGTCACATCAGTGGGAATTCAGCGGTACTGACAGAGAAGGCAAGGGTGCGTGTCTTCTCTATCCTAATTTTCTGATCGAGGTGGGCAGCTCACAGACAGGCATATGGCTCCATTTCCTGGGCTTTAGGATCTGGTTTGGGTACAGCCTGACGTTATGAAACTCATGTGTTGGCAGCGTAAATGGAGATGTGCGGTTCTTTGACCCCCGGATGCCAGAGTCCATGAAGGTCCTTCAGATAGTCAAAGGGCTGACGGCCCTTGACATTCACCCCCAAGCCAACCTCTTTGCATGGTAAGTTCTGGTTTCATCTCTTGCATCCCTGGAGTGGATGGAGAGGACAGTTTGTCTCTGCAGACATCGTTCATGGGGTTTTATTGGTTTTGTTGTTTGTTTTAACCTCGCCACAAACAGTGCGGCTTCTTTCCCATTTTTGCAGCTCAGGAATTTTATCCCTTGCATGCATTAGTGAAACTTCTGCACTGGTGACTTGGCATGATGGTGTACAGTCTTACACCCCTATGTCAGATCCCTGTTCAAAGTCAGCATGTGTATTTTTGGGCTCTGAGTGGGGACCAGCAACGGCTCCACCAGCCACGTATCCTGGGGTTGTTGGGGGATCCACTTTCAGTGTGTGTGTGTGTGCATCAGCTCTTCGTGGTTTTTTTGTCTCAGTGTAACAGGTAACTGTGGTTCCAGCCTTTCTGTAAATCTCTCTGCACTGAGGTTGCCGCGGTACAGTTAAAGTCAGTCTCCCCACTTACAAGAACTCATTGCGCACTAGTCTGATGAACAGCTCAGGTCGACACAGCTGGAAAGGGGGCTGTAGGCGACAATATTGTTCTTACCACAGCATTCTCAGTGACACCATGTTCTCTTGATTCTCTTCCAGTGGCTCAATGAATCAGTTCACTGCAATCTACAACGGAAACGGGGAGCTGATCAACAATATCAAATACTACGATGGTTTTATGGGACAAAGAGTTGGAGCCATCAGCTGCCTGGCTTTCCATCCTCACTGGGTCTGTATTCTCTCCCTTTGGATTTTGGAATTTGTATTTCTTAGTTAATGTCTGTGTTGGAAGAGGGAAAGGCACAGACACTCCTTTAGCACAGAGAGATGCTGCCCCAGCCTAGTTTTCTGAGGATGCTTTGAGCCTGACTCTCAGCCCAGGTTCTTGGTGCTTGTCCTCCAGGCTGTTCCAGGTGACCACGCTCCTGGTGCTGCCAGTTTGTGATGTGCACCTAAGACTAGAACAGGACTCCCAATGGCTGAGCCCTTTTTACTCGTGGGTCGACTTGATAGACTGATCCCATTTCTTCTATCACTTTGAGACTGCAGCCTGGCCTAGCTCTGTAGCTCTTGCCACAGAAGTTGTCCGAGGTGGATTTGCCTGGAGCTGACTGGAGAGGTGAAGTCTCTTGCTTCCAGCACACAAAATTTTATGTGCTTATTTATTCCATGCCTCTTCTCTTGCAGACGGTGGGCTTACCCTCGTGTCTCTGTGGCTGCTTTTACATCGCCTTATGTAAGGCTTTAGGAAGACCTAATGCTGTGCAGTAGAAAAACTGCACGTCAGAAAAATGAGAGAACTGCAAAAATTAAAGGCATAAGCTGATAAAGGCTAGAATGAATCAGAGTAAAAAGGAAGTTTTGGAATACATCAGAGCTGAGGTGGCTCTGCAGTAGTTGTAAGAGAGAGAATCTGGTTGCTACTTAATTAGGTGGCAGGTGCCCATCTGCATTATGGACTCCGGCTCACCCAGAGACGAGAATAAATGAAGGAGATTGAAAGCCTAAGAAAACAACATGAATGGATAGGAAAAACAGGAGGAGGTTAAAGAAGGCATTTAGACAGTTATTTTAGAAACCTGCAGATCAGAACACAAATATTTAATATGTAATGGGAAAGAGTGGTGGGAATGATAAAGGGCTGAGAAGAGAGGAGGGAAGAGCTGTGCTAGCCTGTGATGATTTGGTATTAGCTGGGCAGGGAGAGGGAAGGCAGCTTCCCTGCCTAGGTTATGTGCATTTTACATCCTGAAGAGAGCAAGTTTAAAGGAAAGCTTGTCTCCTCGGCTTCAAAAAGCTGCTTTGCAAAAAGCTAAAGAGTGATTTTGCTGTTCTGCAGTTTGGGGGAACGGAGAAAGAAGTGACTAGTCATTTGAAATGTTTTGCTCTTTAAATAAGCAAACAAACAAAGCCCTGTCCAGCCTGGGTCTCCACGGCTAGGATTGTTCCTGGGCCTCTCAGTGGAGGGAATGCTAATTTTCAGTCCAGGCAACTGTTCCTAACTAGCAGATTTGCAGTCATTTAGAAAAATTATGTTAGCAGTTGGCAACTAATAGTCACCATAATTTTTCCCTCTGGCTGAAATGGGCATATAACTCGCTGGGACGATGTAGGTGCTGGCAGAAATGTCGTCAGAGCTGCGTTGGCAGATGCACTTAAGAGCTTTCGAGCATCTGGGCATTACTGCTGAAAATGTCGACCATTACCATTTTGCCTGTGACGTGCCTCTCATTACCGTGTGACACCTGTACGTTTATCCCTGATTTGCTCTTTCCACAGCCTCATCTGGCAGTTGGAAGCAATGACTACTACATCTCGGTGTACTCAGTGGAGAAGCGGATCAGATAACGGCTCGTGGCAGCGGCACTGGAGAAGGGAGTCCCAGCAGGCAGGGCCGTGTCTCACCCATAATGTACATAGTGAAATTATCGACTTGAATGTTTAGTGTTGGCTGCTGCTGCAACCCATAACTTGAACACTTTTTTTTCCTGACTTAGCTACTGATGATTTTGACGAGGGGAAAAGAGACAATCTCCTTTTTTGTTTTGGGTTTTTTTTGTTTTGGTTTGGTTTTTTTCCCAGCTATATCCTGTAAAAGCTACAGAAAAGGAACATTTTATTTTTGTTTCCAGTGGTTGGCTTCTCCGTTAGAAACACGGCTCCTGAGCTTGGAAGGACTGGATGAGGCAATACCCTTGAAAAGGGCTTTCTGTTTTAGTCTTTGTTTCTTTGTTTTGCTGGAGCGTAGGTTGCTTTAAGGACTGAAGTCAGGACTCACCTACAGCTCTGTGCGTTCAACCGGACCGTGGGACCCCTCCAGCTGCTGCCTACCCTGTGCCAAACAGTAATTCCTCCGACAGGGCAGCGAGACCCGAGCTGTCCGTCTGCAGAACAGTGTATGTGCTCCTGCACTGCCTGAGTGTGGGCAAGGGAAGCAGGAAAGTGTCTCCTCTGCATGAACCTTGTCCTCTCTGCTGCATCCTCTCCGGTGGAAGCAAAGACAGAAGGCAGCTTGGTGGCAAGGGGAGGCAGGGATCCTGAGGAAAGGGGCTTGAGGAGATGACAGGAGCAGGGCAGGATGCCACCGTACCATAAGGTTGCACATAGAAGAAGAGGAAAGAAAGAGAACAAACGTCTCTAACGTCTCAACAAGCCTGAAGCAAGTCACTCACGTAACCACTTTCCACCCAAGCACACGATGCTGGTGGGGAGGTCTGGGGTATCTCGATCACTGTTACTTCTGCAGTCACTGTCCTGCCCACAGTGAACTCCACAAACACATTTGATAGCCTGGGGGCTCTGCCCAGCCAGCAAGGGAGGCTCCAGGTTCAAGCCACGGGCTTTCATTTGCTCTGATGTGCTAATATTCAGCAAGGTGATGGTCAGGAGAATTTGCACACTTGCTGCTGTGTGTATGCAGCTGCACACCTGTGTGTGGACGTGGCTGTGGCTTGTCTGTCTGTCCCTGCAGAACTGGGCATGTAACCACACATGGTCTGAGCACAAGAGAATCACTAAAGAGGGGGAAAACGGCAGGTCATCCTGCTTTGAGCAAAACAGCTTTGTCCCAGCCATCTAGGGAAAAGCCTGCTCCATCTTCCGCACCTTCCGTGTCTGAATAATGAATGTTTCTGTCCCTTGAAATCCATAATGGGTCTGGAGATGGATGTGGGGAAGGGGTAGGCAAAGCAAAAGGGGCAGGTTTCTTTCAAGTGCTGCCGAGGTGCGGTTTAGCTGGCCAAGAACAGAACTTGCACTGTGCAAAAATCACTGCGGCGACAAAGGTTGACCTGCTAAGTCCAGAAGTCCCCAGTTTTTCTTCCAGTTGGTATCATGGAGTCTGCAGGCTCCCAGCAAACTCTGCCAGTGATGAGGCTGACAGTGAAAGAAATACTAATGAGGGAAGGGGTGAGAAATGCTCTCTCCCTGTGCGGATGGCGGCTTCACCTCTGCCATGGCACCTATGTAGTGCGTCTGACCTGTCACTGCTCCTTATACACCAGATAATCTTGTTTCCTATATGTGTTGAGGCAGCTGGGCCGTGCAGGGGTCGTGGAGATGGCCCGGTGGCTGTCCCAGGCTCACTGCAGGGAAGCTAAATGCAAAGTGCCGTACGCATGTCTGGATGCTGGCTTTGGTGAGGGTCCTTGAGCCATGGAGGTGGAGCAGATGCCGAAGGCTGGGCGCTGTGTCCTTACCCTGAGCACCGTCACTGTCCCCCCTGTAGCAGGGAGGCCGAGGGCCACTTCACAAGGATGATGAATCAAAGGCTTTAAACTTAAGAAAAACTACCTAAAAGTCCACTTTTAAGTTACCAAAAGTTAATTATGGTCTAACAGAGCTGTGCCTCTTCCCGACCCGCTCCCGTGCCGCTCCAGTGTTGGGTCCCAGCAGTACGCATCTCCTCCACCCTGCCCGTGCCAGGGGTCAGCGAGGGGCCGGCAAGCATGGAGCCAGAGTTTGGGATCTACACATAACCGATTAACATACACAGCTTAAAAAACAATAGATTTTTAACTTGTATCAGTGTATTCATTAAAGGAACAAGAAATACCTGGCAAAATGCAAAGGTGCGTGGTGGGAAGCTGCTGCTCCTTGCCAGCGCTCCCCGGTGCCAGCCAGCCCCTGCGGCCAGGAGGTGGGTTTTTAACTAACTCGGCCTGTTTAGCTTTCATCTAAGCGTGTGCGTGTGTGGGCTGTATTTTCACAGGTCTGATGCAGAGATTCAATCATGAAGTTTAACCAAGGATCTGGAGAGCATCCTACCTAAAAGTTCACTTATCTCTATTTATTTTACAAAAATAAAAAAATATAAAAAAACCACACGATTGTAATGTGAGAGTAAAACAATTACAAACAAATAAATGGTTAATAAAAAATAAATGCAGAAACACTTCCCGGTCTGAGGATTATTTCCTGGGGCAGAAGTGGGGAGGGGGACACAGCTACAGCCCCAGAAGGAATCAAGTTAAATTTTAGGTGTCAGGCTGTGTGGTTCTGAGCTGTTTCCCTGCAGAGAAGAGGCTGGTTACGTGTGGAGATCCTGGGCAAAAGACACTTGTACAAGCCAGGTCACTGCTGCCGAGGCTGAGCAGAAACGTGATGTTTCTACTTCGCAGCTCTGCAGGAATGTATGTGTGGGTCTGAGCCCCACATCCAGCTCTTGTACACTGCCTGCAGCCCAGAGCTGGCTCGCTCCGAGAAAATAAACTGAAATAGTCGGTGTTGTCCTTGTCCTGAGGGCCTGCGTATCACCATCCCGTCCCTTTCCCAGGGTGTCCCTTCCACCAGCATGGTGACCGATGCTCCTGCAGTCCTGCTGGGTCCCAGCTGAGACGCCGAATCCCCACCAGTCCTGCACGTTCCCATCCCAGTGTCCACAGGGGGGGCGGGGGTCTCTCCTGGCTGGACCCAGAGGGCAGGGACTTCAGGAGCGGGGAAGGGCGGGCAGGAGGAGCTGTTGGGGCGACCGTCAAAGCCACCGAGAGCTGGGTCCTGTCCCCGCTGCCCCTTGGGGTGACGGCCGTGGCAGCACTGGGCGTCTGCGTGGACGCTCGTGGGCTTAAATGGCACACGGCATCCAAGGGCTCAGCATCGCTGGAGCCATGGCACTGGGAACCACCTTCTACGTGGTTTTATTTCTACTGTTTTTCACCTTGACCCAGCTGCTGCTCTGCAGGACAGCGTTGCGTTTGCAGCAGCAGTGTGGACACAAGGGCTGGTCTCTAATCATCTTCTCCAGAGGCAAAACTGTAATTAGGGATGCAGGGTGGCACAAAACGAGCAGGTGGGTGGTCCAGAGCAAAACCACGGCAGAGGGAAAAAGTGGCATTTTCCGGCACGTTACCTCACAGACCCAAACTGTTTAAGTGAGCTTTGATCCCATCGGGGAGTGCCGTCCTGCAGGCTCTTCCTCTGGGCAAACCCCTGCAAGCGGGTTGTGGTTGAGCTGCGGAACAAGATGGGAAGGGACAGTGGGAATGGCTCTGGATACGGGAGCAGTGCGGGGCAGGACTCCCACCCCTCGGGGGGGGAAGACCCCGTGCACCCCTCAGTGTGGGCATAATAAAGCTGAAGCGACAGCCACGGCCACTGCCATGGCCTGTCCCAGCCCCCAGCTGCGTCCCCTCTCCCCGCCATCAGGCCGTTTGTGGTGGGGCCACGCTCGCTTCTCCTGCCCAACCGCCCCCAGGGACCCCAAAACTGCGGGCAGTGCCAGAGCCTCTCCTGTGCAGGGACGTGGAGATATGGGGACACAGGGACATGGGGACACGGGGATATGGGGACACGGGGACATGGGGACATGGGGATGCAGGGACACAGGGACATGGGGACATGGGGATGCGGGGACAAAGGGACATGGGAACACAGGAACATGGGGATGCAGGGACACGGGGACATGGGAACATGGGGACATGGGGATGCGGGGACACAGGGACATGGGAACACAGGAACATGGGGATGCGGGGACACAGGGATGTGGGAACACAGGAACATGGGGATGCGGGGACACAGGGATGTGGGAACACAGGGACGTGGGGTCGCAGGGACACGGGGACGCGGGGACACAGGCGCACGTCCCTGCAGCGGCAGGTGGGGACGGGGGTCTCCATCACCACCACCACCCCCCCCACCGCCCCCTCACACCTCCCGCAGAGCCCCCGACCCCCATCCTCTGCCCTACCGCCGCCCGGCCCCTGCACCGACCTGTCCCCTCCCTCCCCTATAGCCCCCCCCCCATACCCCCCCCTACACCCCCCATACCCCCCCTCCTTACAGCCCCCCCGCCCCTTCCCGCGCGCCCCCACAGCTCCCCCCGGCGGCGCTTCCCCGCCCCTGCACCGCGTTCGCCTTCGCTCTCTGCCGGGCCGGGCCCTGCGCGGCCGCCGTCGAGGGGCGGGATCGGAGCGGGGCGGCCGCGCCGCCCGGGGCAGGAGCGGCGGCGGCGGAGGGGCCATGGGGAACCTCTTCGGGAGAAAGCGGCGGAGCCGCGTTACCGAGCAGGACAAGGCGGTGCTGGTGAGCGCGGCGGCGGGCCCGGCCCGGCTCGGGGGGGCCTGGGGGAGCACCCGGCCCCGGTGCTAGGCCGGTGCCGCGGGGAAGGCCGGGCCCGGCTCGGTCAGCGCCGGCGCAGGGAACGGCAGAGCCGCTGTTCCCGGGGGGGGGGGGCGCCGCCCTGCCCGGCCTTGGCCCCGCGGGTGGGCGATTAGCCGGGTCCCCGCGGTGCGGAGGGCGCACGGAAGGGTTGGGGGGGGCTCGTGTGGGGTCTAACGGCGGCGGCTGCTGCTGTGTCCCCGGTGGTTGTGCTGCCGGTAACGCGGCGGGGAAGAGAGCGGGCCTGGGTGAGCCGGCGGGGGGGCCGGAGGGATCGTAGGGCCGGGGGGTGTTGCTGGAACCATCAGGGCTCGACTTGTGACTGGGGGGGGTGTGTCTGTCCGTCCGTCCGTCCATCCATCCCTCCTTCCCTCTCCTTTAGCAACTGAAGCAGCAGCGAGACAAGCTGAAGCAGTATCAGAAGCGGATAAGTCTGAACCTGGAGAGAGAGCGAGCCCTGGCCAGGCAACTGCTGAAAGAAGGCAAAAAAGAGTGAGTTGGGGGGTGGCACCTCCACCCGGGGGGGTGTGAGGGTCTGGCAGGAGCAGGGAGCCTCAGTGCAAAATAAAGGGCCATTTTCCTGGAAAGGAAAAGTTACTGAAAGTAGTGGAGATAGTTCCAGGTTCTCCTTTCAGAAAGGAAGTTTTGTTTAAAGTTTTATACTGACAGCCAAGAGAGACTGCCTGCGTTCCACGGCTGCTGTTAAAACAGGTCTTCAAAAAGTGGTTCTCTTTCTTTACTGCAAAGTGTCAGTGGCCACCTCTTATGTCTTGTTTTGAGTGTGTGTCACAAGCCTTTTGTGCAAGGACTTTGTTTTGCATTGTTACAGCACAGATGGCCCAGTGAACTCCTAATCCACAGCAAATATACCTAAATTTTCAGGCACCAGATTAGCAAATTTATGATTTATTTGCTCTTCCTTATTCTTAACAGGAGCAGTTCAGAGTTGTCATTTAATTTACACATGATTTTTTCCTCTCTTGGAAAAAGCACAAAACAAATACGGCTTTGGTGTGATTCTTTTAGGCTTATTTGCTTTCATCTGTGCTGAGTTTTCCTCCTCCTGTTTTCCTTCAGAAAAGCCATGCTCTTGCTAAAGAAGAAGCGTTACCAAGAGCAACTTCTAGATAAAACGGAAAACCAAATCAGCAACTTGGAGCGGATGGTAAGTGAGAATCAGTTGCTGTAGGCTGCAAGCGGCCCACTGTGTGCACTTGGTATAAGTCTTTTTTTCTAGGCTGGGTGTTCCTTTTGATTGTGTGGAATTACATTTTAACTGTCAAGCCCTAACGAGGGTTTAGTCCTCTGTCTGAAGGGCAGACATTTCTGAAATCATACGTATGCCGTGACTCTTCCTTAGAGAACCAAGTGGTGAGTATGTTTTGAGTCTGTAGTGCAGGGTACGTATTAAATACGTGTTTTGTAAATTAGTAAAACTTTAGTCACAGGGTGGACAGCTGCTATAGAAACTTCCTCGGGCTTGCCTCAGTACCTTGATTTCAGAAATGGATGTGTTTGTTCTGGTGTGGCCGTGGAAACTATGGCCTCAGCTTAGACTGGCAGCTCAAATATCAGCTAAAGGGCTGTTTGATATGCTTTTGCAGCTGCCTGTGCTGAGGCTTTTGTGTGCGTGTTTCTTACTACTGGTATAATTTAATTCTCTATTCACTAGAGAAAGGGCTCTTGGCTGATTTCTCCCTGCACTTTCTCTGGGGATCTCGTCAGTCTGTATCTGGCTAACGATGGGAATGTGACAGCCTTTGATGTTTCCCCTTCTCCTTTCTGTTTCAGGTCCAGGATATTGAATTCACCCAGATTGAAATGAAGGTCATTGAGGGTCTGAAAATAGGCAATGAATGTCTGAACAAAATGCACCAGGTATGTGTGACCAAGTCAGCTGAGCACACTTTTGCCTTGGACTAGGCAGAGTCCTGGCTGTTTGTAGCTGTCTCCCTGCAGACCTCACTCATGCATGGGTTTTGGCTCTTTTCTTCAGGTTATGTCAATAGAAGAAGTAGAAAGAATAATAGGTGAAACCCAAGATGCTGTGGAGTACCAGAGGGTACGTACTGTGTGCGTGAGTAGTTGTGAGCAGAGACTGCCTGCCATACAGAGTTTCTCTGATGTGCATTGTGTTCCCAGCCTTATTTAAGAGGTAGTCGGATTGGGAATTAAATCTCAGTTGCCTGCAGAAAAATTAGCTCTGTTATTTTTTTTGGAGTACCCCTTCACCCCATGTTTATGTTGCTCTCCCGTGTGCACGTACCATGCTGCAAGCCATAGAGCTGCTTCTGCTACGCTGTGTTGACTGGAATATGTCTTTTCCTCTCTTTCACAGCAAATAGATGAGATATTGGCTGGCAGCCTGACTGAGGAAGATGAAGATGCCATTCTAGAAGAATTAAACGCTATTACTCAGGTAGGACTGATGTTCTTGTAATTACTTTAAATCTACATTTTCAGGAAGCTGTTTGTAATAGGGGAGAAAGTATCTTTTTCCCATTCTCAGTAGTTTATCTTATTCTGCCAGAGATCTCAGTTATCCTGTTTATGCCCAATTATTGCATCATCAAAGATCAAGCTAATTGCTCCACATGCAGAGGCCATTTAAAAATGGGATGCTTTTAAGGGTTATACTTTATTTGCTGTCTGTTACAGTCGGTTGATCTCTGTTCTTATTGGGTATCTGTTCCACTTCACCAGATGAAGATCTTGGAAGTCCTGGGTAATGCTCAAATAACAGCATTCAGAGTGTGTTATCGTCCCCACCCATCTCTGTGGTGCCTGTGGCTCTTCCAAACACTGGCTCGGCTTGGCTGCACTATAGGAAATGTGCAGCCAGTGGAGATTGAGGTGGAGAGGCTCTGCAAGTAGCATTGATTTGGGGAGACTCATAGCTAATACAGAGTCCTATTAAGTCTCATTTAATAATGAAAAAAAAAAAAGCCTTGTACTCATTTACTGGGCAGCACTGAAGCCCATAACCCTTACTGCAGTTCTGGAGGCAGATGTCAGTTTGTATGTGAAATCTCTTATGTTATTACTCTGTTCCCACACAGTCTTTGCACAAAACTGTGGTGCGGGGGTCTGTGACTGCTGCCTGGTATGGGGGGTATGTGTCATGTGTTGTCTTTAATGTTCTTGCAGGAACAGATGGAGCTTCCAGAAGTTCCTTCTGAGCCACTCCCAGAAAAGATCCCAGGTATGCTTTCTCTATATGCTCTGCAGCTTTGGCTTCTTGTACTTCTCAGTTCCATGCAATAGTCTGAGACCCTCTCATATTGTAAGTATTGTCCTAGCAAATATGAAGGAATATAAATTTCCTGGCTTAAAGCCCTGTTGATCTGGGCTACGCAAGCTTCCCTCACATGGTTCTGACAAATCCAGCTGACCCTTTACCATAAGAGGACCCAAGGCTCTAGTCTCTTTGTTCAGTTGGCATCTAGTCATTCCTCTTGAAGAGTTCCTTTTTGTTACATCTGCTGTTCTTAAGTCATGCTTTGTACCTGCTGTGAGACTACCAGCTGCCTTGAAACATCCAGTGTATGTTCGATTGTGAAGCTCCATGAGGAACTCCTTCCTTGGCTCTCTGCTTGATCCAAGCAAGACTTTCTTGCACAACACTCAAACTGGTCCCCTGCATGTTGTCGCAACATGCTGCTATGCAGGAACAATGTTTTGTGGCCACAGATATTGGCATTCACACTGCATAAAACTGGATTTCACTGAGGCTCGTGGCTCTTGTGACCTTGCTTCAGGTAACAGTGGTAATTTTGAACCAGCTGGATGAGGAGCGCTGAGTCCCACAGTTCCACGACTGTCAGAGTGCAAACTCCTCACAACTGTTGCTACATGCGTGTTTGCTCCTGAGCAATCCAAAATCTCAGTGGCAGGGATTTGTGCAGCTGGGTGTGAAGACGGAAGTGGGAGAGAGCTCGTGAAGCAGAATGACCAAATGGGCACTGTTGGCCTGGTGAGGACGGAATCTTCACAGAACGTTACCAGGTGTCTGTCCATGCTGAAGAACTGAAGGTGGAGCCTGCCCTTGGAGACAAACAGTGAGGTAGAGCTGGACTCAGCTGGGTGCCAGAAAGCAAACTGGTCAAGAGTGTGTCTCCTGGGGCAGCAGAACACTGAACTGTCAGTCACAGAAGCTTGACATCCATGCTGGTGGAAACCAGGAGCTGTAAGAGGCCATTTCCTCTCTGTGGAGTCTGCCCAGGAGAAATCTGGGATGTGGGGAACAGGGCTGGTTTCTTTTTAGTGCTTGTTTACTAGTAAACATGGATCAGATGTCATCTGATCTGCGTGTTGGCAGCAGGATGCCCAAACAAAATACAAGCTACCCCTGCTGCGTGCAGCTGATTGAGCCTCATTTAGACTCATGTTGTCAGATCGAAGGGATGAGGGCAAAAGCTTGTCTGCCCACTGCCCTCCAAGAAATCACTCGCTGCCCTAGATCTGTGCGCTGGTGGCTTACTAAGGTTGTGTTGGGTACATTCTGAAACTGTTTTAATTCTTCAAGTGCTGTGAAAAAGAGGGGCATACTTGATAGGTGGAATTATTTATAACTAACTTTTATTAGTCCAGTGACTTTCCAGGTGCTGTGCAAGCTGTTACTCTACAGAGAAGTGGATTACGAGTCCTAGTTCTTCTGCAGGAGATGACTGGAGATTATTTGCATTCCCTGTTTCTGTAACAAGTTTCTTTTTTCTTCCACAGAAGCGTCACCCGTCAAGAACAGGCCAAAACCAGAACTGGTGGCAGCATCTTAACTCCCACGTCTGGGGATTCCCCCACATAACTTTCATCCAGGACAGTTTGCCATCCCAGTGTGTGCTGGGAACAAGCAATGCCTTGGCAGCATCCCAGCTGTGCTGGGCGGATTGTGGAGCAGGATTCCCCATGCAGGGTGGGGAACCTCAGCTGATTATTGCTCTTGTATCAAGATTATTTTCTAGTGCTTTCTTTTTTTGTAACTTAAATTCTAAACTCACTCAGCTGCGCTGTCTCGGGATTAAACAACTCTCAAACTTCCAAAGCCAAATGCTTTCTTTAGGTTTGATTTCAGTGGTAAATCTGCCTTTGCTCTGACTGAGTCCCCTGGAAGTCCCACCCTCGGAGCGATCGCGTGTTTGAAATGGCTGTTCCTGAGCATCGGGCTGCACGACAACAAGCCACTGCCCTCGGGAGCCCTCCAGACCGCACTGGTGTCTTCACTCCTCTCAGTCCCTTTGCTTTGCCTCTTCTGATTCTGTTTGTGGAAGGGCTGCCAGTGTCTGTTGTCCTCATGTAAAGCACACTGGCTGCCTCTATGGGCCCTGAAGGGGCACGGGCAGAGTGCAGGCAGCTTAGAAGAAGGCAGCAACCCTGAGCTTCCGCAGGCAGCGATGCTTCGTGCTGCGGGGTTGAAAATGGTTCCATCAGCCTTGTGTGAAACCAGCTTACGCGTGAGGGTGTTTCGTTTGAGCAAAGTTTAGACTGATTGCTTGGCGTTGCATTTGGCAGCAGCGGTGCTGATTTGCTGGGGGAAAAGCCTGATCTCCGTGATCTCCGTGCGAGGTGAAGAGCTGGCCTCTGGCTGGGCGTGAGTTGGAGGCAGTCTGTAACGATTCCCGTTCAGATCCCGCTCTGTCTGCCTGCCTCTGGTAACCTGTGGTGCTGAGTGAGACCTGGGGTGACAGAAATCTGATGAGCCTTTTAAAATTACATCAAGGAGTCTTCTGCCTATGTTATGAGACAGGAGTCATCCCTTGTTGGCTCTGCACCATCATCAGAGTTCACCTTTGCAATGTTCAGATGGGCTGAGATCGATTCTGCTTCCAGTTGTCAGTTTGTGTTTGATATTTCCTTGTAGGGTTAGAGACAGGAAAGGTCAGGCTGGGGAAAACATGAGGCTCGATCTGCACCAGACATGAGGCATGAAGCTTCTTAAATTGACACTCCAAAGACTGCTCAATAAGTAGTTAGAGGGGAGACCAGTTCCTTCTGAGCCTGTGCTGTGGAGGATGGTCTGGTGCTTGGCGTGGTGTAGCGGGGCGCTCGGGTCGGCACGGATGATGAGGTGTTTGGAGAGCTGCCTGGCCAGCCAGGTGGCAGGCAGATTTAGCTGTTCTTGGAAGCAAGCTTACTTGCCAGCTTGCAGATGCTCTTCAGGACACTGCAGATCTTTCTTTATTACGTTCTTGAAGCCACAACCCTTAGTCCCTGTTTCTGTGACAGCAGAAGAAGGACCAGAGGGTCCTTGGAGACTTCTAGTGACTGCCTTTGGGGTTATGTGATCTGGTGCTAGACAATAATAAGTAATCCCAGAGACCGTGCTGCTCTCCATGGGGTGGCGGGCCAGCAGCAGCTCTGTTTCTGAGTCATGCTTTCCATGTCATCTCCATTTGTTACATTCCAAAGACTGGCCGGGGCATCCTCGTCCTGCCGTATGCATGTGCCTTCAAGGCAGTGTGCACCTTGGAGTTGCCCTGTTTTCAATTCCACTGCGCTCTTTCTCTTAATTAATGTTTCATAACAAAGCTGGGGTCCCACAAGCCTTGGACCCGTGTTTACTAAGCAGTGCAACTTTAGCAAACAAATAACTTTCTCTAAAGTTGGCAGAGCGGGTTTAAACTGCTCCTTGTGCCTATGCCGAATGCGCCGGTTACCCCAGCCAGTGTTTGGAACAGCCAAACCCGTCACCCAGCTTTCAGAGCCAGAGCTAAGATGGGGACAGGGCTGTATCCTGTTCTACGCTCCTGTGATTTTTTTCTCTAAGCAAGGCTGTTGCTCTGCTCTGAGTGACCATCCTGGCTGTCTTGTAATGCACACTTTTTCCACCAGAGAGAGCCTTGTCTTCATCAGCACGGTGGTGTCTGTAGCATTTTTGTGCAACGTTTTTCCTTCAAGGCTCCTTCAGTCCGTTGCTAGCCTGGTGTCGACTTGTTTCATTTTACCCTATTTAATTTGTAATTCATAGGAGTGAATGCTGGACTCTCCCAAGAAGGTCTTGAGGGGACCTTTCCTGGGAGCACAGCTTTTGCTGCTAGCACTTTGTGTAAACCCTGTTAAATAGGGTTGGCACACATCACCACGCACGAGGAGGGAGAGAGCACCGCAGGCCGTATGCTCCAGTTTTCTTTCTCGTGAACGTCCTGGCAGCAAGAGCGACATGAGCCAACCGTCCCCAGGGGAAGCTGCGGCGAGGCTGTGCCAGGTCCCGGTGACTGCCGGCCGGGGAGCTGAACGCCCGGTGCTGTCTGCCTTCTCGGGTGGAAGCTGGTCCAGAGAGTGAGTGAGTTTAGTGCTGAAAGGGTTAATGTAGCTCCTTGCATTTGTTAATACATTAAAGAGGCCATTTACTGAACTAACAGGAAAGTTTGGAGCAGATTGCCAACAGCTTCCTCTTCTAATCCCTGCACCAAACAGATTGTACTGTGTCTCCTTGAGAGGAAGAGCCAGGAGTGGTGTGTGACCTCTGTGGTGTGCTGTAACAATAAACTATTTCTAATGGTTTCACCGATTCATCTTCCAGCCTCGTGTTTTCACAGTAAATGTTTTGGATGAGCAAGAGTTGCCTTCCTCCTCCCTCCCCTTCTTACTCCCTGCTCCTGGGAGAGATGTGGGCAGGAAATTTCAGAACAGGCTCCGTGTGTAATAGAAAAACAATCCTGTTTGCCCGGATGGCCCAGGAAGGCTCGTCTCTAACAGACAGCAGCAGTGCCCCGACAGCCCTGGCACGGCCTGCGAGCCGAACACAGAGGAGCTGGAGGGATATTTGAGAGAGCCCATACGTTGCGGCGTTCCATACGTTGTGGCGTTGCTACCAAGGCAGAGCAGCCCCTGCCCGTGCTGCAGTCCTGTGCCTGCCTGTCCCTCGTCACCTGCGGGCCAGAAGCGGGGCAGGTCCCCTCGGAGCTCTCTGGAGAAATGGCTTCCAGGGGAAAAGGGCTTTCCTGGAGGCAAGGGGCATGGGGTGGATCCCAGGACCGGGGGGGGGGAATGTTTGGAAAGGCAGCCTTCCAGCTGTGTGGTTTGTGATGCAGCTGAACTGGGGTGTTTGCTTTGCAAGGATTATTCTGGAATTGTTGACAAACTGAGCAATAAACAGTCTGCACCGGGATGCTGGACTCGCGGGGAGCGTGTGGCTCTGTCTAGATCGCAGCAGTGGCCGTGTTGTCCTGCCCCTGCCTGGGCTGGGGTCTCATTTCCCCTCCCTCAGCAGGATTTTCTTCTTCCAGCTCGGTGGGGTTGCCCAACGGCCCCAAGCAGCCAACGTGGGACCTCCTGTGTGCGACTGTCACCCGTTTCAAACGGGCACGGGTCTTGAGGGCACCGTTTGCAGGAGCAGTGCCCTCGTGCAGCACCACCTTCACGCTCGGTCCTCGAGTGGCCCCACTGATGCAGGACAAGGACCTCTCGCCAGGGACGTGTCTGAGCCACTGGCTGGTGCTTTAACACCAGCTAGTTCCCCGTTATTTTGGATTTATGTCCCTTCTGCTGATGGAAGCAGCGGGATGCCTGCGGGTCTCTCCTGCCTGGGCCAGCCAGACCCTCGGTGGTAGCTCAGCCCCCCGGGTCCTGTCCCTGCCAGAGGAGGTGCAGGGGTTCCCGTGTCCCTGGGAAAGCAGCTGTGCCGTGTTTAACGGTGTTTAATTAACACTCCCTCGTACCCGCTCAGCTGTGGCAGTGGGGTGGGAGCCGGCACCCCGCAGTGCAAGCTGAGCATGGAGCTCTTCCAGCTGTGTTTTAGTTGGCCAGATGTTTAGTTAAATAGGAGTGTCCTCCCTCGAAGAAAGTCGTTGAGGCAACATTGCTCGTTGCTAATTAAACCCTGGAGAACACAAGCAACCTCACGCTGCTTCCTTCCCACGCGGCGCCCAGAGCCCTCCCCGGTGCCCCCAGCCCTGGCACGGCCCTGGCTCCTTGCCAGAGGCACCGGAGAGGTTCGGGACACCGGACAAACGCCGCGGCAAACCTGCCCGTTACAGACACAGCACGCGTGAAGGCGACAGTGAATTTCAGTCCCTTAACATTTACAGGAGCAGGTGATTTGTCGCTCCTCCCGGAGCGGCCGCCGGAGTCTCTGTGGTATTTCCAACGCGCCGCTCGGTGCCGGATCCAGCCACCGTGGCATTTAACGTGACTTGGGTGGCAATGGAGGAGCATCGCCCGGCGCAGGAGGCAGCGGCTGGGGGAAGGGAGAAGCTCCGCTGGGAGACGGCGCTGCCTGTTCCCCGCTCCCCTCCGCAGAGAAGGTCCCCGTCCCCGGGGACGCTGCCCGCGGATGCCCTTGTCCCGTGGGCTCTGCCCGGCCGGGGACCGCTGCCTGCACAGAGCCTCCTCCTGCCAACGTCCCTGGGAGCAACGCATGAGGCTGTGGGGGAGAGGGAATTACTGCCAGCGTTATGCAAGCGGCATTGCCTTTAAATAGACTCTTATTCAATGTTGTCCAGGAGGCAGCGGAGCCGCCGAACATCAGCGCCGCTCGCTCGCTCGCTGGGGCTTTGTTTTCTCCTTCTGCAGCCCACCCCCGCGACGCTCTGGAAGTTGTCTCGAAGTTGGTTTGGGGCAAAGGCCTCCTCGCCGACGGCCCGGGAGCTTCTCCCCCCTCTTCGTTAAATGGCAGCAGCCCTTTCACTCGGTGTTTAATTGAATTGTGTAACGCGGTGACGCCGTGGCAGAGCCGTGGTAGTTTCTATGCCAACACAGCTGGATGGCGGCACTGCCTGGGGAGGCAGAGGGGCTGCCCGCACCCCGACACGGCTGCGCACCCCGCTGCCGCAAATGGTTCCTGAAACGCCCGTGGAAAAACAAACGGTGAGATGAAAATCCCCGTGGCAGCTGATTTGTAGGTCTTTCATCTGGGTCCAGTCGCTTTTTGGCACAAGCTTAGAGCCGCGGCTGGGGTGCTGGGCGTGGGGTGGGGGGCACGGCAGAGCTGCCCCTGCAGCCCCCTCGGAGCCCCCCCAGCTGCGGCTTTCGGCTCCCACCCTGCTGGGAACAACCTCGCTGCGTCCTTTGTCCTCCACCCTCCTTGGCAAACACCAAGTCAGGACCCAGTGCTGGTTTGGAGAGGTTTGCAGCCGGGGATCTTCTCTTTTCCCTCTCCTCCTCTTCATCACGCTGCACCCCGAGCTCGCCCTGCCCTGCGCGGAGGGGGTGAGCCCGAGGGGCAAGGTGCTGCCCACGCTTGGGGGTAGCCCTGGTGGTGGTTTGTTTTGCACTTAAAGCCTTGCAATGCCAACCCCCCACCCCGCTGCACACTCAGAACCATGGGGAACCAGCCGCTGGCTCCTTCCTTTTCCCTGTTCACATATTTTAAGTGGCCTGGTGTCACACTGAGTCACCAGCAGAGAGATGGAAGAGGCTTTGGCAGAGAACAAGCCTGAGTTTTGATAGTTCAACTGTGGGAAAAAAAATCAGCGCAATTTCCTAATTAGAGCAGTGATGGGAACAAAGCAGATTTGTTAGAGAGCTGCGCGGCTGAGTTTGGGAATGTGACCTTTGCTGGCTCTTAGTGCTAGACGGGAGCTGTCGGTGTACGGTGGTGCTTGGCAGTGGCTGAAATGCTTCAGCAGTGACTGCTCTGACGTAGGAAAGCCAGAATTTCACCTTCTGGGGGGAAAAACCAGACCCACTGCCAGAGTGGTGTCTAACGTGGAAGGAGCACTGGGAAATGGCCGTTGGCCCTGGGTCACCTTCCTTTGCCACTTCCCCAAAACATGGGCTGGTTTCCCTGCCCCGCAGTGGAATGTAGCTCCTCAAGTTGTAGGACAAGCTGCGGACACATGCTGGGCGTCCCTGCAGGGCCAGCACTGCAGCGTGACCAGTGGTCCCCTGCCCTTGGCTGCCAGCCGGCCGGCCCGGCCGCGGGACCGGCTGCTTTCGGCACAGGCTCCCAGCCAGCAACCGGGCTGCGCAGGAGGGCTGGTGCCGGGTTGCACCCAGGGCTGGAACGAGTCACAGCCCAACAGTGCACGATTAATTAGGAAGAGGAGGAAACGAGTGGAGACGAGTTCCAGAGCTGTGCCTGTGCCTTTGAATAAGAAGGAGACAATGCTCCTGCGTGAGCCCAGCCGTACAGAAAGGTTGGAGATGCCATGCGGGGAGCTGGGTGGCCTTGGGACTGGAAGAGGAGCGGTGGGAATTCGGTGTCATGTGCTTCAACCCCCAGAACCAGCGTTTCTGCCGCAGCCTGGGTGCTGGTTAGGGCTGCGACAGCCTGACTGAGCTCATCGGTGTGGCCGTGGAACAAGCAAACGTGACCAAGGGTGCTGTGGGGCTGGGGTCTCGTACCAGCCCAGAGCAGTGTTGGCTTGATGGAAAGGAGGAGGTGACGCTGGGCAGGTGATGGCAGCGGGACCCGATCCTGTCCCTTCAGCCTCCTCTCTGTGAGCCACCCCTCTGCAACCAACTGGTCCTTCTCAGGCAGGCAGGGGCTGGGCAGGGTGGGGAGGCAGCACCCAAAGGTCCCTACAGGACCCAGTGCCCCCACGCAATGTCTCGGCTGGGGGCACTGCCCCATCCGCTTCCCCGAGTTCAGCAACGTGATGCAAAAATCCCATCATGCCAATTATGCAAATCACATAAACTATTCCTGTTATTCAGAAGTATCCCCAGAGATCTCCTTAGTGATCTCTAATTCAGCATTACTCACTCATGAAAGCAGGACCTGGGGCAGATGAGGAGCGAGAGGGGCTGCTCAGCAGCCTGGGAGCGAGGAGGAACCGCCGACCCCAGCACATTTCTGGGCTCCTCCAGCACACACAGCACCGCTCCCCTGCCTGCTCCCACCCCACCGTGGCTTAGCACAGGCTGGGTTTGCTTTGGAGCTGAGATTTCTCCCTTCCAAGCCTCCCCCGGTCCCTGAGGAAGGCAGCACGGCCAGGGACCCATCCGGCTCTCCCACGGCCGGTGCCAGCCCCGCTGCCCCTTCCCCTCTTCCAGCAGCGACCACCTCCCCCCGCATCCCACTCGGTGCCTCCGCTCCCTCCATCTTCCCAGTCCCCATCACAGCTCTCTGCATCCGCAGCGCTTTGTTCTCCCACCCACTCCCTGGTTCCTCCGTCATTCCGGCTCCTCCCTGCGCTTGCTCTCCCCAGGAGCCTCCCGGGAGAGCCCAGGCTCCTCCACGTCGGCTCCGTCGCTCTCCTGTGCGGCCTGGCCTGTGTCACCCCTGCCGTGGGTCTGCCCATGCCCTGCCCGTAGCCATCGCCGCAGGAGCCAGGAAGGGTGCAGGGGTCTGCAGGGGACATGCGAGCAAGTCCCCGTGTCCCCCCCGCAGCCAGGAGGTGGGAGCGGGGGGCTGCCAGGGCCGTGCTGCGGGCACGCTGCCGCTTTGCCAGCTTTATTTTAACCGCGCAGGGAGGCTCTGGCTTTGACCTGGAGAGCATCCCAGACACCGACCAACAAAACTCTGCCTTTTGCATCCCGTTCCCTCGGGGGATGTGGGAGCGGGAGCAAGGGGGGGTCCATCCCTGCAGCGGTGCCAGCCGAGCGCTCTGCCAGCGCCTCCCCCAGCCCATGCTCCCTCCCCGGGGGCCACCACTTATTTTATTGCCATTAGTGACCCCGGTGATGAGACCCAACCCCAGCCGCAGCCCTCAGCCCTGGCTCAGTGCAGCTGATGGAAAGGCCGGTGCTGGCAGAGCCGCTTTCTGACGCCCGGCTGGGGTCTGCCCGGTGGCGTCCCTTGCCGTAAGCGGGGCTACATGCTCCGATGCAGAGAGCAATGCAGGTGAAGAGCCGCTGTGTCACATCAGTAAGCAAAACAGTTGCCGGTATACAAATGACTGGAAACAGCAACTTTCACTGCGGAGAGTCTTGTTCGAATCCTACTTCCAACAGGATTAGGGAAAACCTGCTTGGGATGGTGAGGGGCCAGTTACTCTGCCATGCCTCAGTTTCCTCCTTTGTGAAATAATCCTGACCCACTTTGTAACCTACCATGGGTCCTGCTCGGCAAAGTGCGAGGCAGGTGCTGGAAACCTCTGTCGCCGCTGTTTCAGACTCTGCGCTGGATTTCAGTGCTGCAGCTCCCACCCAGTAAAATAAGAGCCCGAATTGTTCATCCTTTGCTAATCTGCAATAAATGGCTTTACTTGATTTGCTGTTTGTGCTCGGGAGGATTTAACTGGCTGAGAGCTGCTGGCACATGCTGGGAATCTCCAGTTTTGTGACAACTGTCAAGTCCTGACTCTACGAAACAGAAGGTGTGAACTCGTGTGTGCCTCGAGGCAGCACAGGCAGCAACAGGCTGGGAGCAGCACACTTGAAGCTGCACACTTGACATTGCACATTCGAGGGACGTGGTGATGGAGGGACCAGTGCTCACCAGTACAAACAGCGATGGGTACCGGGCGAGGTGCCACAGATGCTCTTGCCGGCATCCCAGTGAGCGACGGGAAGAGCAAAGCCGTGTTTCGGTGGGTGGCTCCGGGACCCGGGTATCGGCTTGGGGTTTGCTGCCCCAGCTCTCGCAGAGATTAATGAGGTGCTCAAAAAAAGCAGGGGACAGGCCGGCGTTGAGGAGGGCTCCCCTCACCTGCTCGGCAGTGAGCCAGGGAGGCAGGAGTCCGAGCTGAGCAAGGTGGACAGGGAAAAGCACATCCTGTGCTTGCGGCTGGGTTGATTTTGCTCAAACCTGTCAGGCTGATTCCCCAGTGACCCCCCCCCCAGATGTCAGAAAAATCACATTTAAATTATTTTATAAATAAATAACTCCTGGCGCAGCATGAAGAGGGCTCACAGCCGACTGCGCAGCAGCGGCGCATTAGGACTCTGATGGGGAAGCCATCTGCCTGAGACAAAAAGCACGGAAAGTTCCTGGTAATCTCATTAACAAGTTGACACTTGCAGGTACGTGCCTGCCCCGAGCCAGGCTGTTTGCAGAGGTCACGGAGGTGTGGTTGGGTTTCTCTTTTCCTTTTGGTGCATAACAAAAAGGAGGCAAAGGGAATGAAGGGCACCGTCACCCTGAGGTGTGGGAGTGCAGGGAGCGGGGCAGCCGCTGCCTCCGTCCCCGCCGTGGGACCGTGTTGGATGAGCAGGTGAGTTAGAGATGGAGGCGGCTTCTTCGGCCTCGTCCAGCTGCCTGCAAAGGCTCCCTGTTCCCTGCTTGGTGGCTCCTACTCTGACACCATTTGTCTTCTTTCCAGGTGCCGAGGAGCAAGCAGCAACCACCCAGAGCCGTTCCTGGTGGCAACTTGCCCAACTGTGCCCGTGGCCCGCAGCAGAAATGCCGGGGGGATGGCGAGAGCGGGGGGCTGTACCTCCGTTTCCTCCTCTCTGTATCGGCCAGTGACTTGTCACGTTCAAACCTATGAGAGGTTGTAACCCACCTTTATTTTTTTCTCTCTCTCCTGTGTCACAGGAGGCTTTCCTGAGGCGCTGAGGATGCGGCAGCTCCCGCTGACCCCATGCAGCATCGTTTTCCCCTCCCTGGGCAGCTATGCCACCCTGCAGCCACCTCCCTCCTTCCCTCCTTCCCCGGGCGGGCACCGCACCCACCAGCGGAGGCATTTCGGTGAGCGGGGAACACGCGTCCACCTCGCTGGAAACCCTGAGGAGCTGTTGGCCCTAACAATCCCCCCGTGCAGCCGCTGCCCTTGGCCATCGCTGCCCCGGCACCGCGCTCCGTCCCTGCTCCGGGGCGCGTCACCCGGCCGGGAGAGCTGGCGTGACGCCATGCTGGTAATTAAGAAGGAACCTAATGAAACTTCAAAAAATAGCACAATTTCCTCCCCACACCTGCAGCCGAGCGGGGTGGATTACATAAGTTGGTGTTGCCACAGCAACTTCACTCCACCCGGGGCTGGAGGTGGCCGGTGCCGCGTGTGCCGATGATGTGCCGTCACCCTGGGGAGAGACCCTGGTTTTGCCAAGGGGAGGGATTGCTCCGGGGATGGGGATGGTGCCAGCTCCAGCGCCGGCGACGCCGTCTCCGGGTCAGCGCAGGGCTGCTGCGTGTTTATCCCGCTGGTGTTAAAAGTCTGGTGTGGTGGGTTTCCCACGTCGCACCCACCAGGTTTTGCTCCTCCGGCGCAGCCCGTGCGCGGTGGAAGGTCCCTGCCTTCGGAAAGGGCGCGTGAGAAGTGCCGGGAGGTGCCGCGGGGATTTAGAGGGACTCTGCCACCATGGTTACCCTGGGCACGCTCCAGCTGCCGCCAAGCCCTGGGGAGTGAATCACCCTGACAAAAAGACAGCTAGCAACAAAACCAAAAACCAAAAAAAAAAAAAAAAAGATAATCAAAGCAAATGTTACGGCACTGCACGAGGCAAAGGCAGGTTTTTCCTGCCACGAGTTCCCAGGGTGCTCCGGGTGGCTGCGGGGCGGCAGCTCTACCATGGGCTCCGGCACAGCCCCGTGGGGCATGAGAAGTGCAAGCAGCATGGGCAGCACGGACCAGCCGCGGGCAGCCATTGCCAATCAAGAGTTTGTGACATGGGAAAAGCCCAGGGCAACGATAATTTGCTAAATCTGCCTCTTAATGTGAGGATAAGAAATCACTGGCTGCTTCCAGCCGAAGACTCTCTTTGGGAGCAGGGGGTACAAGGGAGAAAGGGTTTCAGTACTGAGACTTCCTGGGGATAAGGAGAAGCAGAGGATGGAGGAAAGTGGAGCGGCTGTCTGAGAGCAGGCCTAGATGTGAGATTCTCTGAGGGTCGTCCCAAAAGGCCTCTTTTATTATGAGAAATTACAAATCCTTTTATCTTCTTCACCAGAGGAACAGCTTGTTTGAATTGCTGGGCTGTCACGCTGGAATTAGATGCAAGAACCCCCCACATCCATGACGTAGCGAAGAACTTACATAACGTAACTAAAAATAAGGTGATGGAGATGCGGATAGAGGCACTCTCTTCCTGGACGCTTGATCTGAAATCCTTTGCTGGCACTGGAAAGCCAGCGAGGCGCCGGTGTCCGGCCGAGGGAGCGGCATCCTGCCAGGGCCCATCACAGCCTGGCCGCTCGGGATGGAGCGGGCTTGAGCGGGAAAGGGGCACTGCAAGATCCCAGGACCGACACAGGCAGCCAAGCATCCCTCCTGGGAATGTCTCCCGTGGCAGCCTTGTTCCCAGGTCCCCCCTGGGGTTACATCCCACTGCCGCTTCTCTTTCTCAGCCCTCGTGGGAAAGGGTTAACTGGCCGCTCCAGAAAAATGAGAAAAACCCTCCTCAGAGGTCATAAATTCTTCCCTGTCCTTTGGAGTGTGAAATCTCTGAGGGGGTAGAAGCCAAAATGGGACCCAAACGCAGCTGAAGTGAGCAGTCACCTTTGGTGCCCCCCCTGCTCCTTGCCGGGGCTGGGATGGAGGGCGAGAGGCAGCAAGGGAAATAGAAACGGGAGGTTTGGGGCCAAGGTATCGACCTCGGCTGCTTGGGCTCCTTGTTCTCGGAACTGATGGAGGAGATGATGGGAAAAAAACACGCTCAGCTGCTTAACTGGTTCACCGCTTCTCGCGGCAGAGAGGAGGGAGAGGAGGGAGAGGAAGGCTTGGCCTGAGGGCCGGGATGAGGCAGCCGGTGGCAGTCTGTGCCCGGTGCCCTCCAGATGTTCCTCCTCTGTACGGCCACAGGCACGCGGTGACACCCCGGCCACGTAAAGCTCCCTTTTAACCAGGGATCACCCTGCGGAGAGCAGCAGCCATGGTGGGGAGGGCTGTAAGGCCGGGGGACGTGGGACGCTGACCCCGGAGCACGGCCCCGCTCCTCGTGTCGCTCGGGACCTGTGCAAAAGCTGTCGCCGCTGGCCCGAGGGACGGGAAGGATGGGGAACCATAGCTTTGCCGTTCCACGGGGACCTGACGGCCGGGAGGGCTGGCGAGGTCCTCCCGGGAAAATCCTGGTTCTTGTGGGGTGACGAGGTGTGAGGCTGGCTCTGCTGGCTGGCCAGGCGGTGGGACAGCGTGGGGACAGTGAGGGGGGCAGGCGGGCAGGGGCTGCATCTCCTCCTGCCTGGGCTGGTGTCCCCTGCTCCGAGCGCTGCTCCAGGCTGAGGACGGGCACCGCGAGCTGTGCCGCATCGTGCCGGCCACGCGCCGTGGTGACTGCTCATCCCACCTCTGCTGTCCTTCCCTGTATAAAACCAAAACCACCGGCTGGTCTTCCCCTTCCAGCTGCTCCTCACCCACCCACCCCGCACTGCAGAGCTGAGGATCGGGGCACAGCACCAGGCGTGTGGGGTACAGCGAGGGTGTGGGGTACAGCAGGGGCTGTGGTACGAGGTATGTCAGGGATGTGGGGTACAGCAAGAGCCATGGGGTGGGGTGAAGTAGGGGTGTAGCATGGAGTATCACGGGCTATTGTATGGGGTGTAGCAGGGGGTGTAGGATGGGTTATGGGGCATAGTGGGTGTGTGGCATGGGGAATGGGGTATGGGATGTGGAATGGGGCATGGAAGGGGGTACAGCACGGGGAATGGGGTACAGGTTGGGGTATGGCATGGGGAATGGGGTTACGGGATGGGAAATGGGGAGTGGGGTTATGGGATGTGGAATGGGGAATGGAATGGGGTACGGGATGGGGGATGGGGGATGGGGTTACGGGATGGGGAATGGGGTTACGGGATGGGAAATGGGGTTACAGGATGGGAAATGGGGTTAGGGGATGGGGAATGGGTTAGGGTATGGGATGGGGAATGGGGAATGGGGTTACGGGATGGGGAATGGGTTGGGGTACGGGATGGGGCGCAGCGGGGTGCAGGAGGCGGGTCACAGGAGGGGGCACAGCACGGCGCACCCCCCTTGCCCCCCCCCGGGGCTCGCAGCCCCCCCTCCGACCCCCTCCCCACCCCGCCGTCGCTCCCTTTCCCCCCGCCCCGCCGTCACCGCCCGGGGCGCGGAGCCCGGCCCGGCCCGGCCCGGCTCGGAGCGGCTCCTCCCCGCGGGGCGGACCGGGGCGGGCGGCGACGGCCGGGAGCTGATAAAAGGCGGCGCGGCCGTTCCTCCGCGCTGCTCTCCGCGCCCGCCGCCCGGCTCCGCGCCGCTCCGCACCGCCGCCGCGCAGGCCCCCCCCTTCCCCCTCTTCCCCTTTTCCCCCGTCGTCGTCGTCGTCGTCCTCGCCGCCGCCGCCGCCCATGGTGCTGCCCGGTCCGCCCGGCATGTCCCGCTCCGAGGAGGTGCACCGCCTCACCGAGAATGTCTACAAGGTGAGCCCCGGCAACAGGTGCCGGCCCGGCGCTGCCGCCGGCTCCAGGGCACCGCTGCCCGTTATTTGGGGTTATATTTTATTTTTTTTAATTTTTTTTTTTCTCCCTCCCCCCCCCCCCCCCCCCCATCTCCTCCGCCGGGAGCGGGTTGCGGTGGGCGGGAGGAGGTGCCGCCGGGGGCCGCGGCCGCCCCCGCTCCCTGCCGGGGGATGCGCTCGGGCTGTCGGTACGGCGGCAGCGACCGGAGCCCCGGGAGGGAGAGAGCGGCTGCCGGGGAGCCCGGCGCTCCGCAACGGGGAACAGCCCCGAGCCCACCCCGGTGCTGTGGGGGAGCCCGCGGGGACCGGGAGTGTGCGTGGGAATTGGTCTCGTCCCACGGGCGGGCAGTGCTGTCCCCAAATCACCTCGATCCGGGGCGGGTTTGCGGCGGTTTCTCGCTTTCCTGCAGCGATTAAAAGCGATCGGAGCCTTTTCTGTGTCTTGGTTCTAGCTGGAGTTCGTGAATCTCTCGGGGTTGGGGTTTTTTTTCTGCTTTGCTCCCAGTGTCATGAGAAAAATGAAATAATTTATGTGCTTTAATTTTCCTTGTGAAGGAAGTGGTTTCTGCTCTGCTGGGTCCTGTGACCGAGTCTAATAAAACCTTTCTAGCCTAACATGTAATGCAGGATGTCATTTGTTAAACTGGAAAGCTTGCATGATTTCCTGCATTTTAAGTGGTTAGATTGAGTTACCTGGGAGCATTAAGCAGAAAAAAAAAAAAGAAAACCTCTAGTAGAAGAACTTAGTACAAAAAATGCTAAGGTACTGAAGTTCTAAAGTCTTGGGTTTGGGGATCCTGGGGTATAACAGCTGTTCAGACAGAGCTGATGGCACCCAAAATCTTGGCTACGCTGGATGTAGAGCAGGTCCGCAAATGGAGTTTTCTGGCTATGACATTTAACTACAGCTGGGGCTTGGGTATCTGGGGCTCCCTTCCACCCTCTAAATGCAGCCGGTGTACCCAGACCCACCGCCGTGTGGGTTGCTCTTGGACTTGGGCAGAGCCCAGCACCCACAGGGTGTTAACGTGGTCAGGTCCCCACGCAGGCGGGAGCCTCTCCCTCCCACGGAGCTGAGTGTTTGCGTATCAGCACGGCTCGGGGCCCAGAGCTGCCTGGGCAAACAGGGCGAGAGCTGCTGGAGATCGTCACCCGGCCCTGCCGGTCCCCCGGCTGGGTGGTGGTATGGTCGGTCTGGGGACAGTTGCTGGGAACAGTTTCAGCTAGTGACTCAGTTGTTGTTTGAGGTGTGTTGTCCTCGAAGAACTGCGCTAATAGCAGGTTTGTGGAGCAGGTCGCAATTTCCCCAGGCGCCCATGCGCCAGCCCTCGAAGGAGCGTGCGGGGCAGCTCGTGGGCCATTGCAACAACTGCGCTTAAGTGATGCTCGTTTCCCCCCAAGAGACGAGGGATGAATACAGGCTGGGCTTTTCCCTTGCCTCTGACCATCAGCTTCGGAGCTCCTGCGCTGCGTGAGCCGTGGGTCAAAGGGAGCAGAGCACCCTTGGCCCGGAGCAAGCGGCAGCACCGTCTGCATCGAAGCCTGGCTGATCTGGCTGAAATGCAGCTGGTGCAGAGGGTGCACGGGGGCCTCTTGGCCCCAAGAGCCAAAGATGGACTCGAGAGGAGTCCAAAGGCCTCCATCAGTTAGCGAACACTTCAATTCCTTGGTATTTTAGTGGGAGCAGCTGCGGTGTAGGGAGTGAGGACGTGGAGCTGGAGGCAGATCTTGTGGTTTTACCCAACATCAGCATCTCTGCGCAGGGAGCTGGAGAAGGACTGTCCTGACTCCGTTTGCGTTTTCTGCAGGGAATGAGGAGCCTTTTCTCCTCTGAAGATGATGATGCTTTTCTTGGCCTCTGGAGATGTGTGGCGTGGGGTGTGTGCAGGAACCAGGTGTTTGCCCGTTTCTTTAAAGAATTCTGCAACCTCCTGGAGCCCAGCGCAAGGGCTGGAGGCTCAGGGACTGTGTGGACTCTCCAGAGCTCTGTAAGCTTTGGAGTCTCCCAGTCCAAAACCACCTCCGATGCGACACATCCCCATCGCCCAAGTACGTTTTTTGGCCCATGCTTTTGTGGTGTGTGCAGTAGCCTTGAACGCTGCCGTGGTCAGGAGGAGACAACCCTGAGGAAGGGGGACGATGCCGGGGGAGGTTTGGCCATCCCCTCCTTGCAGCCACTGAACCCCAAGCCGCAGGGCTGTGGGATGGGCGGCTGCCCCACACTTTGCTTCCAGCCGCTGCCATCATCTTGCCGGGGTTTCAGCAGCAGCCGGACCAGGGGGTCGAGCCGGTTCCCCACAAAGTCTGGAGCAGGCAGCTCTCCGGCTGCTCCCCGTGCCAGGCACCCTCTCCCGCGCAGGCTTTCCCAAGGCGTTCTGCTCGGGAAGCCCATTGTAATCATTTTCCAGAACCAGTGCTCACCCTCGGAGTGACTGTGCTAATGAGATGGTGAAGGAGCTGTCAGCCGCCCCCTTGCCGATGCTGCCACTACAGGCAGCTGCCTACACATGTGTAGTAATTACAGAGGGAGACGGAGGCTGCTGGCACCTTCCGCCAACGTAATCCCACCTTCCCTGGCGCTGATTCACTCGCGTGGACCCTGTCGTAGCAGTGCAGCTGCTGGGCTCTGCTGCGAGCATGGAGGGGGGGGGTGAAACCTCGCCGGCTGTGGGCGCAGGGTCGGGCAGCTCGGTGGAAGGGCAGCTCTCCGGGCACCGCTGCCGAGCTCCGCTCATCCCTTGTACAGGATTGTCTATTTGCAGAAAGCGAGGGACTGGCGAATCCATCTCATTTATGACGGATTAGATTATTGCCATTTACAGGCTATCCTCCATTTCATTTTAAAGCTATTTCTTTGTGTGGAAGATTGTTTTGCAATGGTGTATGAATAGCTCTGCTCTTTGAAGAGGTGTTTGCTTAAAAACACCCCAAACTCAAAGCCTAATTGTCTTGCACAAATGCAGGCATAATTCCTGATAGTCATTTGCTACACATCAGCTGTAATAAATGTTATTGCCGGCATAACAGCCTCTTGCCTCATTATCTCCAAGTCCAGAGGGAAGGGGAGCGATTCTTGCTCAAGTGAATCAGAAGGCAAATTGTGGGTGGTTTGGTGTGTTTGGCAGTGGAGGGACGATGCGGTGTGACAGGAGGAAGGAGCTGGCCCCTGGAGTCATCCCCAGATTCCATGCACTCTGTTCCCCGCTGTCGCCGCTCCCTGCTTTGGGGCTTCCCACACCCCAGATGTGGGAAACCTGTTGGCTGGGTGCCGGGGCTCTGAGCTGACCGGTGCATCGCGGCGGTCGGCAGCACCGTTGCACGGCTGTGGTGCGCAGGACCCACAGGGCTGTGGTGTTTTTATAAGGCAACACGCTTTTGCCGGAGTTGCATCTTTGTAGGGGTCTTGGCTCTGCAGCTGAGTCCTCCTGAAGCGAGGCTTTGTGCTGGTCCAGCCACGGTGTCGTGGGCTCTGTTCCGGCTCCGGCGCTGCCCCGTGGCTCGGCACAGGGGTGGTGATGTGGGGCTGCCCTCACCTTCTGCTGCTCCATCCCCTCTGCGTGCGTACCATGCTGCTGCGGGCTGGGAGAGTGGTTTCTGACCTCTGCTGAGATGGTACGTCTCCAGACTGTTGAAACTCATGGATTAAGAAATGTTACAAAGCAGGTAGCTCCTAACTTGCCGAAGGTGCCCCGAATAGCTTCCCGTGCTGCCTGCAGCTCTTGCCGATGAGAGATGCTGCTCCCTGGGACGGAGGCAGCCACTGGCTTCGCCTTTGGTGCCTCGCTGCGCTGGGTCTGCTCGTGGCTGAGGTTTCGCTCCCATGCTGCTCATGTTGCAGGGTACGGCGTAAGCTGGCGCATGTCGAACCTCTCCTGCCCCGAGCTCTTGGAGCTGAAGCCTTTAGCCGAGTCGAGCCCCTTGGTGCGAGGTCTGCGGGGAAGGGGCTGGGGCTGGGTGACCCTCCCAGCTCGGCAGCCCCGAGAGATCCCAACCTTGGGGGACTGGGGGACGGGTCTGCCTTGCAGGGGTGACTGCTGGTGGGTACTGATGAGGTGTTCCCCAGTGGGTGCTGTGAGCCAGCGTGCTGAGAAGGGAGGGCTCTGTGCACCGTGCAGGTCCCCATTCTGGTTTCCTTCAAGCCCAGACCCCAGTGACAAAGATGTTCCGAGCTCTTGCCCTGGAACTTGGGTCCCTTCATCCTCCGACATGACAGCTAGTAGAAATTAAATGACTTTAGATGTGGACCCTGGGGTGGGTTGTTTTTTTTCAGATTCCCTTGCTCCTGAGCTTTTTCTCCAGTAAAAATTGCGCTGAGCCATCTGGCTTTGGGGCAGGACCTCGTGAGAGCCCTAGCTGGGGGACAAAGGCTCTGCTGTTCCCGTGGGCTTGGAGCAAGCTTTGGGAGCGCTCGGCGAGGTGGGCTTGCCAGCGGCGAGGGAGGGACGCAGCACAGCAGCTGTCAGCAGCTCGGGTTGTGAAACGCTGCTGCTGTGTTGTGTGTTCCGGTACACTGAGATGCCAGGGACTTTGGCTGGATGGGGATGTTCCCGGCGGCAGAGCTGCGGGGTGGGTGTGTTGTAAGCAATTGAAATCAGCCCCGCTGACGAGTCCAGCGAGGCTTCCCTCCCGGCGGTACCTTGGCTCTTAAAACTACGGGGCTGTCTTCTGATGGCGCCGGGCAGGGTGAGCCGAGATGGAGGCAGCGCTGGGGTTGGTTTGGGCATTAAATATTAATGCAGAAATAATGAAGGTGTTCCTGGAGCAGGGCTGACCCATTTAGAAACAAAACTTCCTTATAGCTGAGCCACTTCTGCAGCGTGACTGTGGCGTGGTGGAGCGTCCCGTGGTGCTGCCCCCTCCGATGACACCCGTCATGGTCACGTAATGTCCTGCTGTCACCCATGAGTTGCCCAGGAAAGCCGTGGGTGCCAGGCTGAGCTCAGGCCACCCGTGCCACTGTGCAGCATCAGTCTTGCAAGGAGCCATCGCACCTTACTGCTGCGTGGGGGCATCAAAGAGTGGCACTTAGGAAAACATGGAAGTTGGTTTTTTTAGCTCAAAGTCCATCACTTGTGTTCACTGAGGTGTCTGGGATGTCCCCAGCGAGTGCTGCCCAGGCTGTCCCTGTGGTGGGGTGGCTGGGAGGGAGCCTGGGACACGGCACACGCTGGGGCGTTTGTGGTGATGCTCATCCCTTGGTCAAATCCAGGAGCCTCCTCGCCCCGATCCCCGGTTGTCCGGCCCTTTGCCGTATTGCCATGTGGAGGAGAGACTGGACACGAAGTCTGGCTATAATTACGGCACTGTAATCAGGGCAGCGCATATGTTGCTGACGGCCTGACACAGCCGTGCGGGCTGAGGTCCCATCCCACTGTGCGGCGATGCACCGCAGCCGGTGCTGCCAGTGGTGCAGAGCCCGGGTGCCCAGCAGACCGCGGCTGCTCACCATCTCCTGCCCCAGCAAATCAAAGCAGTGCCTGCTTTTTATTTTGCTCTGTATTCGGTTTTAGTAGCTACCTGGGAGGCTGCAGGGATGGACCTGGGGAGAACTGTGCAGGCTGTTTTTAAATGTTTTTAAAAGCCCTTAAGGAGGTGTTGTGCAGGTCTTTCCTACGCAGGAGAAACCTGATACAACCTGAACCAGCTCCATTTCCAGCTTGTTCTTGGGGACGACTTAAACTCTTACTTAACAAGCTGACTATTACGGCATCGGAGCAGCCGGTAGGTCCTTGGTGTAGCATGGGGTGCACTCAGAGGGACCTTATTTTCTGTTGCCTCTTCTCCCCCTAATTCAGCAGGACTGTGTCCTGGAGACCTCGTGCTTTGCATTAGTTTCATTTTTGGCAGCTGAATAAAGCCGTGCCAATCCCAGAGAGCTGAGTGGTATTACCCAGGGAATTTAGTGCAGTGGAACAAAGCAAAGCCCTTTCAACCTTTAGCTGCCAGGTTTTTTTGTCTGTGTTTTTCTAAACTCTGCCCAGGCGGCGTGTGGAAGGCAAACAACTTGTGGGTGGTGCTGATGGAGCAAAATTTGAGGGAGAACGAGATTTGCTTTCGTTACCAGAATTTTGCTGAATATCAGCTTTGCTGTAGTGTTCTGCAAACCTGGCTTCGCCTTGCCAGCTGAAGGAAAGCCCGGCCAAAGCCTGTGCGGGCACCTCTGCCCTCCCGGCTCCATATTGACAACGAGGGGGGGTGGTTAGGGGGGTGCATCCACCAGCGATGCAACCTGCAGCATCACAGGAGTTAGAGCACCTTGCTGGCTGACTTGGGTGTGCGAAGCGATTGCTTGTTGAGCATATTCAGTGCCATAAATATGTTTGTTTTTCAGTGTTTCTCCTTAGCAGCTGGTAGCTTTTCAGCTTCTCACCTGGAGGGGGATGCAAAGGTGTGTTAGTTCTGGAGTCACCTTCTCTTCCCACCCTGGGAGTGAGAAGGTGGCTTGAAAACCTCTATTTTTATCTCTGTAGTGAAGAGCCTTTTTCAGTGCCCTCATCCTGCGGGGCTGTTTTTGTTGGAGTCTTCAGGCAATGTTTTAAAAACATTCACTTTCAGCAAACTTCCTCCTAAGGTTTCATGAACTTTATTTGGCCAGCAGACAGTCGCCTCCCCCTCTTCTTCAGCTGATGAGTGGGACCCTTTCTGGGGGCTTTTTCTGTTTATTTATTGCTTTAAAATGTCAGTTGTCGCTCGGTGGCAAGTGGGGTCCTGCCCTCAGCGGTGCTGGCAGCTGTTGAAGTTGAGCCATGCTTTGGTTCCCTCCAGTTTGGGGAAGGTGAGCTGAATTTTGGAAGGGGATTTCCTTGAGTCTGATCCACTGCATCCATCCCCACGAGACCTGCAGATCAAGAGAGCAGCTTGGCTGCTTTAAGCCTTCAGGCACGGTGCTGCCGTCCCAGGGGCTGCTCTCCATCACCGCTGGCTGTGCCCACCCATGCTCAGCGTGCCGGGGGGGCGGCCGGTGCTTGCCGATGTCACCGGTGCTACTGCTCTGCGGCTGATGCTGTGTCTGTGGATCCTATTCCATCATTTATTCGCTAAGCTTCATGCTTCAGGAAGATATGTTTACATAGGCACTACTGCAAAAATAATTTTATTTATATATACATGTATACAGACATATACATAAACACTTACTGCACTTAACCTAGCAAACTGTTTAAAAATCCCTTCCCCACAGAAATTCTGCCAATATTTCTTTGCGTAAATGTTACTCAGCCTCAGACTGCACAGGCTGAGCTCGAGCGTGGTGGAGGCTGTAGCCACGGCTCTGCCGGCGGCGGGGATGTGTCCGTGTCCCTGTCCCACTGTGGGCAGCGATGCCATGCCTCCAGCTGCTTCGTGGGATAACACAGGTAGATTTTTTTGATGGAGGTTAAACGTGACGTGGGAAGGATGGAGCAATCCTCATCAGCGTTAATTAACTCCTGTGCAATTGTCTCCTACAATTAGGGAAAACAACTCGCTACGTGGCTTGTTGCTACAGGTTAATTTTCTCCTTTCAAGCCGAGCGTGTTCTCTAAACTGCTCTGTGCTGCCCCAAAGCAGCTTCCATGTGCGCTATGTTGCTGTGTAGCTTGACCTGCAGCCTTAATTAGCAGTGAAGACTCTCGTTAGCCTTGTGCTTGCCTGTCAGCTCTCCGCAGTCATTTTCAGCCCTTCGCAGGGCTGCGTGTGGTGCTGTGGGATGGACCCGAAAGCACCGAGAGCTGCCGGGGCGGTGGGGTGGTGGCTTTTGGGGCATCGCAGCTTGGGCTGGGTTGATGCTCCAGCTTTGGAGCAGCCATCATCAACCCGCTGCTCCAGCCCGGAGCGGGGCTGCTGCTCTGCGCTCCTTGGAGGATTACAAGGATTTCTCCTGCCAACAAATACCGGCACCTGGGTGATGCTCCCCCCGGATAGTGTGCTCGACACTGGCCTCCGAGCTGGTGTCCCACGCAGGTTCCTGCTCACTGACATTAGAAAATGGCTGTTTTGAGCTGGGGGAAGGCGCTGGCTGAGCCCTGTACACGTGCACCCGAGGAAGAAAATTAAACTGTCACACTCTCTAAAGGCCAGGCAGCAGGAACTCGGGATAAAAATGCCTCAGGCAGAAAATGAGCTTTATAGCGTTTGGCCAGCTTCAGATGAGGTGACAGATGCTTAATCAGCTTATTTGCCATAAGTGTCTGTCTGTCGTCTTCCCTCCCCTTCCTGGGATGGGACGCTGCCAGCAGCGCGGTGTGGGGGGTGCAGAGCCCTCGCCTCCCCGGGGGGGATGCCCGTGCATCCCTGCTTGGGGTGTGCAGGGACGTTTAGGCATTAAACTTAATTTTGCAGCAGTACCCTTGGCGGGAGGCTGTTGGGACAGGGCGAGGGGCTGTCCCCGAGGTGGGGCAGGGGCTTGGGACTGCTTCAGGGCTGCTCCGCTGCATCCAGGCTTGGTCCGGAGGTCGGATTTGCAGGGAGAGAATGGAGATTTTGTTGTCTCTTCCAGAGCTCGGCTGGGAATCGGTGTCTGGTTTTAGAGATGCTATCGGCGGCGGGGATTGAATAGCTCTGGCAGGGGAGGGTCAATAGCTGCTGTGCCAAACGTACAAAGAGCCGTTCTTCTTTGTGATCCGATTATTCCTTCCCCCTCCATGTTTAAATAAGGACCTTAAAGCGAGGGAGGAAAAGCTGTCAGACAGCGCTTCTGGTGTTCACCGACACCCTAATTTATGCATTTGGAGGCAGGTGGAAAGTGACACCAAGTGCTTTGAGACTGAGGTGTAATTCCTTGCACGTGGCATCAGCTGTGGCTGGCCCCAGCTCGGTGGGGACGGTGGTGGCTTTGTTCTGTCTTCAGCTCCTTGGTGGTTATTTCAGATACCTCCCTTCAGCCATTTCTGCTTGTCCATGATAGACAAAGCTGATGTTGCTCTGCGAGCCCACCCCAGGAGTGGGACCACCAGCAATCATCTCCCAGAACTCAGGTCAACTTCATGGTTGGTCTGAGGGCCATTGCCTGCTGTCTCAAACAGCCACTTATGGTTCTTACGGTTATATTTGCTATATCTGATCACTTGCTGGTTTGGGACATTCACTTATCTCTTATGGCAAAGCACCTACCCAAGGCATCTCATGCTGGCTTGGTTTTGACCCTCTGCCTCGTGGCGTTCAAAACCCGAGCTTGGTCTTCCTCAATAAAGCTGTGGGATGAAGGGAGGATATCTGGGGCATCTTCCCCCCATCGCCGCATCCGGGCTCTGCTCTCCCCTGGTGTCAGGGCAGTGCCAACGGCTCTTGCTGGAGCTGGCGTGGGGAAGAGCCCTTTGGAGCGGTTGTCCTTGGTGAGAGGTGACGGTACCTCCCAACCGTTCTCGCAGAGGGCTGGAGGAGGCACGGCTTGAAGCGGCAGCACGGGTTGTTGCATTCGGCTGACGTCCTGGCTATGTTCAACAGCTCTTATCATAGTGTTTGGTTTAGCATTGAGCTACTTCTGCCCTGCCCTGATCCTGTACTTCTGACTTTACCCCAAATGAGAAGAATATTTGCCCTTCCAGACCAATAGGGCCATTGGTTTGGAGCCTTGTTCGCAAGACGTGGGCTTCTCGGTCAAAACCCAGCATCCTCTTGCAGATGTCGGGAAGCTTGGGTTGAGTTGCTGTGAGGGGTGTGGGAGGACTTTTTGTTCCGTTATTGCATTGATGAGCATCAAGTTCAGTGTGGCTGCCCCAGGGGAGCACGGAGCTGCTCTATCCAGCTCCCGATCATCTCTGCTAACCCCTGATGATATTCTTTTTCCTTTAGACGATCATGGAACAGTTCAATCCCAGCCTCAGGAATTTCATTTCTATGGGGAAGACCTATGAAAAAGCCTTAGCAAGTAAGTGAAACTGCGTTGCTGATGTGTTTATTGCTGAAACGCTGGGGGCTGGAAGGCTGGTGAGGGTCCAGCTGGGTCCATCTGGCCAGCATGGCCTCGGAAAGGAGGAAAGCTGGAAAACCAGCTTGGGATGCTCTTTGTTCCCAAGGGGGGTGAGGGGAGGAAACTGGGGAGGTGGTTCTTGGACCTCAATGCAAAGCTCATGTCGTTAGGATGTGCAAGGCACACGCGTGCTGTAGGGCCACAGATGTGGAAAGGATTTGAGTGTCAAAATGTTGGGTGGCAACTGGATGACAAATATATCAACCAGTTTGTCTTTAAATATTACTTTAAAATATTTAGAATTAAGATTTTAAGCTCTGTTTAAAGCTGTGTTATTAAAATGTTCAAATTGCCCAGAAGAATGCATTGGGAGAGAAGGAAAAAAACTGAAAATATTGGTGGCAACTCTTGATTGGGAATACTGGGTCCTGTTGGGAGCCGTTAGGGACGTGTAGATTTAAATGATCAAAAGTCAAATACAAATTGTTGAAAACCAAAAAATGGACTAATTTGACTTAAAATGACTTTGCATACTGCCTGGGACCTTCTCGGCTCAGTTTTAAGGAGGTTTAAGGTAGGCTCTGTTCACCCCAGAGGCAGCTGCTTTCTTTTGGGGAGGGCTCTGCTCATTTCAGAGCTGCACTGCACATGTCTCTTGGATTTTATTTTTTTAATTGGTTCAGTGAAAATGCCTGTAAGGGAAGAGGCTGTCAAAATCTTAAACCAGTGCAAAAAAACCCCAAAACTTTGGTGTCTCATGTTCTTAAACACCAGTGTTTGAAATATGACCTTTGGGAAGGATCTTTGCCTTCTTGCTTTGTGCCTGGAGCAAATTTTATTTTCCACAAGTCAAATGAGGTTCCTGGACGTTTCAGTGAAGGATCTTTTAAGAGGCAGACCTCCTACCGTTCTCAGGTGCAGGTGCTCCCCTGCGTGCTGCTCTCTTGCCAGTTCTCAGCCTTGTTTTTAATTAGGTTTTAATGGATCAACTGGCCATAACGTAGGCAGTGCCTGTCCATCCTGGTCCACTGCACAGGGGCTGTGGACTCTGATCCCCAGGGATGGGGCACTTACTACACCCTTACAAGCAGCAGCATTTCCCAGCTATTCCTAATGATGCTAACGATGCAGGGGTTCATGATTTGGGTGTGCTTCTGCCTGCTCTTTCCCTGCTGGGTCTCCAGCCAGGTGCAGGCAGCAGGGAAGGGGGGAAAGGCAGGGTCTGATGGGGAGGAGGAGGTTGCACTTGGGACTGTGGTTTTTTTAATTTGTTCTTCTGAAATGTTATACTGATAATACAGCTTGTAATTACCCGGGTGGTGGAGTCCCTTTATAATGTGCTATTTTATCACACTTAAGTTGAGCACACTGTAACTGCAGTGTTTTGTGGATAACCAGTATGATCACTTGTTTTCTATTCTTCTTGCATCCCTGCTGTGAATAAGCTTTGAAGGCAAAGATCTTCCTGTAATTTTTGAAATTGTCTTTGGTCATCCTTTACTTTGCATCTCTGAGCTTGTGGGGGCATCTGAAGGAAGTGTCTTAATCAGTAAATCATGCTGGAAGAGGTTTCAGCACATAATTTGACGGTGTTGAGCTAAAGCTGTACAACATGTTCTCGTGATTAGAGGAAACCCCCTGCTTATCTGATTAAAGTGGAGTGTGTAGCTGGAATGTCAACAAACAAGACTGAACTATAATGAAAGTCTGTGATATTCAATTATTCCACAGTGATTTTTCTGAGCAGCATTAAGCAGGCTGATGGTTAAACTGGAATGAAAACCACCTAGGTCCTGCACGTACCTTTTTTTTTTCCTCCTAAATAGCTCTGTGATCTTGCTGCTCGATCTTTCTTCTTTCTTCACTCATTTTTCTTCTGTTTGTTGTCTAGTCCCTCCCCGTGGGGTTAAGCCCTTTGAAGTAATGTCTATTTTAGTGTCTAGCATCTATTCAATGCCACAGAAGTTATAATAGCCATTAAAGATAATATAACCTGTGTTTTTTGATGCTTTTAGGTATGACATATGCAGCAAAAGGATACTTTGATGCTCTGGTTAAGATGGGAGAGCTGGCCAGTGAAAGCCAAGGATCTAAAGAATTGGGTAAGTTGCCTATTTACTGCTAAATGGAGTCACAGTCTGGAGCAGGCTCTAAGCACAGGAATGAAACCATTTTTTTGCTGTCGATGGGGATAACAAGCTCAATGTGGAGCTGATCCTGCCTCATGTGAATGGTGAAAGTGTCTCTGTATTTACTGTTAGTGTAGCTTAAAAAAAAAAGCCTGCTATTCTTAGCGTCAGGATTTTGGGGCACTGTCAGCTTGTGGTGTTTGCAAAGAGGAAGTGTTTGCAGAGAGCAGCTTTGCTGGCATTTTCGTCTTCCTTTGCAAAGGAGACAAAAGCACCGGCTTCTGGTCTGGGAGCCGAGGCAGCGCTGCCTGCCCTCGCCCTCCGAAGGAGAAGGGGACGACGCAGGGGAGAGGCAGCGGTTTGGGGAATGGGCAGGTCAGCTGTACTGAAGCAGTGTTTCTCCTGGTAGAAGTCGCCCAGCACTCGGGCTGTGCGCGGTGAGGGCTGTGTTTATGCCCTAAGCCCTGCTGAGTGCGGCAGAGCTGTTGCAAGATCTGCTGCACGCTGTCCGCAGCTTCCCAGTGCAGCGCAGCTGGGGACTTGTATTTGCTCAGTCGATTACAGTTGCGACAGGCGTCACGAGCTGTGATGCTCGGTGCCTTCTTTCCCTTTCTGACGCTTACTCCTCCGGTAAGTCATTTGGGAGCTGCTTTTCCAGTCTTCCCGTCGCTTGGACATGGCTCCTGCGCTCTCCCTCTGAGCTGCCCCCTCCTTGCTGCTGTCTCGCTGCGCAGACATGGTTGGAGGTGGCTCCTCTCCCAGCTCCCCCCAGGGCTCCTGCAGCCTCTTGTTAAGGCTCTGGTGGGGCTGAGATGGGTTTTGGTCTCGTTGCCTTCGCCATCCCAGGTGAACAACTCCTCCTCCTCCTCCCAGTCCCTCCTGCAGGTCTGGCTCACCAGGTCGCCGTGCTAGGAGATGGCAAACTGTACTCATTAATGCGATCTCTGAGGCAGTCAATTAATAGAAGAGGTTGAGCTGAAATGACTCTAAAGACCAATGAAGCAATCGGTGAACAGCCCCTCGGAGGGGCCAGGCTGCTTGTGCTCGCTGTCAGACACTGCTTACCCCCAGCCACGGGCTGCTCCAGCTTGGCCGTGCACAGCTCGCTGCCTGCGCCTGAATTTTGATGGGGAAGCAGTAAGTGTCTATGGAAACCAATTCTATCGCTTGGATTAAAGCTGCCTATAGCAATCTGTTTCTGTTTAATAAATAAAACAAGAGCCTTGTGCATGATGCACAGCGACTGAGATTAAGGGCTGTGCAGACCTTACTGTCCGAGGGATTCCTCTTCTGCCTCTTTGAGGGGGAAAGACAAAGCAGCTCTGTCCTCCTGGGAGTGAAAGCTTGGGAAAGCTTTATCAGAGGCAGCTCAGCCGGGTGAGGGCAGGAGCTTGGGGACCACAAACCCTGCCTTCCTTTCAGAGCAGCTCCAGGCTTTGCTCACACTTAAAACCTGGTTTTGGTGTCTTCTGGTGGTCCTGCTGCCTCGCCTAAGGACAGTGGTTTGACAGCAAGCATCCTTAGTGCCCTCCCATGGGCTCCCAATGGGCACTTGGTGTGTGGCTTGAGTTTTTTGGGGTTGGTTTAAAATCTTTCCAAATTACTGTGCCTTCTGCTCTTGGTGTGAGCGCATCCGAGGGAGGATCCTGGCAGCTCCTGCGCAGCTCAGAGCTGTGACGAGCAGCTGCTCCTCGGACCTCTTGCTTTGTTGATCTTGCTGATATTTATTGTGGCAGCTGCTCCATGCAGAAGAAAGTTAAGATAAAATTTCTGGCTGCTGTTTACTGGAGCCGATAACAGCTGGGGACACAACCCCCTCCCAGCGGGATGTATAAACAGGGGCTGAAAAATGTTTTAGATCGGGGCTGTGCTCACCAAAGGTACGGCTTTTCCTGGGAACACCTTTACCTTATCGGTTCCTGTGCTGTGATTACTGATAGTGCCGGAAAGGAGTGCTGGGGTCTGGCTTATTTCAATCCTTGCTAGAAGCTGCAGCAAATGGGGATGTTCATAACTGCCACTTGCATTAATGTTGTGTCCCTGCTGCTCCCTCCCTGTGCGGGTGGTTTCCTCCATGACCAACAGCACAGGGAAAGCTGCTCCAAGAGGTCAGACAGGACTCTGGGATGCTCTGGTTGGGGCTGCAGCTTGCATCTGTTTCCAGCCTCCATGGAAAAGAATCTGAGATTATTTTTTTTTTTTACCCCTCCTTAACCCTTTATTTTCTGAATGTGGATACTTTTCTGATGCTATTTCTGGGACAGGAGGTGTCAAAAAAACCATAATACACACATCCTGTGTCTAAAAGGTGATGAAGGCGGCCACATCTTTTTCCCTAGCTCTCCTGCCTGTGCTGCGGGGGCTCTGCACCCCCCCGGGTGACAGAGCACCGATGGGGACCGGGAGCTCCGGGCAGGTTCACAGCACCCCGGGGAGCTGGGTGAACACTCAGAGGCTGCCCTGTGCTGGGAGAGCTGCTGTGGCTCTGTCGATCGGTGCTCAAAACTGGCCAAGTTTTGCTGTTGTCATCTCTCTGATAGTACTTGTGACTCCAAGGAGCTACTCTTTAAGTCGGACACTGGAAAGCTGCCCGTCGATGGCCGGTCCCCGGCTGTGTGCAGCCATGCCAGCTGTCTGGTGCAGTGAGCCAGAGTGGTCCATTCTGCTCGGTGCTGGCTTGTTTAAAAACACGTTCCTGTGATGGTAGTGATGCTGCATGTTTGCCTTGCTGAAAAGAGTTAGCAACCTAATAACGCTACCCCCAGGCTTAGGTCTCTGCTCACCAGCTGCTTAGCACTTCACATATTTTGTAAATTCTCCATCAGATTTTAGCAATTGTGTGTAGACAGGATAATCCTGCGTGGTAATGGAAAACTTAGTGATAATAAAGTACTTGAGTGGTAATCGGCTCTGTGGCTTGAGTTTTCGGGTGCAAGTGTCTGGCAGGGGTGTACCTCTGTCTGAACCCCATTGCCGTGGCATTCCCGGGAGCCGGAGGAGTGGCAGGAAAGCTTCTCCCCTCCCTGCTCTGCTCTCTGGGCTGCTGCCCAGTTTCAGGCACTTGGAGGATTAGACCCATCCTCACAGTTCCTCTTTGAGAGGGGTTCCTTATGCTATTTTTCACATCTTCGGTGGTTGCTGCCATGGCTTTTGGGAAGCTGAGAAGCTGGTGTGAAGAGCATGAACATTGCATGTCTGCTCAGTGAAGGTTTGTTCCAAGCTTGATCTGGGAACGCTTTGTAGACACTTCTGAGGAGCTCCAGTCTCACGCGCAAGTGCTCGGGTGACTTTGGCCCTTGTCCGGCTCCCGCTTAGGTCCCTTGGATGCTACTCAAAATGTTGTTTCTTTTGTCCCCCTTGAAAACTAGGCCATGGCAAAGTCATGGGAAGGGGATTTTTCTTCCCAAGGGAAGTACTTGCTCGGTGAGCGGAGCCAGAAGCGGTTCCCACCAGGCTGGGAACGTGCCGGGATGCTGGGGCTGAATGGCACCTGCAGGAAACTCCTCTGGGGCTGGAGGTGGATTTTGCTTAGCAGTTGGTTTTCTCAAAGGTCCTCTTGATTTAGTGAAGGCTGCTCTGGCTGAAGCATGGTGCTATGAAAGGGCAAGACATGCAGTAATTAGTTGATCACTGTTGGGCTGAAACGAGCCTCTGTTAGATAATGGCTTTCTGATAGACAATTTGCACAATCAAATCAGGACCAGTAGCACCATCGTGGTCCAGTCGTTTGCTGTGGAGCTGTTTGGTGTCAGTGGAGGATGCTGGGCTTCAAGAATTTTAAACCATCTCCGTACAGCTTTTAAACCACTGGTGAGCATCACGGAGGGATGCGGGGCTGAGCCACCTCCACCGGGCGTGCTGTGCACCGAGAAGGGGTTCTGCGGTCGGAGCTGGGCGCAGAGCCTGGTCCTGTCCGTGATGCTGCCGTAGAGCCAGGGTGCCACCAGCCTGTGCCCTGGTGGGACGGCCAACGTGGCAGCTCCTGGTGAGGAGCAGACCAGCCTGGTGGGATGCCCACGGCTGCCCCGGCAAGTTCAGCCTCTTGGTCTTCCCTGCAGCTCCTCAGGGAAGCTCCTGGCCTGGCTCGCAGTGGCGTAGTTCAGAGGCTTTGTGCTGCACTGAATCCTCTGGGGAGATGTGTTAGTCTGTTAATTGGATTTGCAGTTGTTTTGGGTAGATGCTTCCTGCAGCAGCGGAGATGCAGATATAGATACTGTGAATGTCAAGGGTCAGCGCAGTGTTCAGCGTCTGACCGGGGACCAGCGGAGCTGGTGGTGGCCGTGGTGCCCGATGTCTGCTGGGGACCTGCCAGAGCAGTGCCCAGAAAAAAACCAAAGCTGAACTGCAGAAGGTATTTGCCTGTGATGGGTGAATTGGTGTCCCTGCAGTGAGGTCCCTCTGCCCGTGGAGATGAGCTCCTGGGTGGGAAAGCAGCGGTAATCTTGTTGCTCGATCCTTTTAAAATTGGACTTGGCGATGTACTTAATGGCTTTTGGTAGCAACTTTGTGCTGGTGGAAGAATGGGTGCTCTGGACCTGCATTTCCACCTGCGATTCTGTAAAAAAGCCTAATTTGCCAGAGAAACTGTTCCAGAAATTCAGGATTTGGCTTCCAAACTGTGTAGTTCACTTGGGGAAGGAATGGGCTTGCTAAGGGTGCAGAAACACAAGAAGGACCTCTTAAAAACTGCTGCCTGCCTCAGAAAGGGACTCTTCTGCTGTCTGCATTGCCTTTTCACTGGCTTCAGATCATCTGATGGAAAGCAGACTGCCATAGCAGTAGGCTTGTTCTCACCAACCTGTGTTTGGGTAAGTAATGGTGGAGGGTTGTTAAATGAGCATCTGCGAAGAGCATGTTGCCTGGCTGGAGTTTCTAACGCGTAGCAGCTGTGTGTAACGTTTGGGTTTCACCTTCAGCAGCGACATCTTCCAGGGATGCCTACCTGCTGCGGGCACTGAGCCTGGGATGAGCTCCCGCAGGGATGCTCCATGCTTTCGGGAGGGACGGAGGGGCCACGCGAGTGTGTCCGTGGGCTGGTTTCTGCCATCCATCGGCGATGCCCTGAGCTTGGCAGATTTTAGGAGGGAGTGCAGCTTGTTTTGTGGCCAGCCCTGGGTCCTGGAGGTGTTTGCATCCCCTCCTGGGACCGCTGGCGTGCAGGACGGATCTGTTCCCGTGGGTCCGAGCCGGGTGGTTCTGGGCTGGTGAATGTGAGGTCTGTGCAGTTGTGTTCTCCTGTGCTAATTGATCCTGTGCCACCAATATAGCTGCTGCCAGAGCAGTTGGGCACTAGGGACTTGCTGGTCTGTACATCATGATACAGGTACATGATCGGTTCGCATCTGGGGGTGGCTGTTGGGAAGCGTGGGGCATCACAGGTCACCCAGGTCCCTAATCTGTCCCTGGTAAAAAGTGTCGATGGCAACTGCTCAGCCTGAGGGAGCCAATTACTAGAAGTGTGTCATTGAACTTGCCTGAGTCAGGGTGCCTTGGGAAGCTTTTGCTTTTCTCTTTACCTAGTCTCTCGATAAATAAATAAAAAATGTCTTAAGCTTTGCCAAGCTGGGTTGAAGCAGAAGCTGCAAACAGAGCTGATCATTATAATGCTGATGAGTCGCTGATATAACATCAACAAATCGGTACCATCCTTTGGGGCTGTGATAAGTGAAACCCTTTTGAAGAGGAAATAGATGAGTCAGTGTGCAGAAGCCGATTGTTTCCCCACACTCGTATCCTTCCCACTGCACACACACGGATCTTCCCCCAAGTTGTCTTGCAATCGAATGTCAGTGCTGATAAAGTCAGAGCCTTCTTGTCTGGATGAGGTGTTGGGCTGCAAAGCGCTTCTCTCTGGCTTGAGGGCTTGTCTGTGGCTTGTGCTGTGTCTTTGAACTTGGATCAAGAGACATTAATGTGAGGGAAGAGAAAAAAAAATTGCAGAAGTTTTCAGCAGCACACTTCTGCCTTAAATCTGGCTCGATCAGATCTTCAGCACATGATGTGCAAGCAGAGTTAGTGCCAGTCTGTGTTTACGGGATGGGGGGGGGGAGGCAGCCGTGGGGCAGCGGGGATGGCCTGTGACCGCAGGAGCTGGGGGGAGGACGGCCACGCTTGCTGCTGGTGGAAACCAGAAGGTGTGAAACTGGGTGGCATGCAGCGCTGAAAGGGGAACTGGTAACTGCTGGGCTGAGAGCCCCGCTCTGCCAAGTGTGGGGCTGGGGGGGGGGGGCAGGATTTCACCCTGAAGCAATGCTTTGTTAATAATGTGCACAAGGCTGATGCTCTCTACCCTGCTCCCCACCTCCAAAAAAAACCCCAGACCAATGGAGCTCTCCTGTCCAGCAGGTACTTTTGCTCAGCGGAGTCTGCGAGGAGTGAAATGGGTGCCTGTGTCGGAGCAGTGCCTGGTGCAGGGACCTCCTGGCCCCTTCTCCCCCAGGCACCCCGCGCTTTCGCATCTCCGCCTGCCCTGGGAATGTGCTGGCACAGGCATATCTCCTCCCTGGGTTCAAGTGCTTGCTTGGCATCAAAGGATTCGGCTGACAGCATTTAACCAGCCATTGAAAAGCAGATTTTTTTTTTTTTCCCCTCTTAGGCTTCAGGAGCTCAAACAATTTGCCCTGTTACTGTCTGTTGCTTTTTTTCATTAATGAGCTAATACTCCTTTTCTGCCAGCTTGGTTACTTCCCTTGACAGCACCGTTGCCTTTCCTGGTCTCCCTTAAAAAGCAACAGGGAGAAGCTCAGCACAATGTCAAATAGTGGAGGAGCTGAGCCCCTGGACTCCCTGTTCCATCCTTTCACGCTCTTTATTTGCGATCTGAATCTCCAGAGCAAGTGATCTTGATGGTGAGCGATGCCAACAGTGCTGCGTCCTCTGTGTCACAGGAGCAAGGAGCGATGCTGGCAAGGGTGCAGCGCTGTTTGCTTGTCAAAGCATCCCTCGCTGCTGGGCTGATGCCAGTGGCAGCAGGAGCTGGTGGCCACCGGCTCCCGCTGCTCTTGCAGGACAGGCTGGGCTGCTTCAGCCCTGCACAAGCACCAACATGTTCTGGCTCGGAGCAGTTTGGCTCCTTCGCCCATGCATTGTTTTGTATTTTTATTAAAAATGACTCGTATCTAGCCCGAGGCGGGGGGGGCGGAAAAAAAATCCTTCGGCTCTGAAAACTCAAAAGCAAAACCCTGTGAGATGGGTTCCTACTGCTCTGCCTTCTGGAGGGGCAGCTGGTTCCTGTGCGGGGCTCGCTGTGCCGATAGCAATGGGAGGGATGTGGAACAACCTGTTTGCCTGTTCCTGGCTGGGTGTGGTAGGGAAGGGCCCACAATAGCCCCTATAGTTCTCCCAGAGCGATACTGTGAGTCAGACAGACGTAAATAGCAGCTCCTCCTTGCCCGTTTGTGCTTTGCAGCCTGCGGAAAGGTGTGAGAGCAAGGCATGGGCAGGTGAAGCCCTTGCTCTGCAGTCCTACCCTTCCCCATCTTTATTTTTGCCTCTGGGCTTAGGCGAGGCTCTTCACCTTGGGTTTCTTGACCTATAGGATGTGGATTTTGGCAGCAAGACTAGTACGGTGCTTGTGCTCTGTGCACAATTTACACTGTGACCCAAGCTCTTGCCCCGTTCTCTGCCCTGCTGCGCAGCGGTAATTGCCGTGTTTAACTTACAAATACCACTGGTAGGTGATGCAAAACGCCCGTGGCGTGGGCAGCCGTGCCGCTGCCGGGGCGTGTGCCGTGGTCCCGGCCCTGCCGCCGAGTTCTGCTAACGCCTTGCGGTATCTACCGTCAGCACAATGCCGCATATCCTCTTCTGAGCCAGGGTTTGAAATATTTAGGCTTTCCAACTACCGTGGTATCTCTTAGTCACAGTTTAACTTCTTCCCTGCTGCCACGCTGGGTTAGCCTGCGCGGTTTCAGGGTAAAATGTCAGTTAATGTCTAACAAGGTCTGTCGCTTTTTTTGCGGTGGTGAAGCAGCTTGTGGTGTGGAGGTATCGGGGTGTCCGAGGTGCCATACGTGAATTTGCACAGCGCTGCAGCTGCTGTTCAGGGGATTTAGTTCAAATCCTGCTGCTGCCCAGCGATGGCGGCGGCCATGGGAAGGCTGGAGCCGATTCCTTCGGAGCCAGTTGGGCTGTCTCAGCCCTGGGAGAGGCTCCAGAGGAAGCTCTTGGTCCTCCACACAGCCCAACACTGGGCAGGCATCCAGCCGCCTTCCTGCGCCGCGCTGGCTCCAGCACCGTGCTCACCTTGAGCCGCTCTTGGTGCTGGCTGTGCCGCGCCGCACCGCACTGCCGGCAAAGGTGCCGCAAAACCGGCTGCGGCAGGGGAGCCCGCTGCCGGGGAGGGAATGGCAGTGTCCCCTCACCCGGGCTGGGACACGGAGCATCTTGCGACAGGGATGCTGTGCTGGGTGGGAAGGGCTCCGCACCGCTGGTTGCTTTGATGTGGGGCTGAAACGCCCCGTGCTCTCGCTGCGATAAGAGCCAAGGGGGTGGTGGCGGAGGAGAAAGTCTAAACGAAAAGATGTGTATCTGTTGAGAGATGCGCCTCCCCGGCTGCTGGGAACAGGTTCATTCCCTGGGTGAGGAATGTGGTGGGTGGGTGTAGAGCCCTGTTGTCCCAGTGCAGGGGACTGGGTGTACCCGGTGCTAGATTTGGGGATATGTGTATTATTTCAGAGCTCCCTGGTCCCTGCTCTTTGGGTGGGTTGGGAGCTCAGCAGCAGTGGCCAGAAAGCCCTTGGCCAGCCCTGCACCAGCTTTCTCCGCTGGGGTTTCCACTCTGGCCAAACGGGAAGCGAAAGGGAGAGGGGGTGGCGCGAGCTTTGGAAATAATAAGTGAGCCACCCTTGCATTGATATACTCTTGAAAAAAGCAGTCTCAGCCGAGCGACGGCGTTACGTCATTGCCTTCTTGCAGTGGGAATTTGTGCACTTCCCATGATTGAGCTGTCGCAGCCCAACCGGAGAGCAATTTCCTGGCAGTCTCGTGGTGGTGACCCCTCGCCCAGACCTCCCTGTTCATGCATGAACCTCTTCACCGCAGATGTGCGTAATTGCCGCGGCCGGCTGCCCACTCGGCGTGAGCGCCGGGGGCTGCTCCGCTTTGTTCGGCACCTTGCGAAGCTGCCGTAAAAGTTGCAGCTGGCTGCGGTGGCTGCGGAAATCTCGGCGCGCGGTTTCCTCCCGGTGAAGGAGCGGAGCTGCAGCCACGCCATCTGGTCCCCTCCTCGCTTTGCGGGATGCTTTGTGCATCGTTGCTCTCTTGAGGCGCTGAGCGGAGGGCACGGGGGGACGGTGGCCCTGGTGGTGCCAGTCGGTGCTGGCTGGTGCCGCAGCCGGTTCTGATACTGGATCGACCCGTGGCGGAGGGGGCTGGTGCCTGCCAAGGACAAAAAGGGATCAGACTTTAATGTTTGCAGAAGGTTTTGAGACACGGTGTATGGTGCAAAGTACAAATTGCTTCAGCCACAAGAGCAAAGAACTGTTTGGCCAGGTTGTTCCCGATCGGCTGGTCGTGTTGACACTTGGCTGGCAAACGGCCCACGTGCCCGGGCACGTGGTGGGCCAGGGCTGGGCTGACCGAGCGGTGGGCTGGGGCTGGCCCAGTGTATGCCATCTGGTTTTGTGCTGAATGAGGGTCCCAATGGTTCCCTTGTACTGGTGAGATGCTGGTTGGGCTCATCCCAGTCCCACCGTTGCTAAGGATTGACTCCATGTACAGAGAATGCGGTTGTCCTGGAGCCCAGGAGGGACCTGTCCTCCACGGAGGACTCGCGTTTTCCTGCACTCTCTAAATACACCAAAACCACAGCGTTTGCTGCCAGGGCTGGGCTCTTGCTGGAGCAGGACAGGAGTGAGCAGCCCCTTGTAGAAGCAAACCTGGGCTGTGCACGTCTTGGCTGCTGGGGGGCTGCGCACGCCGGGGAAGGGGGACCCACCACGGGTGGGATTAGGGCTGTGGCTGCTCACCCCCAGATCCCCAGTGGGTTCCCAGGTTCACCCTTGCTGGGAGCCACCACCTCCACCTTGGGCAGCCCTGGGAGCGTTGCACCATCTCCTCCCAGACGTTGTCCTGGGGCTCCAGGGCTGGTCTCCCCTTCCCATTGCATTTCCCATCCCTGGAGTTGCTGTTTTGTCACTTAAAACTCCAGGTATGTTCTTATGGGCTGTACATTTGCGGCTTTGAGTTACCCCAGGCGCTGCTCTGCTTTTTCTGGGATGGGATGAGGGACGCTGCTTCCCTTTGGAGACCCCCTGTGGGTGTTCAGGGGGTCTCCCAGCCACCACTGGCTGTGCGACCTGCCAGGGCTGAGTCCTGAGACAGGAGCAGCTCAGAGACACACGACTCATGGCTGTCAGTTTACGAACAGTTCCATGTAGGCTGAAAGCCTCCTGGGAAGCTGTGACCTGCCATGCTGGAAGTAAGAGCTTCTTAACTCAGCCCTTATAAATAGCTGACAGAGCTCGGCTCTCCCTGAAAGCTTGCTCTGGTCCAGAGACGATGCTTTTAGTCGAGCAGTAGCGCTGGCTCCTCTCCTAGAAGACGCTCCTGCAGCTCCCACGTGTGTGTCTGGCTCCAGCCACACTGGGGCTTTTGCTGAGGCAGGACACTGCCCTTCCTCCCAGGAAAAGCACCGTGGGTGTGTGGCTCGATGAATTCTGCATTTGAAAAGAAGAATTAAAGGAAGAGACAACGCAGAGCTGGGATCCTTTGGCCGTGGGCAGCCGTTCTTGGGACTGACCTGCGGCGTTTGCAGCGGCTGCGTGCCACGGCTCTGCCCTCGCTGCCCAGCTCGCCTGCCCAGGGCAGGGCTGCCCGTGCCTGGCTCCACCGCTGAGGTTGAACTGGTCCAGTGGTTTTGAGGCAAATATCGACCTAGGGCTTAGCTCCCTCTGCAGCTGCGTGTCCTGTCACCTGGACTGAGTCCCAGGGCTGTGTCTTTCCACTGCCCCGCTGCTGGGGGCGAGGGATGCAGGTGCTCTGTGCTTGGCTTTGGGCTGTACACACAGCTGGGAGAGCACTGGGTGAACCTCCTGGCTGTAACTGTGCTGTTTAAATTCCCATCTCTGTTATTAGTGCAGCATCTCTCATCTCCACCTGCTCCCTTCAATATCTGGACTGTGAATCAGGTCAAGATGAGGGACCTTGCCTGGTCCCATCGTCTCTGGCTCCTTTGTCCCATCCCTGTGGCCAGGCTAAGGGCTGGGGTGGCCGACGGCAGAGTGGGTTGCAGGCAGGGCTGCTCCTGGGTGCTGGGGTCCCGCTGCTGCTTGTC